>NC_056733.1:439006432-439264969 GCF_019279795.1 Protopterus annectens
AATGACCTGCTCCGGCAAGTACGACATTGTGCCACTGCTGTGCGGGGTGACCACCTCGCAACAGGGGGGTCATATCATCCACCCCCCCTCACCAGAGAGGAAGAGCTGCTCATCAGCCTGGTAGCACCTGCCCACTCACAAGAGCTCCAGACCTATATGGTCATGGAGGTGGGTGCTACTCATACACCACACATTGAGCATTGTGATAAGGTTCCAGGGCATATCAGTAGACTACTGTATTGAATGCATCTGTACAGGTAGACCATGCATGTGTGAGATGTGGGGTATGTTGCTGTGTAGTACAGATAAGCAGTAATGCATAAACTGTAGTACTGTGGCCTTTAGCTGTTGTTGTACTGTAATACTGCAGTCACCCTGTAGCAATGCCACAGCTGTGGCCACTGACATCAAGTTTAACCCATGTGGATACCAGCAAGGCAGCGTTCGGATGTTGGTGAGTATGGTTTAAGGTTATACTTGGCAATTCACTGTGCATGTCATAGCTAAGGGGTAGGCCGTGTGCACATCTAACACACCTACCCATAATGCATGCTGTACATGTGTACTGACACAGCACACACCTCAATAATGGGATTATCAGCTTCAAACACATGCAATACACAGTCCATCTCAGACAACTGTGGCTACACTCCAGTGCACATTCCCAGGCACAGCTGACATCTGCCCAACATACACAGCTATGTCATACACAGAGCAGTTGAACATGCTGCATATAATGACATCCCACTCCCTCCGCTAGCACACGCTTCATATATGCTAACATATATGCATTCCTAGTGCTATCTGTGGACATGTGGATATATACATATATATATATATATATATATATATATATATCTATATATATATATATATATATATATATATATATATATATATATATATATATGTATATAGATATGTCTATACCTATATCTACATATATAGATATGTTATATCCATTCAATGATGAATGTATATACACACACACAAATACATCTACATGGTGGAATACATCCCCTGTAGTGTTGTATACCTGCCCTGGATGATATGTATGTGGACACATCATGATTATGCATATCTGCCATGGCTTAGAGATAAATTACTTTTTGTATGATGTGCAGGGTCCTGGTTATGAGCCTTGCAGGACCTGTTCATTTTGTTGCTCGGCAGATCACACAAACGTGCTTACAACTGCTTTACGGTGCCTTAATCATGCTCTAACCAACGGGACATGTTCTGGCCAGCAACAAATTAATCAACTCTGGCAATGCTCAAACCAAGGACCCTGCACACCGATGTACCACTAAGCCATGACAGGTACACAGATATTCAATGTTTCAGACACATATCAGCCAGTCCTGTCAGGCAACTGTGCAG
Source organism: Protopterus annectens (assembly GCF_019279795.1). Lineage (NCBI taxonomy): Eukaryota > Metazoa > Chordata > Ceratodontiformes > Protopteridae > Protopterus > Protopterus annectens. The sequence continues at coordinate 439,007,813 of NC_056733.1, forward strand.
AGAATGTTTACCAACATATAGATGTCTGTGTGTGTAACTCTAGTGCAACCTTAACAGATACAACATATGCATAGATACACATGTATTCAAATATATATGTTGTTTTACTACCTCTATATACATATATATCACTATCTATGCACATATACCTATATATCTGTTAGCAGGTTAATATATCTATATAGGTATATATAGCCATGCATCTGGAGATAGCAAATGCAGATTGACAAATACACCATTGTCCACATGCACCGTTAATGGGGTTGAAAGGCCCCACACACTATATGTCTTGTACGAATAGGCATCCACCAGCAGCCAAACACCTGTGCCCTACAATACACTACCAAGTACAGTCCGCCTCCCACAGGACATGTAATATGTGGAAGCCGTCAATGTCCCCAGGATACAGATACACATACACATATATGCTGATACAGATATACACACACACACACACACACATATATATATATATATATATATATATATATATATATATATATATATATATGTGTGTGTGTGTGTGTGTGTGTGTGTGTGTGTGTGTGTGTGTGTAATACACATGTGACTACACATACGCACGCAGATATATGTACAGGCAGATACGTATGTAGGAGGTGCACACAATATGGAACAGCCAATATGCCTGCAGTTAACACCGGAACAACTGGACACTGTATGGGCTAAACATACAAATGTCAATCATTGCCTGCAACATATACCCATAGAAAGGTCATAGTACAGACACCACACACAGGTTAGCAGAAATGGGACTCCTTTAATTGTGTACCATAATGGTCCTATATGCCATATCATTATAGCTGTTCAATAACTGACAACCATATAAATGGAGTACTGCAACTGTGAAACTGTTACACTTATATAGTAGTCTGGAAAGGTTCACAACTGTTGCAGTCCAAGCCAAGCTCTTGAGAATGTACAATAGTGCTGACAGACTGGGCCACAGGGTACCATACAATCAGCAGTATGTACTGCAGGTGTGTAGTTCAGCAGCCTCTAACTACACTCTGTACAATCTCCGTAGGAGGTAAAGACATTGTGTGATCCAATGGGTTGTACCTGGAACATATCAAGGCATAACACACAGAACAGTCTGTATTGCAGGGGGCAGTAGGCTTGCAGTACCCTAAGATATGTTAGCAGTTGCAATATAGGTGGAGTATATGATACTGTACATCCACATACCTTGTGGCAGCTCACCCTTGATACCCCCACATTTGTAACAGGCTAGGTCTTTCATGGTGCTTCCCACCTGGACCCAGTAATACAAGACCATAAACCACTGTTACATACACTGGCATCTGAAGTCATAAGTGTGCACATGTGTTGTGTAGGTGATGCCCACGCATATATGGCCCCAGCCCCAGTGTATGTGCTGGGGATACAACAGCAGTGTACTAATGGATGCAATGGCAGTGTGATATACTAACAGCCCACTACAGCACAACCCTCAACAGCATGACAAATGTACAGGGCTTAGTATGTAGATAGGGGACAGAGGCTGGAATACAGGCATATATGTGGAACACTGTTGTCATACACTAAGCAAGGTGCTGGTGTTACAGGATAGTCTGCAACATACCCTTAGTCAGTTAATTGAGGTTAGAGATATACATGGATGTAGCCATGTACCAGTAGCATGCAACACACATACTGCCAGTGTCATATCTGACCCAGGGCTTGTGTGGTGGATGGACATCGCATGATATGCATACCTCTGCCCAGCAAGAGGTAGGCCCACAGTAGTGACTGACTGTATTCCAAGGTAAACAAAAAAGTACCGAAGCTAACACAGCTGAAGGTAAAACAATAAACTTTAATGCACACAAAAGAGAGTAAGCACTTTCACAGTGTGCTCTCACCGCTTTATCAGACTGTTCTAAACTAGTAACAAATGCATTTAAATACCATAAGTTAATTAGTCAATTAAAGCAGTGATAAAAGCATCAATTATCTAAGAGAAAAATGTTACAACAAGAAAGCAGGCAAATGAAACGTACAAAAAGATAAAAAAAATATATTAAAAATATGTATAAAAACAATCCTATACTCAGTGTTTGAGAGGTCTAACTTTTAAAAAAGGCTTAAGAGAGACAAATTCATTAAGACCTAGTATTTTATCAGCATTAAGAGACAGAATCAATTCTATTTACATTGAAAAGAATTTGCATTCTCTGTTGGACTCTTGTGACACCATCCTAAAAGATACTAGGACCTTCTTACAAAGATTATATGTGGCTACTTCTGATTTGAGTGCTGATTATCTTTTAGTGACAATGGGTGTCGAGTCACTCTTTACTGTGATCCCCAGTGCTTGGGGTATAGAAAACGTCAGGAAATTTATGCATGTCAACCATTGTTTTACTGAGGACAAGATCAATTTAATTTGTGCCTTTTTAGAACTGGTTTTAGAAAACAATGTCTTTTTGTTTGAAGATCAATTTTATGCACAAAAGGTTGGCGTGGCAATGGGCACAGCTTGTGCCAACAGCTATGCCAATCTTGTGTTGGTACAATGGAAGAGAGACATGTTATTTCAAGCTGAGGGCTTCTCTGAACATATCTTATGGTATGTAAGATTTGTTGATGATTTTTTTTGTTGTGGTGGGAGTCAGTTGAGAGTCTCACAGTTTATCCTGTTTCTACATCAGTCTACAGATTTTTTAAGATTTACTTTTAAATATTCTTTTGATAAAATTGAATTTCTTGATGTTAAGGTGAACAAAACTGATTTGTCTAGCCTAGGAACTAGTATTTATAGGAAACCCACAAGAAAGAATAATCTGCTTCATAGAGATAGCATGCATCGTAGGCATGTTACCCGAAATGTTGTTAAGGGGCAGGTGTACAGGGTCATGAGACTCCATAATAATGACAAACAGCTTGCTGAGGCCCTAGAGACCTTGCAAATTGATTTTCTAGATGGAGGCTACAAGGAAAAGGATATTGACAGTTGTATTACTGATGCGTATAAGGAGAGAGGGGGCATATGCAGGCCTTATTACGCTGCTGCACCTAACACTGAAGTCATAACTACAGAACAAAGGACAGGATTGATTAGGTTTCCTCTCACATATTCTTCTGATGTTAGTAGTATATGTGATATTGTCAAAAGGAACTGGGGCATTTTGGATACTGTAGATGAATTAAGAAATGCCATAGATACTGTTCCACACTTTTCTTTTAAAAATAACAAATCCTTGAAAAGGCACAGATGTGCTACAATACTTCTACTTTTAACAAAGTTTTACAGTCAGAGAGGCATGGCACTTTTAAATGCAGGAATTGCACAGCCTGCACGTTTATACACTCTAATCCTACTTACATGCACCCCAATATGCACTTTAAAATAGACACAAACTTTTATGCTGATTGCAGGACAAAACATTATTTATTTTAGTTACTGCACTTTCTGCCATGCTTTTTATGTAGGCATGAGTAACAGACAACTCAAAGACAGGGTGCTGGAACATCAGAGAGTCTTTAGAAACAAGAGAGACATCAATACCCTTGCTAAGCATATTATGTGCCATGGACAGGAACATAATTTTAAATTCATTGTGCTAGAGATAATTCCTGAGAGTTTAAGAGGGGGAGATCTTAGGAATTTCACAGAATCTGCAAAACAAAAATAGATTCTGTCTCTTAATGCTGATAAAATACCAGGTCTTAATGAAGTTGTCTCTCTTAAGCCTTTTTTAAAAGCTAAACCTCTCAAACACTGAGTATAGGATTGTTTTTTTATACATATTTTTTATATATATATTTTTATCTTTTTTGTATGTTTCATTTGCCTGCTTTCTTGTTGTAACATTTTTCTCTTAGATAATTGATGCTTTTATCACTGCTTTAATTGACTAATTAACTTATGGTATTTAACTGCATTTGTTACTCATTTAGAACAGTCTGATGAAGCGGTGAGAGCACACCGTGAAAGCGCTTACTCTCTTTTGTGTGCATTAAAGTTTATTGTTTTATCTTCAGCTGTGTTAGCTTCGGTACTTTTTTGTTTTTCTTAGTAGTTACTTGTTACTGTATCTATCTACTTTTAATCTCAGCATAATTTTTACACTTTTGCATTCCAAGGTACACTAGTATGTGCACACACACCCTGTAACACCAGTACTATGCAAAATATTACACAACTTTACCCACAGTCTGTCTGTAGTTCCTGAACCTCTTACAAATGTGTTCGCTCTGAGTGTGCATGTTCTCCTGTGAGAGGTATTGCTACCTGCTGCCTGCATCACTGATGCCCACACACAGGACGGATGTCTGTCACACAGGAAATGTGAAGGGACCACAGCTACATGCTGTAGGGATTTATAGTGGGTGCTTGCCATGACAGTGGTAATTCAATATAGTACACGTGTCATTATTTATATATATATATATATATATATATATATATATATATATATATAGATATATATATATATATATATATATATATATATATATATATATATATATATATAGCTATCTGGATTGGTATGTGTACATATATTTCCACCATATGTCCTGGACATGGAGTGTAGCCGTACCCCAGCCCCTACAGGCACAATGTCGTAGTGCAAGGGGATGTCAGGTATGTATAGCAGGTATATTACTAGCCTGTTGCTATTGTCATTGGGATTGTCTTCACATACATGGTGTGTGTGGATGCTGACATCTGCTTTTAACATGTATGCCATTGGCTACTGACAAACATCCTACGGGCATCATTGTAAAGTACCGCTGCTAGCATTTATTGCCCCTGTGGAGTGCAGCAGAGATATTGGCCACTTTATATGGAACTTCAGACACACCCTGTACAGTCCAGAGATATGCACATATTCCCTTAGTATACCACATGTAGACATCCAAGTAGATGGGTATAACACATAACGACCGGTATACATTTGGCACCATAGGTGTTGGAGTCACACACTCCTGTCTGCCCTGACAGATAATGACTACTGGTACAGGGGTGCCATGGACACATACTACCCACTAGATATTGACATACATCTGTACAGAATCCCACTGGTCTGTCTGTCATACCTGACGTTTAAGGGAGGCCCGGCAGCAGTATATCTGGCAAGTATCTGCACATGACATCCCACTGGTTAAGTACACTACGCTGCTAGGCGTGTAACAATGCACTGTGCAGGCTACAGGCAGACTGGCTCAACACTGGCCTACATCTTGTATGGGGGAATGCACATGTGCTTGCATATATAGCAGTCTCAACAGCCATGTCACAGCACAGGGTAAGATACACCTGTGTGACAGTGCATTACCACAACCAATGTGAACACAGCCACAGCTGCATATGTTAGGCTAGCATAATATTACAGTATATGGACTATCTGTTCTACACCATCCTCATATGTGCTAGTCACTGAATGTCCCGACATATACTGGGCTGCTACACAGTTTGATCTGATGGCTGTCTGTGGTTTGGGACATGTGTGTTTATGGCCCTACAAATGTGTACGGTGAAATGGTACCATACAGTGGGGCAGCATGTAACATCTGATAGATGGGGAGGTGGGACAATGACATCTACCACAGTCTGTACACAGGCTAATGTACATATTAACAATGCGCACACTGCCGACATTCACCATCACTACACAGACCTCAGTACTGTACAAACATCCACAGAATGTCCAGCTTATGTCATGAAATATAACCCCTACTGTACATGACATGTGTAGCACTCTGATATATCACTGGCTTGTTATCAGATATGATGACACTATTTATGGCATACAGCACATATGCACCACTTCATGCATGCCATATGTACAAACATTGACAGTGGTGTGGCTGACAGCACATACCAGGGCCAGTATAGACATGTTGCTGTGATAACCTTGTATATTTTCCATTGTAATGGTGTTTGTTGCAGCATATGTACTATGAGGGATATGAAGTCAGTAACTGTCATGGCCTTCACCATCTACAGACTGCAATCCTCACACTACTGTCTGCATTCCACAGAGGGAGGCACTGTGGATAACACATGAAACCATAGGCACAACACTGTCCAGTCTGCAGGTGTCCCTGCAGATGGGGATTCCTCATATACATGGAACTGACATGGCAGGTATTACTACATGAACGACAGGCATATCCAGACAAACACTATTAAACCAACATTACTCCAAATGCAGTATAGCAGCACTTACAGTCTGTAGTCAGGTTAGGCACAGCCCCCTCCTGTGTTATGGCCTGTTTCCATAGTGTATGTTGTTGGAGGTGAATCCACAATCCATCTGGGTTGCCGTTTGCCAAACTACAGATCTAGTTCCTGCTCACAGTGACTGAAAAGGCCCAACACCACCATGAGGTTCCTAGGTATTGGAATGTGTTTCCATGCAATTGGCTATGGGATTGTTATCACAGCTGTTCCACATGCAATCAGCTAGGGGAGGGCCGCAATTCATGCAGAGACAATCAGCTGATCATGAGCATCACATAAAATATACATGCTGCTGCCTAAGCAAGGCAGGTGTGGGTCTCCACATCCACCAGAGAGGGAGTGGGGGAGGGAGATAGAGGCAAATACATGTCAGTGAGGGGTGGAAGTGTAAAACTGAAGCATGTTCACGACACACACCTACCAGCACAGGGTATCAAACCCCCAACAACTATGTAGTGCTATCACAGTTCAATGCAGTTATTGGACACACCACATGGGTTACCTGATGTGGAACACTCAGAACATATATGGGAGGGTGAGTGAAATCTGCAACAGAGATACAGTAGATATACAGTAGGTAACATACATGTGCCTGTCTGCATGTACAGGTGCCAGCGTCAATACAGGCACACTCACAGGGACACACACACATTGACACACTTGGCAAGGCCAGGAGTGCTACTCATCAATAGTGGGATTGCCACAACACATCAATGCGCAGGTATCACATGCACCACACAGGTCATACGGAGGCCATATGGGCAAAGGGTACGAGGAGATGTCACACATCAGACAGCATGCTTCAGTATGCCTTGGGGGGCTGTAGTGAGTGTTGATGTGGAAATATGCACCATACAACACACACACACACACACACACACACACACACACACACACACACACACACACACACACACACCCACACACACACACACGAACACACAGGGTGCCAGCTCTGACGTGTTCTAACTAGTTTATCAGTACAGCAGTACACAGTTATGGGACGCGCCATGGGGATTACTGAGATACAGCTCCACCAAATGTGTATTTCACATTGGATGACCTCAGCAGGCTTGTCATGATACTTCTGTGGGGAGGGCGGAGTGTGCATGGGCTGTAACACATTCATGTTGGGGTTGACATGCCACATGTGGGCACACACAGGGTCATATGCTAAAGGTATGTGTATACAGCTACTAGGTAACATCTTTCTTGTACAGTCATGTTGCACAGCTGGCATGTGCAACATGCCGTCATGCTGACAGATACTGGTGGCTAGTATCTGCAGTGAGTGACACCTGCACCTCATGTGTTTGGGGCCCTTTGGATGTGTGCTGGGTGGGACATGCCCAGATGTCTCCTTGTCATGGTCACCCTCTTCAACACATCTATGTCTGCCTACCTTTGGCTTATTATAGTGTGTTGTCCTTACATATATGTCTGTATTCTTATCCACTCTGTATGCAAGGCAGGAGTGGTGCATACTGACTTGTGTCTGCACTAAGAACTGCAGCTGCCAGATATGACTGGTCCACTGTTGTTTGCTGATATGGCCTTCTTGTGTTTAAGTGTGTGAGCATGCCCAGTATGGGCTTTCAGTATGTTGTTGACTAACATTGCCTTCATTCTTCTAAGTGTGTGAGCATGCCCAATATGGGCTTTTAGTATGTTGTTGACTAACATTGCTTTCATTCTTCTAAGTGTGTGAGCATGCCCAGTATGGCCATCTATATTGCATGTGTGGATCAAGTCCAGGTGATTTGTACTGCGGTGCTGACCTTTGTGCTGTACACCGACAGGTAGCATGCTGTGTCTGCAGGGTATACATCAGTCATTTGGCATTGACTGCTGCTACATTTCTGCTTAGCGGGGAGGGCACAAAACTGTTTCTACATTTCTACACAGGGGTGGGGAGGCACACCTGACTGTTACCATAAGCATACATGGGATGGTGGGGCACACCTTACACTTTTACACAGTTGCTAGGACTGTACTGGTATGTCGAGTACACCATTTCTATCTGTAGTCTTACCTATCATGCTGGCTAGAGGCATACTAGTGTACTACAGATCGTAGCTTTCACTCCCTACATATTAGTTTCTGACATCCTAGCCTTCACAACTGACATCCAACTGGCTGGCCTGCTGCAGTCTGTCTGTGTAGGGTTGGGGTAGGGCTTACCCATGGGGTTCATTCAGAAGCCATGGTACAGCATTTGTTTGTGTTTGTCTACACCTATCCTGCTGGCTGTGACTGTTGTTGGGTATGTGCCCCCCCCCGACCGGCATGTGTGAGTCACTTACCTTGTGGGTGTCCCAGTATTGAGAGTGGTGATGCAGGGCTGTCTATGTTGGATGCACATAGTACACTATATATACATGGTTGAGCACAGGTAGTGCCATGTTACGTGTCGTTCCCTGGGTCCCTACTGTGTCAGTGCATGTGCTATGCATTGCCTCTTGGCCAAAGCCAGGGCATACTGGGCATGCCTCCTTCTGCCTACTCGAGCAGGCTCAGGTTGTTCCTCCTCTGAGTCACTCTGCACCTGTGCAGGCCTTGGCACTGGTTGGGGGATGTGTGGCCCTGCCCCGTGCTGTTCCTGCTGCAGCTGTTTCTGCAGGATCTTATTGTGTAGCATGGCACATACAAGGACAATTTAGTTACATGTAGTTGGTGAGTACTGCAAGGCTCCACCGGATGTGCCCAGAACCGTGACTTGAGCATCCCAAACACACGCTCTATTATGATTCGTGTATGTGTGTGTGCATCATTATGGAATTCTTATTTGGGTGTGTGTGCATTTCTGATGGGTGTCATCAGCCATGGCTCCAGTGCGTATCCAGCATCCCCCACTAGGTGACCGTGTGGGATGTCCCCATTGGCAAATGTCTGGTACAGCTGCGTCAGATGCCAGATGTGGGAATCTTGGTAGCTTCCAGGGCAGCCAGCACACATATTCATTATTATGCCCTGGGCATCACACATGACCTGGCAGTTGATGGAGGGGAAGCCCTGTAGACCCAACCCCATTCCCCTGGTGGTACTTTAATACATATGTGTGTGCAGTCTATTGCACCCACTACCTCAGGGTATTCTTCTATCTGGTGGAAGAGAGGAATATATCTGGCCAACACCTCACAGGTGATGGGGAAATATACATGCTCACCGACATGTGCTGACATGGCATCCAGGAACTGATGGAGTACCCTGGATGCTGATGCCTTTGAAATTCCCATCATATCCCCAGTTGGCCTTTGAATGGTACCTGTAGCTAGTATTCTTAGACCTACACATATCTTAGTATCCACTGGGATGGGATCGTCTCTGTTAGTTCTGTGTGTGAGGCATGGCTGGCACAGCTCAACAATTTGCTGTAGGAGGTCCCTGTCCACCCTATAGTGCTCTGCTATCTCCAGCTCATGTAGCCCTTGGTAGGTTTCCATGGGTCTGTACACTCTTCTCCGTCTCCTCACTGTGGGTTGCTCAGCAGCATTCACATCCTCACCACCCTCAGCCTCTTGCACATGCTGGTTTATGATAGCAAATGCAGCCCCTAACATTTTTTCTCTTGCTTTTGTTTTGTAAAATTTCCCCATCTGTATACACTGGTGGTGCAGGGTTTTTGGGAAAAAACAAGGGGGAAAGGTGTTTTCATAGTTTATAGTGGTGTGCTGGGCTGGACTGGTCTGCTGCCTGTGTAATTGGCTGATTCTGATACATTTCACCTGTCAGCTAAGCTAGTTCTCTTTGATTACCTTCCTAGTGCTGTTTTCCCTTCCCATTGCCTCCCTGTTTAAGTCCATGTGTGTGCTGCACAGAGTGCTCATATGTGCACAGAGCTGCTTTTTCCTGGTTTAACTTCCTTTTTCTTCTTGTAGGACCTGGTGTGTGGTGCGCACATCTGCTCACACTTTGTAAAGTGTGCTAGGCAGGTTTAGACACACCCCTGGCTTAGCTGTTCTAACCTAGGAGCAACCTCGAGCCACAGGTCTCCAATCCACTTACAGTATGCCTGACACACACACCCATGATGTCACCTATATCCTAGTCTTGCACCAAGCTATTTATATTCTTACACTCTTGGGACCTGACTCACACCCTTGGAAAATCTGGGATTCACTAACCTTTCCCTCATTTGCATAGGATTGCCTACTAATGCATAGTTACATGTCCCACACTGAGCCTCTCCTCTTAGCAACCACTACTCACTGGCCAAGTTGTCTTTTGCCTGCCATTGACCTGCTTGGCAGAATACTAATTTTTAGTTAGAATGCTTATTTTAGGTTTATTTTATTGATTTCCCCCCGATCCCGTTTGCGGGTCGCTGCCCTATACTTAACCAGACGATTTCTGCGAAAAAAAAATAAAAGTTTTTTTTTATTTATTACACATTTTGCAATGCAAATGGCCTTCTACTTGGCCATTGGCATGCTTCCTCAGTAATATGCAGCTTTATTTGGAGCTGTCATTGCTCGGTTTTGTGGTTTGCAGAAATGTACTTGGTTACTAACAGAGTACATTTCTGCAGATTGCACTCGTCCTGCACTAACAGCTGCCGGCTAACTGGATCACATATTACCCTCATTTGCATGGTTTTCACCTGCAAATGAGAGTAATTTGCATACAGGAGCTTGGTCTGTGCAGGATTAGCCTAAGAGCTCATGTGCACTTCCCGGGAGCTCGTTCCTGGATCGCACGTTGGCCATATTGCCGAAAATAATTCTTAAACTAATCCTGCATGCTGTAAAGGGGCTTTGTAAATCTGGGGTGATGTCTTTAAACAAGGCTGTTTTCCTGGAGCTAAATTGGAAGCATAGCCTAGTATGTTAAGTAGACAGCTTAATGGGTTAAATTAAGGGCAAGACAAAACAGCAGCTATGACAAAGAATCACACTAGAATATCCCTCTTTCAAATTTTATCCCTGGGATAAGAATGTCTCCTTTGTTATAGCTCAACTACAAAGTGGTTTGCTACTGTCTCATGGTCATTATAATGTAATTGATCAATGTAGGGTGTCTTATACATCTGTAAGCATTCCTATATACAGGAATGTGGGATGCTGCCTGTGTTTTTTTTTTTTTTGCACTCTATCCATGCCATACTTGATTTCTTCTCCTTCTTAATCTTTCAGTTAGAGGTTGTTGCTAGCACTGTGAGGGAATTTGACCTCCCTGCTCCTACAGTACACATTGGCTCATTTTACAATCTCAGACAGTGAGGCAATACGTGAAAACCACCTGTCAGAAGTGGGATTTGGACCCATGCCTTTATCCAGAGACCAGAATTCCCATGAACTGTAGAAGGAGATTAATCCTTGAGCCTGGCACATTAGACCACTTGGCCATCCTGACATGCACATGCATTCACTACTTTGGTTGATATTATGTGCAGGCTGTGCCTCTGGAAGCCTGATAGTCAGGGCATCTTGGTCACATGATTCAGCCAGTCTTTCCAGGAGGCAGTCTGCAGTCACAAGGTGGGCATCCAACTGTAGGCACACCTCCAGCTTCTCCAGCCTATGCAAGTGATGCTGCATGACTACATCAGATCCCATGAGAGTCACTGTAGTAAGAACAGCCTGTAATTCCTTTCTAACTATTGGCTAAAGAGGCCAAAAGTGAGCCTTCAGGATTACCATCCTCCTGCTGAGAGGCAGGCTTGGTGCCCACTTGTGTGCCAGTACCAGCACCAAATGTATTCACTAGCTTATGTATTATTATATGATTATGTATACACTGAGTTAACCAACACCTATCCTCTGAAACAACTAGACCTGGAACTGCAGAAAGAAGGGAAAGAAACAAACAACACATTAGTACATGCCTAACACACCTATGTTACACATAATATTAAAGCTACATTGGGAAACAGTGCACGTAACATATTTACTTCATCTCCAGTGGAGGCATTCCTGCCACCTTAGGCATGTTTGCATATTTTGCCTCCATTCCTCTTCTACTGCAAGATGAAGTAGGGAAACATTAGTAAAATGTTGGATATCTAAAAGTGAAGATAATGTAAAAACGAAAGATGTTTACAGTAAAATTCTGTCTGTCTGTCTGTCCATGACCTCTGTTTCTCAGCGGCTATGGTAATGGCATTGATGTCATTTCTGATCCATATATTTATGCGTGCAAATCTCACTGGACCAGGTTTGTACTAAGGCCCATTATACTGGCCCAGTGGGTGCTTCTGGAAGTCCGTAGAGAGGAAAAGCAACAAAATCCTGCAGTATCTTGAACACCAAACTGGTGGCCTGCTTCTTCCATTATTTGAAGCAGTCATATTCAGTCAGGCAGGTCTGCACAAGAAACAAAATTGTAGCCCTGTATGCATGGGTGCATGCTCAGACATCATGTGATGCAGACCCTAGCACTGCAATGAGGTGCTCTTAAATAATTCTGTAGCAGAAATCCTTAACACTATGAGCTTCTCTGATGCCATGCACAGGCACATAATGTATATCCCAAGGATGGCAGGGATGAGATAGTGAGTACAAGCTATGTTGGTGGAACATTGTAGGGATTCAGAGAGAGCTATGATAAATTTAATCACTAACATAAACCACTAAGATGTGAGGCCCAAACTGGAGAGAGAAAAAGCAGCATCACCATTTCATGAGATGCTGCACTAATAATAGCAATAGTTAGATCAGGACATTACTGGATTAGGACTTTGAATTTTGAAACAGATGAAATATGCATGCATAGAAAAGACAAGACCCTAGTAAAGTAACCCTCCCCTGTACTTAATATCCTTGATGGATGATAGTAAAAAGGACATAAAGAAACATCTGTATATGAGAGTAGGAGCATAGTAAAAAGGACATAAAGAAACATCTGTATATGGGAGTAGGAGCACATGAAACTGCAATGTCAGGCTGTAGGCTGATGGAACACCAGTGTCAATACTCATAGACAGCATGACATACTACCCAGAGTATAATGTCCCCCATTCATTGGATGAGGCTTGGCAATGTATTTGAGGGGATCAGAATGAGAAATTTGATACAGGGATTCAGTACACTGATGCAGGAAAGGGTGTCATGATAACAAGCTCATAGCTATAATATGTATAGAAAAGAGAGGAAGTGTCACAGTGCAGCTGGCAACATGTACATGGATGCCTTATGAGGCTAGGGGCTAGCCTACAGTTATATGGGACACCAACAGGCAGCGATGTACACATACTGACTGATGTGTTTAACACAGCTGTACATCACTTCCCATATTCCCATGAGATAGGCAACGAGTGGAAAAGTTCACCACCCAGGAGACTGAGGTGTTGCTGCAGGTTCTCCTAGCACTTAGCATGTGCATCCTGATCAAAGATGACATGGACAAGCCTTTTCAGGAGCAGGTGTAGCAGGGAGAGGTACATGACATCGGTGCCATTGGCCATAAAAATGGTCTATATCAGATTCATCAATATAATATTGCATGCCAAGAACAAGGCATGTGTTCACCACAGGAGATAACAGCACCAAAATTAGAAGAAGCTTATTCAGGAGGAGTTGTTCCTGGAGATTCTTTGTTCGGAAGTAAGGATATTCTCATTCCCAGTGGTGGCCCTGATGTGGGAGCTAGACTAGTGATAAATGGCCAATTGACTGTAGTAGATTCACCAAGTCAATGTTGGCTGTTGCATTGTAATATAGCACAATGCAACGCATGTGAGCTAGGAATTAGTCTGCAAGTGACTTCTACATATTTATTTATGCGGTACCTCAGGTCTGCAACTGCAATGCCCTGTAGGCCAAGGTATTTAAGCTCCCTTACTGTATTTGCAAATTCTGTTACATATCATGGTTTGTATATTGGCAGTGGACAGGCTGGTGTTTATTTTCTCATTTTGTACTTTTGTTATTTCTTATATACATAATTTATACTCTAAGTCTTACATGGCTTTATTGATCTTTTCCTTGGTTATTGCTCTGCTTTTTAATAAAATTTTGTTTTAAAAAAAATCTGTCTAGAAACAGTATGCTTGCTGGGGATGGTGGAAGAGTACCAGTTATTGCAGTGCTGCCACAGATATATTATTTTGTTGTTTTTACAGATTCTACTGGTTGAGGTCCAGCACAACAGGTCAGCAAATGTATGATGTTAACCTGTGCCTAGCAACATACACATGACAGAGTCTGATAACACAGTGGCACTGTCAGCAGTTCTAACAGTGGTGACCTCACACACATCCTTCACATACAGGAAGCTTAATTAGAATTAGTCTGAAACCACAGCCTCACTAGGGCTTGGTGTATATCCTGTATCTGTGACCCCCACACAGGCTATGCAGGAGTGTTCAGCCCACACTGCTCCTGTGGTTGCACTACTTCTAACATGTATGTATAAGCCACAGTGGAAGGGTGTGGTGGATGAGGCACCACCATGACTACAGATCTGACTCTGAGCTGGTTGCAAAATCAGTCCATGGCAGCTCAGTAGCTCAGTTGCACACAGCTTCTGCCCACACAGTTATAGAAATGAAGAGAGTGCTCTATGGCCAGCAGGATTATGTGCAAAGAAGAATGGATTGTGGGATAGCATCAAGTGCATGCACAGTCACATTGAGTACAGGAAGCAGGAAGTGCTGTTTTTGTCACTGTTGGCTGGCAAGGCATTCACTGGAATGTACATGGAAATGTCTTCTAACCTGACTCTACAGATCCTGCTATCTATGGCCAACAAAGCATCCAGATATAGGTTGCTGGTCACAGGCTGGTATTGCAAATGAGACTAACTGTTCTACAGACAGCATCACTATCATCTCTAATCTCTCAGGCTGCCACATTGGCCATGGTCAGTCTCCCATCTATGTTCACCAATTTTTATCAGGATATACCACAAAACACCTCAGCAGGCTGCATGTTGTCTAAACCATCCCTATCCCCTGGGAAAGACAGAACACCATGCCTACATCTGGACATCTGGCCATAATATTCATTATGGACACAGTACATATGATGTCTGCTGGCATACATCAAACAGCCAAGGTACACATAGTCATACCTGCAGTTCTGGCCCATCCTTGCATTAGACCACATCAAGCCATAAGTCCAGGGCACCACAATTTACATTGTCAGTGATCTCAACATGGCAGCCCCACCCCACTTCTGTAGGATTTGATTTTTGACTCCCTACAACCTGTAACCAGACTGAGTGGCTACCACATCTACACCCTATGACCCTGTCCTGCGTGATAGGATTGCTCTCCGTTGTCACTGCATCTGCCCTACCTGTATACCTAGGACACTGGCCATGCTCTTAACACTCACCTAGAAATCTTGACAACTCACAACTCCTCCTGAATAAAAAAAAAAAAAAAACTAAACTACTACTGCTCACTCCCCAGCTCTCTCCTCCCCAAAAAATCACTTTTAATATACTGCCATCCAGTAATACCAATATAGAACTGACATCCCACACCAAACTGCTAGGTGTGTTTATAGAATACCATCTGAGATTTAATCCCCACTGTCAAGCTATAAAGAAGTCTCACCACAAGCTAGGATGTCTCTACAGAGTAAAACACTACTTTATTGACTCCAGCCACTTCTTTTCTACTCCCCACCCTATTATTTCCAATCCTACCCTAACCAATCTCAGCTCCTGTCTATCAGCCAAACTAGAACAATGCTACAATAAAGTAACCAAATTGGCAACCTACCAACAATATAAATCACATCACTGCATCTCTTTATAACAACTAAAATGGCTCATAAATTCTGTTTTCCTCACAATTAGTTACCTACTCACCTATCCTATCTAGTTTTTACCTATCCACTATCATACTAACCTTATCAAAACATCTTTTCCAACTCATCTTCACCACTAAAATCTTTTACGTTTCACTCTATCTGCTCATACCAACCTTCCTCACTTCCTCACTCTAACTTTCTCTCCTCATTAATATAATTGAACAGAAAGTGTTACAAAATATGTTTACTCTGGCCAACTCTACTTGATTATTTTCTTCTGTATATGTACTTTTTACTACAAGATCACTGTCAATTCTTTACCAGTGTATAAAAAAATGAATCATGTCAATGTTGTTATTATTTTACTGTTACTTTGTGGAGCTTTTGTCCTCAGGCCTCCACCGAAAATGGGGTTCTCCCAGTCGGACTCTCCTGGTAAACAAATGTAAAATCAATAAATAAAATCTTATACATTCCTGTAACATTTCCGTCTCTTCACTCCATCACTCAGCCTTACACTACTGACAGACTTCTTACACTTCAGTGACAAATCATTAATTCCCATTACTAAACCTAACAACAATGCAGGATACTCACTGCATTCATTCTGCATTGATAATAGCTGCATTGTTAACTGCTGGAATACCATCCCACCCTACTTAAGAAGAGTCTGAAAGGCTTTCAATGGCAACTGAAGCAACACCTGAAAGATAAATGGTTCTGGACCTGCACCACCCCTGGTTAAACTGGCACTTTTTAACTATATGAATCTCTACCATAACTATCTGCTGCACAAAACATAATGAACCATTTATAACAGCTATAACCTTTTATCATCTCATCTGCTTTACTATCCTTGTACCTCCGCCACTCCTTCCTTTTATGGGATGCTCTGAATCATTATCTTCCCATGTCCAAGATTTTGAAGAGGTCTTCATAGTAACAGATATTCCTACATGAAACATGACAAGTTATGCATTCTGATAATTTTGCGCTGCAAATACTTCCCCATATTAAAAAAAACTGCATGCGCATACAGTTTAACTCATGTAACTGTCAGTTTTAATCAAAACTGTTTGGAAATGATATAACCAGTGGCAAGGATGTCTGAAAAATAGAACTGATGTGCATGAATGAAACTGACTGTAAATGAAGCAATGCAAATGATATCTATGATGTCTGCATAATGGAGTTTTTCTCCCCAGGCCTCCACTGAAAAAGGGAACTACTCAGTCAGACGTTCTTGGCAAATAAATGCCTATAAATGAATGAGTAAATTAATAATTATGTGGTGTCCAGCTCCCCAAATTAAGTGGGTGAGGTGATGTCCATACCTCTTAACTGTACAGATTTTCACAGAATGCCCAGATCTTTACCTCATATTTTTGGTCTGTTTTCCATCAAATTGTGGTTTTGTGGCAAATCATTAAAGACTGAAGTTAGAAAATAATGGCAGACAATTGAGTTTCAGGCTTCATACCCTTCAGAAAATTCATGCTAACATGAACGTGAAACATTATTTAATCAACTTTCTAAGCTTGTAAGAGTAATATTTAAAAACTGTCCCTATTTTTGGGCCTTTGTCCCACTTCTGTTTATGGCTTTGTCCAGATTTCTTGATCTAAGAGGTTGAGAGATATGGTAATGTCTAATGAACAGTATGGTCAGTCTATGCACTGTATTGCACAACCTTGGTCTGATAATGCATGCATCATTTTATTCAGTGTTGTCTCTGTCATGGTCCATAGTTGTGGAGCATTTGCTGCCCCTCTGTCCATACCATGAAGCATTGCACCTGCCACTGCCTCACATGAGATTGCAGTGATGCCTGTTCTTCATTTGAATGGCTGCCCTTCTCATCCATTGCATCAGCAGGTATGATATGCCCTGATGGAATGGTTCTCTGCTGCTATTTTATGCAACATGATGCATGCCACAAATATCTGGCTGCATGTCTTGAGTGAATGCTGCAATGCACATCCAAATGCAAGCAGGCAGTAAAAACATTCTATAAGCTGACCAAACACCTGTTTCACAATGTTTTTTCTCTGCTTGTACCATCTCAGCCATAGCCTGGATTTTGTGGATGGGGATCCATCATACACAGTTACAATGATTATCCAGCATCCTCCTTCAACACACAATTATGATACCACTATATGTATATTCCTACCTGTTTGGATATTGACTGTTTATAGAGGAGCCTTTGCCCACCTACCTATGAACCTACTATGTAGATGAACCTGTGAATGTTGTACTAAATGAAAGGTTGGCATAGGGCAGACATCTGCCAAATATGAATATCATGAAATAGCATAGCTTGTGCAAGGACACATGGATGTTTAATCATCTGGCATTTGAAGAAGTGGAAACCCTTTTGTTACAGTGGAAACCCCTTGTATTACTAAATCACAATCAGTATGGACCAGGTAGGGGATTAGTGGTAATATGCCTACAGGCATTGGGTTATAGTGGACCTTGCTGTAGAATACCTACATGGAGGTAATTCTGTCCTCAGCAGTCTCAGGGAGCTATATACATTTCTATATATTGCAGCATAATGTTAAGGAACTGGTAAAGTGGCTGATGCATACAAAATTCCTATTGTGTCCCTGTAGGTCACAGAAAAAGTCCTTGTTGATAGGCCCATTAACGCACATGGAATTCATTAGCCTAAAAAGCAGTTGGTGTATACAAAGAATAAAATATTTCTAGGCAAATCAGACTTAAAATTTAATTTTTTTTCAAGAGGCACTTACTGATTTAACCAGAAAGCTTTCTTTTTTTTATTAACATCTGTAATTTTTCTAATTTTAATTTTATATTTTTCATTCTTATTCCCAATTTTCTTAATAGAATGCCACTGATTTTGTTGTTTTTTTGTCATTTTCTTGACTTTATGATCAATTGGCTATATGATCCATACACCCTTCTCCATGGATAATGCATTTGGGTGACAAAATTCAGCAAGCTCACAGATAGTATTTCTTTCCACATGGTCAGCCAAATGTTAGTATGCTAGGCACCGGCAGTACCACCTACATTGGTGTGGGAGGTACACAGTGCATCACTTTGTGGGCAATGGCTCTGAATCAGTCAATTAACATGCACAGCTCTGCTATAACTGCAGCTATTGCTTATAATCTAATGTTCTGCGCACATCCACTTCCTCGTGTTCAGAACAGGTGACTGCTGTATTACTGTGCTGGTACTTTGTATGTTTCTGAATCACTCCATGTGTGATGTCATCATGGTGATATTTACTGTCCCTCATTTGCATAAAGAACATAATTTCCATGTCATTATACAGACATTTGTATACTCTGCATACCACTCTATTTCATCCTTAATATAACTGTACTATTTGCACCTCTGAAATTCCTTTTTCCTGTGTGTCTCTGCTCTGTATGCAATTTTGCATAGCAAATTACACTGCCTATGAAGAATGGCCTCTGTTAAAGACAATATCATTTATATAACCTGCATGTCCAAGGCAAAATTATTCTTTTCATCAAAAACATACCTTGCATATTTACCTATCGATCCATATAGATATTATATTATATTATATTATATTATATTATAATGGATGCTTTTTTGTTTTTCCCTGAGAGTAATTTGAGTTTTCAGGTATTTAATGACTAGCTGAACCCAAATGACATGATGGTATGTCTATTATGGTTTACCATAAGAAGGTCGAACCTGACCCCATCAAATGATGGGATCATCGACCTACTTCAGCGAAAACGACAATGTTGAATTCCGACATTGTCCAAATATGACTCGCAGTAAACCTCGGAATGGGCTTTAACATGTGTCAAGATGGGGTGAGAATCATACTTCGATAATGACGGGTTTGACATTGTCGCCGTTCAGCCTCCAGACTTTGACTGAAGTGGGTTCAACAGAACCCACTTCAAACTTCTGATTGTCAGCCATTTGCCATTTGTTATGTTGTAATATACATTGATAACAATACTCAACTTGTTTTATTGTTGCAGATGTTATTTTCTCCATTTATATGCTCTCAGCTGTGTTCTGTATGTTAGTGTGAATGCTTCTCTGTCACTGACTTCAGGTATTTAGCTCTGTTATTCTCTGCATGAATATTTATTGTTTCTTTTAGAAAGAAAGCACAGTTGTGTAAAATCTTACCATAACGGTAGATGTCCTTGCATTCACTGCCACAGTATTCGTAAAATTCGGGATTCCCTGATGCAGAAGCCCGTCTTCTGGCCAGTATACCAAATACTTCCTGTTGCATTTAAAGGTATGCCTGAACATCACTCAAACACTCCTTGTGTGCCATAGGGCATAAAGGTGACATTCAGGCTTACCATAAGCAGAACTGATTGCCCCAGTAGGAACACCAGTCCAAGGAACCCAAGAGCTAACCTGTATATCCAGGAAAGAAAGGGCTATGGGGAAGGAGGGAGGGAGTGAATACTGCAGCAGGGAAGGCAAGGACATCTACCATTACGGTAAGATTATACACAACTGTACTATGTCCTTACATTCACTGCTGCAGTATTTGTAACATTCAGGAGAGTGCCAAAGCACAAGATAAAACTTGGGAGGGGGAAAGAGAAGCAGATGAATCCCCTAAGAAGCCATGGAGAATGGCACTATCAAAACCGGCCTTAGGTCTAGAGATACCATCCAACTTGTAGTGTTTAGTAAAGGTATGTACAGAGATCAAGTAGCTGCTTTAAGAATAGAATTAGTATCTACCACCAGAAGAAGCTACCGCTCTAGTATAATGAGCCTTGAATGAAGAAAGAAGGCTTTTGCCATGAAAGGTGTAACAAAAGGAAATAGCCTTAGAAATCCAAGAAGAAATAGTTTGCTTGGATACAGCTATACGCAAAGATCTAGGATGAAAAAGAAACAAACAACTGGTCATATGCATGAACAGCCTTAGTCTGATCCAGGTAAATTCTGAGTTACCTATGCACATCCAAAATATGCAGCACCCTCTAAATGTCAGACTGTGGAGAGGGAAAAAAGTAGACAGATTAATAAAATGATTAAGGGAAAGCTCATTAAACACCTTAGGCATAAAGGAGGGATTAGTGCATAAGGACACCCTGTCCTCATGAAAAATCAAAAAAGGAGGACAAGCCATAAGGGCCTGCAACTCAGACCCCCGTCTGGCAGAAGTAAGAGCTAACAACAAAACAGTCTTCCAAGAACAATGTTTCAAGGAAGCCAAACAGCAGGTTCAAAAGGAGTCTGAGTCATCTTCTCCAAAACAAAACTAAGATCCCAAGGAGGTGGAACAGGTTTCCTGGGAGGTCTAATATTAAGGATGCCTTTGAAAATTGTTTAACCTCACATCCAGAAGCTAAAGGAGGAGATGAAGGCAGGCAAGTAGAGATGGCTGATAAGTGGGCTTTAATAGAAGAATAGGCCAAACCAGCATTGAGCAACTTACACAAATAAGAGAAAACAAAAGGAACATCTACAGTAAATGGGTTCAGATTACGAGACAGAAACCAAATAGAAATCCTCTTCCATTTGGATGCATATGATTTCCTAGTAGTAGGTTTCCTGGCCTCCTGTAGGACTTGCAGCCTGTCTTCGGAAAAAAAAGATACCTATGAGGGATCAAAGCCCTATCACCTACAATGTCAGTTGAAGTGTGGACAGGTGGGTTGGATGCAAGATCCCTTGTGTTGTGTAATTACATCCATCCCGTGAGGTAACTTGTGATGATTGCCCCTGGCTGGATGCAGAAGAAGAGGGAACCATTGCTGTCATTGCCAAAAAGGAGTCACCAAGAGTTTGGGAGCATCCTGTTGAATCTTGAACAGGATGTTCGGAATGAGAGAAAGGGGAGGGAATGCATAAAGAAACATCTCCTTCCAGGTAAATGAGAGGGCATCCACCTTCCATACCAAAGGACCTGGGACTCTGGTACAAAACAGAAGAAGTTTTCTGTTCAGAGGTGAAGCAAAAAGATCCACTTGAGGAGTACCCCACTGGTGAATTATGTCCAGAAACACATCCCTGTGAAGCATCCATTCATGGGACTGAGTTAAGGACCTGCTCAGATTATCTGCCATAAGGTTCTGACTGGAAGGAATATAAACTGCCTGAAGAGTCACTTGATACTTGAGAGCAAGATCTCACACCAGAAGTGTCAACTGGCAAAGAAGATAAGATCTCATTCCTCCCTGTTTGTTGATATACCACATCACTGTGGTATTGTGTGTGAACACCTTAAAAGGCCCTGGGGGAAAAAAGAGAATGAAAGGCCTGAAGGGCCAGCAAAAGAGCTCTCATCTCTTTGACATTGATGTACTCTCTCCACTGGCAAGGTGACCACAACCCCTGTACCTTTAGTGTGCCAAAAGTCTCCCCCAATCCATGACTGAAGTGACTGTGAACAATTCCTGAGAGGGAAAAGGGGTATGAAAAGGGATCCCTGGGTTCAGAGACAGCTGCCAAATCTACCAGTGAAGTTCCTGTCTGAGACAAGGAAGAAGGAGAACTACAAAGTCTAGAGGATGTGCATGCTGAAGCCACACTGACTTCAGAAACCACTGAAACTTTTTCATGTAAAGTTTGGCCAGACGGAGTATCAGAATGGTAGATGCCATGAAACCCAGGGCTATCAGAAATTCCCTGGCAGTAATGGAAGCCAGAGGAAGAGGAGTGTGAAAGAAAGAAATGAGTGTTAAGGCCTTCAGAGGGGGCAGGGATGCTATCATAGGCACCAGCTGAATCCTACAACCTAGAAAAACATGATCCTGAGAAGGAGTCAGAGAAAACTTTATGAAATTTATTGTGAACCACAGGCTGTGAAGAAGGGAAATGGCAAAATGAGGATTTTGCGAAAGAG
Source organism: Protopterus annectens (assembly GCF_019279795.1). NCBI lineage: Eukaryota > Metazoa > Chordata > Ceratodontiformes > Protopteridae > Protopterus > Protopterus annectens. Next base: position 439,030,566 of record NC_056733.1, read on the forward strand.
TCTCTGGAGTGGACACCTGACACAATGGATCATCTATGTAAGTAAATATTTGAATCCCTTGAAGTTTGCAAAAAGCAATTACAGGAGCCAGGCATTTGGTGAACAATCTTGGGGCAGTAGAAAGGGAAGAGGGCAAAGCAGAAAACTGAAAATGTCAGGAAAAAACAGAGAAACATAAACATTTCCTGAAAAGAAGATGGATTGGAATATGGAGATAAGCATCCTTGAGATCCAGAGATACCATATAGACTTGAGGGAGCAGTAGAGGAAGTAGAATTTGAAGAGCCAACATCTGAAAGGAAGGCACTTTTAAAAAAGTGTTTAGATGAAAGAGATCTGAAATAGGTCTACAAGCACCCTATTTTCTTTGGACTAGAAACAGTCTGGAGTAGAACCTTTTCCCCTATGGGACACAGACATCTCTTGAATAGTACCCTGAGTCAAGAGAGTTGAAGAACCTCTGAAAAAAAGGGAAGTTCTTCCTTAGGAGATTGAGGAATGCCCATTAAAGAAGGGCAGGATTTCCACACTATGAAGTACCCTTGATGAATGATCAACAGAACCCAATAATCTTGAGTGATCTGAAGCCAATCAGGAAGAGAAAAAGAAAGGTGAAGAGAAAGGGAAATGTGGCTGGGAGAAGATGGAAAGTTATACAGCACCTGGTTTGTATGGAAAGGAAGACTTCTGAAACCTTGAAAACTGAGTAGCCTTAGCAGGAGGAGCCCATTTGCCACTTTCTTACTTTTAGTAGAAGAGTATGAATGTATGCGAACAAAGTCAGCTTAGCGTTACAGTTCCTCTTAAATTTAGACACAGGAGAAGCAAAAACATGTTTAAGCTCCTGTAAAACCTTACCCTTATCCTGAAGGGACTTAAACAAACCAGCAGCAGCTTTCCCAAACAAAAGTTTAAATTCCAAGGGACCATCCATCAACTTAGCTTTAATATCATCAGGTAGTGAATGGAGCCTAAGCCAAGAATATCTCCTCATAACTGAACCAAAAACAGCTTCCCTAGAAGAGGCATCCACCACATCATAACTGCATTTAATAGAATGATGAATGACTTGAGAGGAAGTCCCTAGCAAGGAAATAACATAAGTTTTATCCACAGACTCAGGAAAATCAGAAATAAGTTGATAGGCCTGAGAAAGAAGGTAGCAGAAGTGTAAATCTTCTTATGCAGCCATTCCATAGTCCTGCTATATTCATCAGAAGGCAATAGCTTAGACAAAGGAACCAACTGAGATGACTTATTAGAAGCTAGAGAGACCACAGAAGGGTCAGCAGCAGGACACTTACACAAAAAGAAACAATCTTCAGGCACCCTATAAAACCTACCAGGCTTCTTGGCAGCAAGGGGTAAAAAATCAGGAGGATAAGAGGCATTGGAAGAAACATTCTGCAAGGCAGCCAAAACAGGAGAAATAGCCACAGGTTTAGGAGACTCCAACTGTAGCAACTCATATTACCTCCTATGGAAATCAGGGACCTAAGCACAATCCCACTTAAAAAAAATCCATCATCCTAGAGAGTGTATCCCCAAAGGAAATTTCCTCAAAAGAAACTTCAGAACAAATAGATTCCTCCTCCTCTGACCTATAGTCTGAAGAAGGTGGAATTTGATTATAATAAGTCAGGGATTTGTTATCAGAATCTGACAGAAAAAAACCTGAGTGAAAGCCTGCCATTCACTGTGAGGATCCCTAGCTGCAAAAGAAACATGTTTAAGTTTTTGTTAATTTTTTAAGGGAACGTTGCCTCCCAAAAACCAAGAAGACTCAAACCCAGGACAGCAGTCGAGAACTGTAGCAGGAAATTCTTCCCCAACTAAAATCTGAGGAACTCCCCTAAGCCCCTCAGAAAAAATCACCCATGGTTCCCCCTGAAAGTCTGAGACAGATGCCTGCAAAGCCCCATCGGACATGCTGCCAGTCAGAACCTCACCGGCCTCCAACACAGTCGTGGTAGAGGAATCTGACAACACAGACTGGCTAGCCTCCAGGTTTGTAACAACCTCAGGAGAAACACCTGGCAGAAGTTGGACAGCAGAAGATTCTGGTTGCACCTTTTTCACCTTCTTCTTCCCTATCAGCTGACTATCAAGTGGGAGATTTCATCTATTATATCTTTAGCAAGAAGCTTAAGATGCTGGTTCTCAAGCTACAAGGAAAGGGAAGAAAGTCTAATGCAAAGGATTTTCAGAATGAATGCCTGGCAAATAGATCAAGATAATTTGACCAAGGATGAATAAAAAAACTCTTGAAGAATTTAAGAGTAGGCCCAACATTATCATCAGACCGGCGGATATAGGGGGTGCGGTTGTGATCATGACGAGTACCAAATATGAAGCGAAGATGAGATGTATGCTTAATGATCCAGATACCTACATGGAAGTAAACATGTGTAAGGTTAAAAAGATTATTATAAATGTGAATGACAGAGTTGAGAAGCTATTTAGGTCACGGGTGATTATGGAGGAGACATATAATTTTGTGAAGACAATGGATCCTGTTATACCTGTGATCAAAGGACTACCAAAGGTGCATAAAATAGAATGGATTCACCATTGAGGTCAATAGTCTCTGGCAGGGGCTGGGTGACTGCGTGTATGTCAGTATGGGTTAAGAGGCATCTGAAACCTGCATTGGAGTTTGCACTAGCAGTATTAAAGGACACCCCCATTTTCTGACTTCTTTATACTCACAAATGTCTGATCAGCAGCCGCTTCAGCATTCGATCTTGGTTACACTTGATGTTAACAGTTTATTTACTGTTATACCCAGCAATGTGAGGATTAAAGCAGTTAGTGACTTTTTGACCAGGAAGAATGTATGTGGTCCTGATGACACTGCACGGATATGCAGTTTTCTTGAGCTTGTTCTGCATAACAATGTGTTTGCGCTTGGTATGAAATATTATTTGCAGAAATGGGGTGTAGCCATGGGGACGGCATGTGCCAACACATGCCAACTTGGTGCTGACACAGTGGGCGAAGTGCTTTGTCCTTGGTCCCCTTAATACCTGGAGAAATTTCATCTATTTCTGCAAGAGGTTTGTTGATAACCTCTTGATTGTTTGGAAGGGGTCAGAAGAACAATTGGTGGATTTTGTGGCTTATTTACAGTAGAGCACTAGTTATTTGAACTTTTCTGTCAACTATTCCACCACCTCAATAGCCTTCCTTAATGTGGAATTATTTATGGGTGCACAAGGGTTTCTGCAATCCAGGACTTGTAGAAAAGATTGATGGAAGAACACCTACTTGGAGAGGGGGATTAGTCACCCCAGCATGTTTTTAACAATGTTATGAAAGGGCAAATTATGCATGCCTCCAGACTGTGCACCCAAGATGATGTGTATGATAGAGAGACTGAGTTTCTGCTGTCATGCTTTGAAGAAAGAGGTTATTCACAAGGAGCCATAAGGATGGCAAACAGGGAATGTCATGTGTGGAGGCAGACCTCTGCAAGATCTTGGTTTGGTGGTGGTGGAGTTGGAAGTCCTACTCCTGAATTAGCCTCTCAAACTAGAGGGCGTATGGATATTGTCAACAACAGAGGGCACCCAAGGTTGACTATTGGTTACAATAGTGATGTGAACAAAATTAAGAGAATTATACATGGGAATTGGAAGATTCTGCATTCAGATGATGGCATTAAGGAGGTTGTAGATTTGGCTCCTGCCTTTGGATTCAGGAATGCACCTAATCTAAAGAGACTGCTCTGTAAAGACTCTATGGGATGTACTTCTGGGAAGTATGGTTTGGGAATACAATGAATAGGAACATTTCCATGTGGACATTGTAAAGGCTGTGTCTTCATAGACAGGTCTAATAAATGTCAACACCCTGTTACTGGACGTGTGTATTGTCTGAAAAGTTTTGCTAACTATACTATCAGGAACCTGGTTTATTTAGTGAAGTGCCAGGAGTGTGATTCATGTTATGTTGGCAAAACCAATAGAATGTTGAAAGAGAGGGTCTTACAGCATTGCAGAGATATAAGGCTGGTAGTGAGTATAATGCACTAGCACAGCATGTTAAGAAGAATTTGGGACATACTTTTAAATTTATGGTCCTGCAGTTATGTGCTCTAACCAGGAGAGGGGGTGATATTTCCCTCCAAACAGAACAGGTTGAAGTAAACTGGATTGCAGGTCTGCAGGCAGCTAGAGTGTCTGGGCTTTATAGTGCTTTACCACTGAAGCCTGTTCTTAGAGAGCATAGACACTGGAAATTGAATCAATCGGTCCCTCTAGACCAATCTGGTGTGCTGTATTCCATTGTTATTGGTTGAATGTGGTTTTTAAATAGGTTTGTGTTTTTTTATGTTTTGTACTTGGATTTTAAAAAGAGTTGGATTACTTGAAAGAGCTTATCCTGGTTATTAAAGATTTTACTTATACTCTGCCGTGGTGGATCCTTTGGGTTTTGTTGTTGCTGTATTTGTTGTTTACCAATTTGGTCCTTCAGTTCTGCTACTTCTGGTTTTGTTTGTTTGTAAATTGTAGTCCATGGTTAGTATTTGAAATTGTCTGCTATAATAAACAAGTACTTGAATATGAAGTTGCATGAACATATAGAATTTAAGATGAATCGCTCTTGTTTAAATGCTTCAAATGGAATGAGTAATCTGATGCAACTTGTCAGTTTTCTGACAAAGTTTTTTATACTGTTAAAACAGAAGGGTTAGTTAAAATGTGCTGTGCCTATATTCTGGTTGTCAAATACCATGGACTTTTAAAATAAACTATAGCATTCCATAGTCAGGAAAATTATTAAAACAGGACAATGTGTACAATTCTATTATGAAAATTTAAAATAAGGATGCAAAAATATAACTTTAAAAATGCAAGTCATAAACATTTACTAACATGTTAAACAAATAAATTAGAAAGTCATTAGGACTGTCTCGTTAAATGAGAATGCACATTGTGAAACAAATTTAAACTTAGATTTGCCTAGAAATAGTTTATTCTTTGAATATTTCATCTGTTTTTAAGCTCATGAATTCCATATATTGGAATAACAACTGAGTAGCAGGAATCTGTAAAGATGAAAACAACTTTGCCTTGATTATTCCAATTTTTGGCAGTTTTGTTCATATGTACATTAAGTTTAAAGTGCCCTAAGAAAATACATTTTCAAGTTGTGTACTTTTCTAAAGGTGCAGAAGAGTTTAAATGTCTATTGCTAATGTTCATTATCGGCTTTTAATGTTACTTTAATCAGTGTTCTGACTGAACCCTGATGTTTATAAGTTTAACATCATCAAGTACTGATGTGATTATTTCAGAAGTTTTGACATAATCTGTGATACGTTCTTAGGTTATATCAGTGCTGATCAGCCCTTGTTCTGTGATCTGTGCCATATCAATTTTTAAAAATCTGTAGCAGATTAAGTAACTAAAGAGGTATAGCAGGTCACTCATAAAGATATGATAAGTTCTTAGGTTCATAGGGGGTTACTAGGCTAATGGCTCTAGAGCCCTTATAAGCCTAGCCACGTAATACCCGAATTATCCTTACAATCTTAGCCATATTATACCTGAGTTACCCCAAATTACCTTGGATAGATGGACATTAGTTGCAGAGCAAGTCCAAGGTCATCACCAACTACCCATGTCTGTAATGGACATGGGTGCTGCCCCCAGGGTGAATTTGTGGTCCCCCCATCCAATTGTCCAGGTTGCAGTTGAACATGGTCATGAGAAGCTCTGCTTAACATGAACTGGGTGGGTCTGGGTGGGTGAGGAGTGGCAATCTCTGGGAGACATATCTGTCTCTCCAGCATGTCCTGTTGATATCTCAGGCCAGGTTAAGATCCTTGGAGTGAGTAACTCTTCCCATTTGATTTACGGATGTGCAGCATTTCCATTAGGGCAGGGGTGGAGAATGTCCTGTTGGCAAGGCACATGTTTTCTCTCAGCAGCCTATAAGATACAGAGTAGAGTGACAGGGCTTTCAGTGTGTACACATAATACATGGTTTGGAGGCCCTGAATTTTCCGTGTGAAAAACCCCTGTGGTCTCTCCAGCTGCTGCAGTGTCTGGTGAGTTACAAGCAAAAGAGGCATTGTACTCAATTAGTGAGGGTCAAGTACAGTGGAGCTATAACATCCTTAGACCTGGATGTGATGCCCTTACTTATGAGATTTTCAAACTAAAAGGCTTACCTTATCACTGTGGAGACATGGCAATCAAAGTTTAGATTTCTATCAACCTGATTTCCCAAGTCTCGCATCACAGGGTTTGAGCTTAGGGAGGTGCTGTCATCACTGTGATTGGCAGAGTACTTTCCTTTGCCAAAGAGGAGAATAATGTACTTTCTGTGTGTGGTTTTAGTCCATAGCTTTGGCACCAGTTGTTTGTCTGTGTTAGCTCCTTCTGTAGTATGTTAACATCACTGGGGGACTCAATGATTGCACCCAATTTGCAATCATCAGCAAACCTGGTAAGCCACAGGCCATCTACTTTGGCCCTAACTTCTGAAAAATAGATTGCAAACAGTAACAGGCGCAGTACAGATCCTTGAGCCATCCCACTGGTGACTGGCCTACTGGTAAAGGTGGAGTCCCCAACTTTAACAATGTGAGTTCTGTCTGTGAACCAGTTGCCTACCCATCTATTGAATATCAGTTAATCCCAATCTGGGTGAGTTTCTCAATAATGCGTGAGTGGAGAATTGTGCCAAAAGCATTGGTTAGGTCAAGGTAGGTGGTATGCAATGTCTTACCTTCATCCAGGGCTTTGTTGAAATTCTCAAAGAACTCTACCTAGTTTAACAGGCATGATATACCCTTAATGAAGCCAAACTGGGTTGGGTCAAGAATTTGAAAGTCATCTATGTCATTGTTGGATCCCCTGTCAATCAGGCTGGCTGGAGATATGGTGGGAAACTGACCATTCATTGTGGCATGGTAAAACTGTAAGTACTATTAGGGGGTGGGCAAGTTAGATCAGCATTTGCTCTAGGATTAACATGGTGGCTTATTTTATTGAAAATTAGGGATGAAAAACTATGGCTATGCTGCTCAATGCTCAGCTCAGTTGCCCACAGTACAACAGTGTGCAGATGAGTTGCCCACAGTGCAGCAGGGAAGTTTGGAAGAGTCCTACTTATAGTTGTCTAGGCAAAAATTTGACCTGTATAGGGCACCATTAACCCCAGTTGTGTGGAGTGAAGCAAAGCATAAACAATTTTCTATCAAACAGTGGAAAACCTTTTGTATTCTAGTTTCCGCATGGTTTCATAAGTTCATAGGTACTTACTAGGCTATTGATCTGTGAGAATCATAAAAAGACTAGCCTGACATTCTCATGGTAGTTTTTAGCCCCTCTAATTTGGTTACAAATAACCCAGAGATAGACAAAACAAGGGTATTTTATTTATTTATTTTACTTAATATTTGTTTACCAGGAAAGTCTGACTGGACACAGGTCCTTTTTCAGTAGAGGCCCGGGAAGAAAAGCTCCATGAGTAACACTAAATCTTAATGCATGAATTACAATAATGAATAAAGTATAAAGTAAACAAAATGTAGTATACATAAGAAAATACAAATTTATTACATCATGACAACAAAACATAGACTGTGAACTTAGCTAGTACTATTTGTAAAATATGACATGTCAAGATATAAGGTTAAGACAGGCCGGTAGGAATAAAAGATTAAACACAGGGGAAGAAGTTGGAAGTGGTTGAGTTATACTGTGATGCATCAAAGCATTCACAAGGGGTTAGTACAGAAACATAGCCACTTAGTTTTTTTGGATAAGCTTTAACTGATGGCTTAAAGTGGTTAGTAAATGAGATTGAGAGAATTGAGTTATGAAGGGAGTTCCATATACGAGATATATAGCTGGAAACTAAAGATTCTCCTGCAGTGTTGTTGACCTTGGAGACAGTGAGTAAGTTCTTATTGTTAAAGCAAAGTGGTCTGATAGAACTGTAAGGAAAGATGTGATTTTGTAGTGCAGGGATTCTGATTGGTTATGTTACGATTCTGTGAGTCAGAGAGAGTTGGTTGTAAAGAATAATGTTGGGAAGTTCAAGCCAGTCTAATATCCTTAAAGCTGTACAATGATGTGTTCTAATAACCACGCAGATGCAAACTTAGCACTTTTACTATAACATGCTTCTAGCTTAGATAGGTCTGTGTTCCTAAGACTAGTTAAAATTGGAGAGGCATATAGTACAGTGAAAAGCAGATGGGTTTGTGCTAATGTAATTGTGGCCATTTTGGTCAGGAATCTTTTGTGCCCATACAGACTTCCAAGTTTCTTATGGACTTTTTTTTTTATTCTTAGGGAGACATGTAAGTCAGCTTTTAGGTTATTGTCTATTTCCACATAAAAGAAGCTTTGCATGCATTGCTGAGGAGATGACAGTAATGTCTTTGGCTATTATGTTAAATGGTGGGTATGATATAGATGTCTTGTTAAGTTGGAAGAGTAATAATTTAGTTTTGTTTGGGTTCAGGATTAGATGAGAATTGGCTAATCATGTTTCAACAGAAGTGAAAGCTTCCTGTGTTTGAAAATGAAGAGCTGACAGAGAAGTGGCAGCACAGATAAGTGTTGAATCATCTGCATACTGTATTATAGAACCATGTGGAGTAGCTGTGTGTAGATTATTAGTAAAGAGGGAGAAAAGGAGAGGGCCCAAGATAGATCCTTGGGGGACACCAATGGATAAAGGAAGGTGTGGAGATAGGCCACCTTATCATAGAACAGATTGTTGATGGCAAGATAAATAGTTATTAAACCAAGCTGTGGCAGATGGTTTGAAGGATATTTCAGTTAGTCCATCTATTAGTTTGGAATGGGAGACCATATCAAAAGCTTTTGATAGGTCGAGAAAGATAGCAGATACAAAGTTGTTATTCCTGTGATGGTTTATGGTATTAGTGAAGGATAAGAGAACAGTAGTGGTACTATGCGATGGGCGAAACCCAAGCTGAGTGTTTGAGAGAAGGTTATTTGTTAGTAAGAATTTCATGACCTGGAGATGAATGCACCTTTCGAGTAGCTTAGAAAGAGGTGAAAGACTAGCAATTTGACGATAGTTTGTCAGCTCTGTGGAAGTTCCCCCTTTATGAAGTGGGATTACATGGGAGATGGAGCTTTTCCACAGTTAAGGAACCTTGTTTTTGAGAATGGCTCTATTTATAAGGATTGATACTGGGAAGGCTATAGACCTAGCTGCAATTTTGAGGTATTCACTGGGTAAGTTATCTATGGCAAGTGTAGATTTTAGTTTCTGGAGTACTTTTTTATAGTGGCTGTAGGAAATGGAGAGAAAGAGAAAGAGGCATTGCTAGTTGTAGACTTGGCTGGTTTGGTATAAGGAGTAGGGGCTTGCTGTTCAGAAAGGGCAATTATAGATTCAGTAAAATGTTTGTTAGAAATGGTAGCTATGCTATCGGAATTGTTGTGGATGTTTGGGGTTGGTGTAGTAGATTTTCCTGGGTGAAGGATTGCATTTATAGCAGGCCTTGAGTTTTTTTTGGTATGTGTTTTGAATGTTATGATAGAAATTTATTTTATCCTGTTTTGTTTTTTTTTTGCCTTATTTCTAAGTTCCTGATACTGTTATTTAAAAATTACTGTGTTACTGTTATGCCATAGTTCCCAGGTTTTATCTCTAATTTTCAGAAGGGCCTTAGTGGCTCTGCTTAGCAGGGGGCATAGTTTGATTTTACTCTGATGGTTCTTACAGGGGCATGTGCATTTAATATATCGAAAAAGGCTTTATTAAAGTGGTTCACTGCATCATCTAAGTCAAGATATTTGAGTGGAGTCCAATTGCATTTTTGTAGGTCAGCTAGGAAGCTGTCAAGATTAAAGTTATGTTTTTTTTTTGTTTAAACATAGTAGGATTTGGTGGGAATATGTGTTGTCATATAGAAAATGTGGGTAGGTGGTCGCCCAGACCATCAGAAAGGCAACCTGACTGGAATGAATGAGAGGAGTTATTTAGTAATATCCAGTCCAAAGTTGATTGTTTTTTACTAGCTTTATCTGTTGGGGTAGGTTCTTGAATAGTTTGTCTAAAACCATGCAAGTTTATAGGATGGATGTCGAGACATTTACTTGTTAAGCCTACCCATGAAGGACATGGGTGCTAAACAGGGGAAAATCTGTGCTTTCCTGTCCATTCAGCCAAATTACATTTCAATTACATAATTTAGTTTAATATAAATTAGTCAGAGTACGCACTAGGGAGATATTTCGAGCACAAAAGGGTAATTGGCAAGGTTTAAAATGGCCCGCAAGAGCAGGTAGCCTAGTACTTACCTATGAACCTATAACTAGAGTAAGACAAGTACTTCACTTTATGTGTAGTAGAAGACTGTTCCACAGCAGAGGTATTCTCTGTGATACATACCTGTCATTCCAGCATGTTTTTTTCATGTTGCAGAAACTGAAATCCCTTGAGCAGGTGTTCACGCTACCACTGGACTTGAGAATATGCAATAGCTCTGACAGAATAGGGTCTATTGAGGCTCTATACATGAGGCAGAGGTCACCTGTTAGTAGGCTGTATGATACTGAGAAGAAGGGCAAGACTTCAAGATGGTCTGCATAGTTTTTGTGATTTAGGCCCTTGATTTTTTTTTTTTTTAAGTGAGAAAGCATAGCTGTCACTAACAACTTTCTGGATGTGTTATCAATGTGATAGTTACAAATCATGCTTTCTGAATGATATGATTATATATTTTTCGGCATTTAGTTTTAGTTTGTTGTTTTGAAACCACCTCTTTGTTTGTGAAAAATCATCTTATAAGGTTTTGTTGTCTTCTGGGGAGTTTGTGATACAATTAAGTTTACAATCATTGGTGAGCCATAAACCCTTAACATTTGTTTTGAACTCTGAGAAGTAAATACCAAACAGTTGTGGTCCAAGAACTGGACCTGGGGTACACCATCAGTGACAGGTCTTTTGCAGGATGTAGATTCACCTACCATAATTTTTTGTGTTTTCTTTGAGAACCAGTTTGCTATCTGACAAGTTACAGTGAGGTTTACATTTAGCTGGGATAGTTTATCTATGATATCTGAGTGTGGTTGGATGATAGATGCCTTTGCAATATCTATATATGCAGTGTGCACATGCTCCAGTAACCTTCCCAAAGAATTCCACTATGTTAAGTCACCAAGATCTGCTCTATATGAATCCAAACTGGCTTGAGTAAAAATTATGCAAGTTACCTTTGTCTTTATTTATGAATTCTATGGCCTTACGGATGAAGCTGGTTAGGCTTATGTGTCTAAAATTGCCTGAGTCTGTTGATGCCCAATATTTGCAAGGGGATGTGCCTGTTGCTGTCCTCCACTCATGTGGCACAAAGCCTGCTTTGAGGCTGATGTTGACTAACCCATTTAGGGTGGGTTGAGAAGTCCTGTTTCAGGATGCCCAGTATGCAGCCCGGTATATTATCCAGCCCCATACAAATAGAGAATTTAACCTTGCACAGTGCCTTGAGGACTTGTTCTTGGGAGTTATTAGGGGATGGAAATGTGGGTATGTGATGTGGGAATATAAGAGGGTTAAACTAAATTTGCCTGCTAGCAAACTGGCTATGTCCTCTGTGTCTGAATATGTGACATCCTTTCCTTTACTTTTTAGTATGCATAGTGCTGGGCAGTGGGCACTGTTCCTGAGATTTTTAACAAAGTTAGAGAAGGCTTTTTGATTATTCTTCACTTGGTGGCTATTTTTGCCACATATCTGGCTTTGGTTGATTTGATCAGGGTCCCGAATTCCTTGTTAAGTTTATAAAGAACATTATTGGCATCTTGAGAGTTAAATTTAATTTTACATGCAATGAGTTTTTTGCTTTAATTATAGAGCCTGTTTATATTAGGGTTCCACTACAGGAGTACTTTTTTTAATTTGATGTTGTATTTACTTCTGAGGGGGATAGATATTTCTGTGCAGCCATTTACATGTGCATAGAATTTGACAGTAAAGAATTATGCATAAAGAGTGGAGTCATCAAGATTAAAGGGGCTTCTGAATTTAGCCAGAATATCACTCAGTTTTAGTAGATTAGCCTTGACATAATTTCTGAATACCAAGGTACTGGAAGTTGCATGCAGCTCCAGTTTTAATATGAATGCAACTAATTTGTGGTCTGATTTTAAACTCTTAATGTTATGTTGTCCTATCTCACCTTCATTCTTGATGGTTGGTTTCAGAACTGAGAATCAGTTCCAACTCAGTTATATACTAAAGCTAGAGAGCTTTTACTTGCTCAAGGCTACATCCTATCCCAAGATTCCTAGCAACTGTTACCCAGATCTCATTTGCCACTTGAAGCTTCGGGATGGCTCAGGCTAAGTGGATATTTTCTTTAACTTTTGCGATGTTCTTTGGTGTTTTTTTCAGTGCTAGAATAATTAATTTAGATAGTTGTATCCTTTCAGTGTAACCTTGCCTTAGATAAAAGCTTTTTCACTGTTTGGTGCTTATTTGTGTGGGCCATCTTCCTAGGCCTTATATCTAACGGCTGCCCCTTTTTAGTGGTTCCTATTAAGTTAGAGGATTCCCATAGGTTCATAGGTTGGTACTAGGCTATCAGCCCTAGGGCCCATACAAGCCTAGCCATAACAATTCCCTGGCTATTTCTTCCCACACTATTTACTTCCCTGGACCCCTGTCTAGCAGGGTGAATGACATGATCACCGGGGTGAATTTTCTTTCTCCCATCCAATCGTCAAGGTTCCTTTTGAAGAGGGCCTTTTTCTCCTCTTCCTTAACTTAGCCCATTTTAGTTAGACGGCTCTCTTTCCCCTGTTCTAATTTCCAGGTTTTGCCATTTAAATTGGAGGCGTCTCCTCAGGTTAGAGGAGTACGTCGTTTAAGCTGGAGACTCTCCTCAAACCCTTCTTATTTTCCGTTTCAAAAAAAAAAATTGGTACTTTCTAGTGTAGTTGGTTTGTTGTAGTCTTAGTGACCTGTTTTGCTGTGTTCTTGGACTTGTGAGTCAGTTTACTATTTTTTGTGACTTTATTACTGGTTGTGACTTTTTGCTGATAGTGACTTAATAGGATGTCTAAACAGTCTGGTTTTAAGAAGTGTGATTCTTGCATACAAAAAAATGTCAATCACAGATGGACACACTATGTTTGGGAGCCATTCACCTGCAGGATTCATGTTCTGTTTGCCATGCTTTTAATTCAAGGGTCCTGCAGGAAAGGAAAAACAAATTGATACTCAGGAGTCTCTTAAAAGGGCCTTTTGAATCAGCTGTTGAAGGGACTCAGGCCTCCAAAACTTCTGAGAAGTCATCCAAAACTTCTTTGTCTCCAACTTACAAGCTGTCGAAAAGATGTAAGAAAGTGGATTCTTCAGATCCAAAGTCTGTCAGTTCCGAAAAGGAAAAGTCTCCATCAGTTCCACCTGGAGTTTTAGAACTGTCTCGGAGCCATAAAAGGAGTCGGTTACCTTCCTTGGATCTGGTTAGTTCGGTGCCGCAGTTTCCTTTATTGCAATCAGTGACGGGTAGCCACAAGTCTTCCTCTTATTCCTCTTGGTCATCGTGGAGCCTTTCGGATGATAATGTGGAGTGAGTGGTTAGAAGGTTGCTTCGTACACCAACCCTAGCAAAAATCCTCATGAGCCCGGCCCAGACAGTTGTGGAGCTGACTTCAGTAGCTGCTTTACCTTCTGTTCCTACTCTGACTCAGTTGAGTTTGAAGCCGAGTTCCTGGGGTTTCTGATGGTGGAACCATCGGACCCGGAATCCTTCCCTGGAGTTTCAGTGCTGACCTCTGCTCCGATCTCATCTATGTTGTCATCCATCGAGGGATCTTGGGGCTGAGACTCCCTCATCAGTTCCGGGGGGGGGGGGGAGTCGAACTGGACCCTTGTCAGATTCTACTCTCCCACTCTGAGACTCAGCGCAGGTGAGTTTGGCTCCCACATCAGCCTCAGAGCCATCCTCCTTGGTGCAGGGCAGGTCCCCTGGTTCCTCGGAGCTGGAGGCTCTCCCATCCCAGGATCATGGTGCCTTTGAGGTGATGAAGGAGTGTGCTTTCCTCAGAGACTGCTCCACCCTTGGCTCCAGCTACTCTTCCCCCTAAAGGGCGAGTGTCATCCTCTACACCATCCCTCCAGCCCAAGCGTAGGGAACTGATGACCCAGGATGCCCCAATGGGTGAGATCCTATCTTCTGAAAGATCCCCGGAGCACTTGTAAGAGGAAACACATAGACTCCCCTGAGTCTGTCACATCTGATACTGACTTAGAGGATTCAAAAGGGACCCACAGTCACCCTCTGAGGATGTTTCTTTTTCAGACATCTTAGAGATCCTGAAGCAGAGGGGTGGCTAGGAAAACCTCTCCCCTTCTTAAGATGAGTCAGTATACCTGGAGGCATTTGGTCCTCGACCCTCCACTTCTTGGGTGTCTCCACCTTTTGACCAGCTCCTGGGTGTAGTTATTCAAAAGGCATGGGGCTCTCCAGAGTTGATGGAACCAGTTATTAGGAGGCCCAACAAATTCATTACAACCCCAGAGGACAAACCAACTAACCAAAGGTGCCCCAGTAGATGCTATGGTGGTGGCAGCAGCCACCAAGAAGGAATTAGTCAAGACTTCTTCATCTCTCCATCTGCCGAATAAGGTGTCTCGAACGATGGACAGATGTGGGAAGTGTATGTTCTCTTCAATGGCCTTTACCCTTAGGTCACTGAATTATTTATCCCATTTTACTCATCTTCAGAGGGATCTCCTCAAGGAGCTAAGAGATACCCTCCAAGGTGCTACAGCTGGGGTGATACCTGACAAGATAAGCTCTCAGCTTGCGACCTTAACCTCTATAACAAACTCCTCCATGTGCATTCCTAGATGTGTCTTTGTGAGTTTGCTGAACCCTTGAAGTCTTCCTTTATTGACACCCCTTTTGATGGCTCATCTTTGTTTGAGCCAAAAGTTAAGGAAACTCTTACCAGGAGAAAACAAGATAGTAATACTCTATCTGCCATAGGAGTAAGTTTCTCCATCCCTACCAGACCTTATCCCAAAGGTCAGAAGGGTGGAAAAATGTGGCTCTGGAAATCCAAAGGAACTTTGCCTGATGCTCGTGGTGAATTTTCCCCCAGGGCAGAGGGGGAAATAACAATGGAAGACACTGTGCTCATGGCAGAGGGGGTCCACAGAATCAGGGTGACAGAGATACATTCTCTGGTAGGCCCTTCCAGCGCTTCTGAATGGAGGCCTGCCTGTCCACCTCTGGAGGCAGCCGGGGAGGTTATAACTCTACCCAAAAGCCTGGCAGGACATCACTCAAGACAGATGGGTGCAGTCGATCATATCCAGGGGATACTACATTCCTCTCTCTCTTTTCCACCCCTTCCACCAAAGTCTACCCCAGACATACAACCCGGTCAAAGGGATCAAGCAACCCTAGAAGTTCAAAGGTTGCTAAGAAAAAAGAGTCATCCAAGAAGTCCCCACAGACCAAATTGGATCCAGAATTTACTCAAGGTTCTTTTTAGTTCCAAAAAAAGACAGGGGACTGGAGACCAATTTTGGATCTCAGCAGACTGAACAAGTCTATAAAGAAAACAAAGTTCTGGATGGTGACACTGCAGTCTATACTCCTTTTTTTGGGACAAGACAATTGGATGTACTCCATAGATCTTCAGGATGCATACTACAATATAAAGATGGGCAGGTGATATAGAAGATATTTACGCTTCAGGCTGGGATCCAGTTATTACCAATTCAGAGCTCTGTCCTTTGTTCTCACTACACCCCCCAGTGTGTTCAACAAATGCATGACAGTAGTTTTGGCTCACTTGAGATGTCTAGGATTCTTAGTGTTTCCATACTTAGATGACTGGCTTCTGACTGCCACCACCTAGCATCTACTAACCAGGGCAAGAGTCACCACCATTCATCTCTGCTCGGAGCTGGGCATTTCCATAAATTTTGAAAAATCTGCTTTGTTGCCATCACAGCATATTACCTTTATAGGGGCAGACTTAAACACAAAAGGCATGGTCACAAAATTGCCTCAAGAAAGAATTCAAACATTACGCCATCAGGTGTCAATATTGCTTATGAAGGAAAAAGTGCAGGCAAAATTTGTCCTCAAGGTTCTGTGTTCAATGGAAGCTGCAATAACATTAGTCCCACTGGCACATCTACACATGAGAATATTACAGTGGCTACTCTTTGCTCAGTGGTCCCTGAAAGAGTTGCCCATGTCACACATGATTTTAATTATGAACACCTGCAAGAGGGACCTATGATGGTGGTTTCAGTCCACGCAGGTAACGATAGGCAGACCATTTGTTCTTCCCCAACTGGTAGCTACAGTGACCACATATGCCTCCCAGATAGGGTGGGGGGCATTATCTGGGACAGACTGTCCAAGGGACTTGGCAAGAACATGAATATCACTTGCACATAAATGTCTTAGAGATGAGGGCGGTGCTTCTGGTGTTGCAAGCATTCCAGAGCCCTCTTCCAACAGGTACAATTGTAATACAGACAGACAATATGTCCATGGTGTGGTACATCAACAAACAAGGCGGAACCAGATCTTACCCCCTCTGTCGAGAGGCTCAGAGAGTATGGCAAGGGGCATTTTCTTCTCAGCAATTTCTGACGGCAACACACATCCCGGGAAATCCAACATGATAGCAGACAGATTAAGCAGGGCAATTCTTATGCCTCATGAGTGGTCCCTGAATCAGGAAATTGCACACCAAATTTTTCATAGTGGGGCCAACCTTGCTGCAACCTCTTTGCCACAGCCATCAATGCAAAACTCAGCAGCTACATTGCCCTAATTCCACCTCCAGAGGAGTCACCAAGGGATGCATTTGTTCACGATTGGCCCCCCGGGACTTCTGTATGCCTTTCCTCCATTTCCATTGATA
This sequence comes from Protopterus annectens, assembly GCF_019279795.1. NCBI lineage: Eukaryota > Metazoa > Chordata > Ceratodontiformes > Protopteridae > Protopterus > Protopterus annectens. The sequence continues at coordinate 439,047,467 of NC_056733.1, forward strand.
ACCAAGGTCCTCCAGAAAGCCAAATCATTGAGTCACAGGGTAATTCTCATTGGTCCATACTGGCCTCATCAGATATGGTTCCACTTTCTATTTCCCCATCTTCAAGAGGAGCCTTGGATCCTGAACCCATGGCCGGATTTTCTGACTCATCAGTCAGGAACACTCTACCCCTCTATTCAAAGCCTCAAGCTGACGACTTGGTTACTCCACTTCCCATCTTAGCCAGGTTTCCAGAACTATCCCCAGCAGTGTGAAACATTCTGGTTTTGTTGCACAAGAATTCAACTCGAAAACTTTGTGCAAGCAAATGGAAGAGATTTTCTTGTTGGACTGACAAAAATCATATGGACCCCTTTACAACCCCAATATTTGCAATCCTAGAATTTTTAACAGAAACCTTTAATGGGGGTGCAGTGGTGCAACTTGCTGCCATATCAAACTGCCACACAGGAGACATGGGATCCAATATAATGTCTCACATATTATGCAATGCCTTTCTGGGGGGTACATTCTTTCTAAGACCCCACATAAGAGAACCACCACCTCCTTGGGACCTTAATTTGATGTTATAATCTCTAATTCTCCCTCCTTTAAAACCAGCCTCCTCTTGCCCACTAAAGTTCTTAACTTGGAAGACAATCTTTCTAACAGCCATTACTTCCACAAGGAGGGTTTCAGAACTGCAAGCTCCATCTATCCATCCTCCCTATCCAATTTTCCATGAGGACAGAGTTTCCCTCAGGACAAATCCTTCCTTTCTGCCAAAAGTTTGTTCTGAGGCATATTTTTCCCAATCATGCTAACAAGGCAGAATACATGCTTCACCAATTGGATGTACATAGGCAGTTACGTTTTTACTTGCATAGGACAAAGGAATTAAATCTGACCAACTATTTGTTTCATTCTCAGAAAACAGAAATATAAAAGGCAACTGTGAAAAACACCAACACAGTAGGAAAAACAGTTTATTTAGGGCTTTCATCCGCCAAATGGCTGGACTTCCTCAGAATACAAACCAGACACTGAACAAGCATATAAATACCCACCCAATTAAGATCAATAGCACCAAATAATTAATTAATTGAATAATTGATGCTTAATGCATAAAGACAGAATTAAAGTGAAATGCCTAATGCTTATAAAACAAATACAAAAATGAAAACATACACAATAAATGACCTATACATGTTAAGTATTTCTTGTAAAACATAAAAAAATATATATAAATGCATATATATATATATATATATATATATATATATATATATATATATATATAAAATAAATTTAATATATAAATCTCCTAAATACATATAAAAAACAACATGAGCAGTACACATAAAATACAAATGTATAAAAAATATGTGTTTAAATTTTTTTTAAATTTTAAATGGCAAACATAGATTTAAGCTTGAGGAGACTAGCAATTGAAATGACATCACTGAGACCTGGAGAACGTGCAACATTACACCTAAGCTGCCATCTAAGCTCCAGGAATTCAAGAACAATATCATGGGGACCACCTCTAGGATCAACATCAACATTATCTAAAGCAGAACATTTAAATGAATGCAAAGGAAAACCCTTTATATGTCTATAAAGGGCATTTCGCTCATCCTGTTTACTAATGTCATAAGAATACTGATAAATCCTGTACCTAAACTGTCTGATGGTTTTGCCAATGTAAAAACAAGTACACTGTTGGCACAAAGCAACATAAATAATGCCCTTACTATCACAATTGAATCTCTTCTTGTACTTGATTTTACCATAACCATGTACAAAGCATTCAGTACCCTCAATAATAAATTTACACTGAGAACAGTGACCACATTTATTTACTCTACCTGTATATGAATTGGGCATGATTCTTTCAATCATAGTTTTAAAACAGGTATCTTTTTGATAAACCACCAACGGTCTTTCACCAAGTTTGTTAAAAATATTCCCATCACATCTAAAAATCTCCCAAAATGTATTAATGATGCACTTGATTTCTCGGTATTGTAAATTAAATGGCAAAATCAAGGCCTTACCATGAGACATGTTGGTCGATACCAAACCAGAATCAACAGGATTAGCAACTTGAACTAGGGACTTGCCAAGAAGGGGGGTATAAAACCCAGATGATCTCTTCCCCTGTGACTTCAGTAAAGATTTCTGTTAAAAAAATCATCAGGATAACCCCTCCTCAAAAACATATCAAATAACTTACTGCATTCCTCTAGAAATAAACTTTCTTGACTAATCATCCTGGCCAATCTAATGCATTGGACTTTAACAATGTCCTTCTTTTGATGGATAGGATGCCAACTCTGGAAATGCAGATAAGAATTTGAAAAAGTTGGTTTCCTATATAAAGTGGAATCACAATTACCTGATTCCCTGTTCTTGGAAAGAGTGACATCCAAAAAATTGACCTGTGTGGCATCAACTGACATTGTAAACCTTAAAAAATCGGTAGAAGAATTGATGAATTCAAAAAAGCTTCAAGTCTTTCCTTAGTGTCGACCCAAAAAATAATGATGTCATCAATAAAGCGTTTATATAAACACCAACTATTTTTAAACTCAGAAGGAAAAATAAAATTAGTTTCCCAAAAGGCCATGACTATGTTGGCAAATACAGGTGCACAAGCAGCATCCATGGCAACACCCTGGATTTGCTTGAATAAATGTCCCTCAAAACTAATGAAATTATTTTGCAAAACTAAATCCATAAGACTACTGATAACTAAACTTTTGTCATGTCCAAGAATAGGCACTAAATATTGAAAAAAACAGCCAATGCCAGTATCATGTGGGATGCTGGAATATAAATCTTTGACGTCAATGCATACAAAAAGAATATCTTCTGTATATAATCTGTCATTGATATTAGATAAAAAATCCCACAAATACTTTAACAAAGCAGGATAATTATTAAAAGCGCTCTTGGACTCCTGATCAATATATTTAGCAATAAAGAAGGTCTTGGACCCTTTGGTATCAACTATTTGCCTCAGTGGAGGATCCTCAAGGCATTTGTGAACCTTGGGAAGACCAAAAATGGTAGGTGGTCTAGGAAATTGGACCTTAAAATAGTCCATTTCACTAAGCGAGACTTGATTGTTTAAAAAAAGATCCTCAAGGGCCAAATCAATTCTATGAAGAGCCCCATTTAACTAATTTAGAGATATTTCTTCATACACATCCAAAAATAAAATAGAAAACATTTTATTAATGTAATCATTCATACTCATGACCACCAGTCCCCCACCTTTATCTGGCTGCATGATACAAATAGATGCCTCACAACAAATGTGCTGTAATAAAAGATGTTCATCCATGCTTAAGTTAATAGGGCAACAAGATAGAATACTAACAATTCTCCTGATTTCTTCTTCACAAAGTTTTTCAAAAACAAATATTAAAGGATGTAGAGGTGGGTTAAATGTACTGGGCCTTTTGTTCCTATGTAAATCTGTGTTATGCAAGCCATCATCAAAAAGAATGTTAAAATTGAGTTTCATCAAAAATAGCTTGAATTGAACCAAAACCTGGTCCAATTTAGCTTTCTGTGCAGCAACAAATGTTAAACCTTTTTCAGATAAATTTGCCCACTCCTCATTGACATCAGCATGGCTATAATTAAACACTTTAAATCCCCTGTAGTGTTAAAAATAATTTGTTTTATAATAATTTGATAAGAATAATAAAGTGTTAAAAAAATCTCAAAAAACAGAAAAGGAACTTCAGTGTCAAAAGTCACCTTATCAAAATGGCTTACAGACACCTTTACATATGTCTATAACTCTCAGAATAAAGAGCTGCCAGGAAAAAATAGAGGACATTCAACCAGAGCTATGTTGACTTCCACTGCCTTTCAAGATAGCCTCCCTTTGGATTCAATTTGTGCTGCATCTACATGGGTTAATCCTCATACCTTTATCATTTATTACAGAGTAGATGTGGCTTTTTGGAACAGGGCATCCTTTGGCTCCACTGTTCTGAAGAATTTACTCCCTTGAGCCACCTGAGAAAGAAGGTGCTGAGGACTCTGACCCAACCCTTAAGAATGAAGGCAAGATAGGACTATATAGCATAAAGATGTTATGTACTCACCATATTGTCCCATGTTTGTTGTCCATAATCTTGTATTCATTCCTGCATCCCACCCTCCAGGAATCAAGAGGAATTGTCTGAAATTGGCTGTAATTTTCCTGATTCCCTTCATGCCTTATGAATTAGGGGCAGAGGATCTGCTGTAATTGTTGTATTGGGTGGCACAGTCTAGTGATTAGTTCTCTCAAACGAGATCTCGGTAACAGTCGCTAAACATCTTGGGATAGGATGTAACCTCGACCCAGTAAAAGCTCTCGAGCTTTAGTATGTGGCCGAGTCAGAATCAATGCTCAGTTCTGAACCCAACCATCAAGAATGAAGGTGAGATTATGGACAACAAACAAAGTTATGGTGAGCATATAACGTCTTTTTTAAAAGTTTGACTGGTTTATAGGAAATTAGCCAGGTTACAGTGGATACATTGAGATGATCTACATAGCCATAATTCTTGTACATACAGTATAGTGGAAATGTTTGCATGTTAGACCACTTATATTCTAAATCACATAAAAACAACACCTGAACCATTCTGCAGACATGCATTAAAGGTGTGGCTCTAACAAATGCAGGGGGGGGGGGGGGCAAGAAACACCATGGAAGTAGACAATATAGAGATTTTGCTCCAAATGTTTGTCCACAAGGAACAAATGTGAATATAACTAATATTTCTACACATACCCTCACTGCCTCAGATTTTGAAATTCTGAATAAAGGACTATCATTCATACCTTTTTTTTTTGTTTCTGAAGAAAATTTTGTTAATGACATACTTTCTTTTTGCAGGAATCTTAATCTTAAATTATTTTTTCAGAAACAGACAACCTCAAAGATCACTGATGACTTTAAATATCATAAGTCTTCTTTTACACCCCCTATGAATCAGAATGTGTCCTTATTTCAAAATGCTATTATAAAGGATCTTCATTTTCAGTTTAGGAACCATAGTCCCTCGGAGAACAATATATCCAAAACATCTATGGATAATATCATCAAGTTAGCCAATAACCATGAGTTAGTTATCATAGAGGCCGATAATGGAGGGGCTGTAGTTGTACATGATTGGCATCAGTACGACAAGGAAGCTAATAGACAGCTGTCTGATGCACAATAATATACTTATCCTAGTATTGACCCCACCCCCTTCTTTAAACAACAAATTGATGGTTTCCTTTCTTTAGCAGTAGAAGAGAGTATTATTAGCAATAACACCAAAACACAATTGACCATAATCAACCCATGTCTACAATACATATATTTTCTGCCTAAAATACATAAAGACCCCCAAAAAAACTCTGGCAGACCTATTGTCTCTGGCAGGAATTCACTCACTGAACCTCTGTTCCTTTTCCTTACTAAATACTTGCAACCACTTCTCAAATGTGTTAGAGCAGGTATCAGTGACACTACAGAATTTCTTCAGATTATTTCTGAGGCAGAATTAGAACCAGGATGGTTGATGTGCACATTAGATGTCACATCACTTTATACCAATATTCCACACTGGGCAGGGTTAGAAGCCTTAGAATATTGGTTAAATAAAACAGAAATGTACAAACCAGGTTTCAGTACACTGCTACTGGTCTCACTGAACATGTGCTCATGAAGAACATCTTTTTCTGTCGGGACAAATGCTTCTTACAGACCAAGGGTACAGCCATGGGAGCATCTTTTGCACCAATATATGCCGACTTGTTTATGGCTTATATTGAGGAACAAATTATTTATGATAACTCCCATAACTTATACATAGGAGAAATGGACATCTGGAGGAGATGTCTGGATGATTGCTGGTTGGTGTGGAGATCGGATGTGGAATACCTATTGGAATTCATCACATATTTAAATGAAAACAAATGGGGAATTGAATTCACGGTCAACTATGACAAAAACAAAATAATTATTTTGGATGTTTTGGTCTCCAGAGCACCTGACCACACATTGACCACTGAAGACAATCGGAAATTTCCCGAAAATAATTTGCTTCTCCATGCCACCAGCTTCCATCCACCCCATATCTGTGAGAACGTCCCCAAATTTCAATCCATGAGAATGAAACGCATTTGTTCTAATAGAAAAACCTATACACATTTTAGAGATGATTTAGTTCCTAGATTTAGGGACAGAGGCTACAAAATGGGTCAAGTCTTACATACAAAACATGTGGTAGATAACATGGAGCGTGAGAACCTTCTTCTTTACAAAGACAAGGGTGATAGAGGTGGTGGGCCCCCCAAATTAATAATCACTTATGGACACAACACCAAGGTACTAATGGGTATTGTACAACATCACTGGAACATCTTGACATGTGACACCAGACTGAGTGAATTATTGGGTGATAGATGTCTTTTCTCATTCAGGAAAGGTAAAAATCTTGCTGCATTTTTTAACCACTTCAGACATGGGCAACCTCCTAATATAAAATCAACCCAAGCTACTTTGTTAGGTGATCCCTTAGCTGGTTGCCACCCTTGTGGCCATTGCATTCACTGCCCCGGGATATTAAAAACTAAAAGCTTCAGCAGCCAAAATACCCCTCAAGTCTATGATACTCGATTTTTTGCTAATTGCACTTCTGATTGGGTGATTTACCTAGCTAGTTGCAACTGTTAAGCATTCTATATAGGGCAAACTTCCAGACCCCTTAAATTCAGAATATCTGAACATCTTAGAGCGATCAAACACCATAAAGAAACTAATGCCCTTTATAAGCATACCCTGATACATAAAAATGCCATATTTAATTTCACCATCATTGATAAAATCATGAGACCCAGAAATAATAAATTGGGTTGGCATGATTTATTAAACACTATGGAGAAAAAATGGATTGTTAAACTGGGAGGTCTCTTTAAATCAGGGCTTAATGAGCATCTTTAATTGATCACATGTCCTCTGAATTATGTATTTAAAGTATTTCTTAATTTGCTGATATTCACACTGATGAATGCTATGTAACCATACAGCCGAAACCATTTTTTTTTTTGTTAAGAATACTTTTATTAAAGTATTTATTTAGTGCCACTGTATGCTGGTCTTTCTACTTTTTTGATGCTCTAACAAATGCACCAATAAGAATAGGGTTAGGAGGATGGCTTAATGGCTAAGGTGTTTGCCTTACAAACACAAAGTGCAGGGTTTGAGTCTCACAAGGGATAATTGGCTAGGCTTAAAATGGCTCACACGGGCAGTTAGCTTAGTACTAAACTATGAACCTATATCTTCTTGTTTAATATCCATAATTTTGACAAGAATACTGAATGAATAAAGTAGAGTCCAAATACAGACCAGCCAATGCAGTGACCTGAGATGAGGGATGCTATATGTTGTAGGAGGTAGATTATGTTGCATATTGAGCACCCAGAGCATGTTGTATTGAAATCAACCCACCAAAATGGAAAGAAGTTCTACATACTTGCCTGACCAGAAATGTACGAGGGGAAAGAAATCATGCTACCAAGTTATGTTGGGATGAGTAAGTCTCAATTCTTGTGTAAGCAATTTTGAGGAGAAGGCAAAAAACAAAGGTAAACTCACATTATTTCAGAGGCGACTTAAGTTTAAAATTTTACTGCCACTGATGAGTGGTCCCCTGCTGGTCTCTGAACTCAGCTCTTATCTGACTAATAAAGATTCCTTTATTCGATAGAATTGAGTGAGACTTTTTCTTTCAAAAGCTTGATCTCCACCTGATGACCACCTTTACCAAGACTACAGTTCCACAGCTGCATCCCCAGCCAAGCCTGATGACTGCGATCATGAAACAGATGACCAAGAGTTTTTTGACCATTGAATCTATTCTCAGTATAGTAGCAATTCATACACAAAGTGTCCGTTTACATAGATAATTAAGAATAAAGCATTAGTTTATATAAGTATAATTAAGAATATCCAAATCATAAATCAGGTTAAGATCTAGAAAGTTTAATTTATTGAATTTGCCCCAAACAACAACAAAATGATCCAGTGTCCCAAAATCAGTTGTATTTGAATTCATTAGGTAAGTGAAGTCTTTTATTTATTTATTTTAAGTTTGAAATGTTTTGTAGTTTTTTTTTTTTTTTTTTTTTTTTTTTGGAAACTGACTCCAGATAGCTGGTCCCATTCATGGAAGGATTTTTCTCCAACTGCCAGGTTGAATTTGGGTCTGATCAGATTTATTGTGCAATACTCCTAAAAGAGTAGCTTTGATCTCTGATATGGAAAACGTCTTTTAAGGATGTATTATAGTGGTGGGGTGTACTGATATAGGAGCACACAGATTTCAATTTATGATGACTTTTGAAATGTATAAGACCAATGCTTTCATTTAAAAAAGCAAAGACCAACTTTCCTTGATAAGCTTAGGCAGAGGAGCTTCAGTGCATCGCATTACAAATGTACAGTATCCCTAAACCTTTTCCTGTCCTTAAATTTAGCATTGTACCTTACCTTACCTTACCAAAATCCTTTCCACAACACTGCCATTACACAGGACACTCAGACTCTTGCTGCATAATATATCACATATTAGCACAACGTTAAATACATTGACTTCCTTAGTGCTAACTCTATCCGTAACTCAGAAACACTCTCACACTCTCCCAGACCATTTCAAACACAAAACAAACAGTACCTATGTCTATCACCTACCATAGCCATCACTCTAAACCACAAACATTTGCACATACACTTTCATCCCAATGCTGGAAGTTACAGTATATTCAAAACTTTTGGCATATTAGCCACAAAATACCCAGATTCAACTGTAATACTACACACCATGCAAAACATGCACATCCCTCAAAATCAAACATTTAATTAAACAACATCTCTTACCTTCAGCACTTGCCAGTTGACAAAATTACTGTTTAACAAACCGACAAACAAAAAAACATTAGGTATCCAAGTACAGAGATAAATATATAGAAAGAGAGAGGAAGAGAGATTTGTTATGTTGATTATGGAAGTACTGATGTGTATGTATATGTGGATTTTGATATATAGATAAAGAGAGAGATGTTTGAGTCACTAAAAGCACTTTTTGTAAACGTAAAAATCTCAAAAACATTCCCCATAATTATTTTCACCAAACTGTCGAGGAACTTTTTACTTCCCCATTTTGGGAGAGGTATCTCTCATACCCCCAAAACATATACATATATATATATATATATATATATATATATATATATATATATAAATATATAGACACCAACTATAAGGTTGTGCAACAGTGCATGAAGAAGAAAACTACACTTCTGATAAAAGTAGTTTTGACAAATGTTCTTTGATTTTTTTTAAGTTCATCCAAACTTGTATTGATAAAATGATGGGAAATCTCATGTGCGTGCACACACACAAACAAACAAACACACACACAAACACACACACAAACACACACACACACACACACACACACACACACACACACACACACACACATACTCTCTCACACATTTTTACATTTGCTTAATTCAGCTTCTCGGTTTTTTTTTTCCTAATTTCTGTTTAACCTCTTGTGTAAGGTGTAAGTCAAAATAATAGTCATATTCACCTTCATCTAAAATGCCAGTGACCTCCCTTCATAAGAATGATACTTGTGCATATTTTCTTAGTGTCATCATATTAGGAATTTAAAGTAAAATTTTAATAATTATCTATATATGATTTAATTTTAACCTGTGTCTCCGCTAATAGTTGCTTAGCAGGTCAGGGATAGCACTTCAGACAGAATTGCCTAAATGGGTACTATAAGGGATATAACTATATAAAAATAATAAGAAGAAAAGTAAAATGTGAGTAATTCAAGAATGTAGTGACATAAAAGGAGCAGCATTGGATGGAAAAATAGCCCAAGCTCTTTGGCTTCGAGCATATTGGGGTGGTAGAAAATGTGATGAGTGCAGGAGGGTATGGTGAGCTTCAGAGCATAAAATGAAAGCCTGAGATTATAAACTGATTACCAGTTCACAAAAGAAAGGGCAGAGTGAGACTGGAGGGGAGAGGAGGGGACAACCCATGGGCGCTGAAAAGGAATGGAGTAGAAAAATGTAAAGGGAAGAAATATGGAGGACAGGAAGACATGGACAAAAATGTTTGAAGGAGTACAAGTAAGATGATCTGGCACAGTGCAGGCAAAAGGAAGGAATGAGAGATGTAGTTATACAAGAGATGATATGGATTAGTAATCAAAAGTGGAAGGACAGATACAAGAAGCAGAAACAAATGGTAAAAGGGAAAGGTAGAGGCAGATGTGTCCTTGTAACAGTCAGGATCACACAGAAAGCAAGAAGGAAGTAGGTACACCAGGTACTCAGCTAGTTTAAATGGATAGAGGGACAAGGGGAGAGAAGAGTGGAGAGAGTATGCCTAACAATGCGAGAGGAAAGTGCAAATCTAACATGAAAGATGAGAATTTTTTATCTTTGTGTATCAGATGATATTTACTGTGTCACTGAGGCAGCAGTGTTTACAGAGAGAGATAGAGAGATACTGCAGGTTTTAGACATACACATGACACACAGCTGACCTGGGAACCTGTATTACCAACAGAGGTACTTCAAGTGTGTAACAAAAATCTGTATGAGGCAGAGACCATGTGCTGTCAGTAAGGGGATGAGATACATGCTTTTTTGAACAGTTTGTATTTAACTTGGATTACCAATGACCAGGGTGAGCTCCTGATTGAACCAGGGAAATTATTAAAAATAGTCTTGGCAGGTAGCATGTAAAACTTCAGGCAGTGATGATATTGTAATACAAGTATGGAGACTTTATAAGGCTATGTTTACCACTAGTCTTTTGAATTTAGGTAGCAAGGTAACTGAAAACAGGGAAATTCCATCACCCTTGGACAAAAATCAGCATTAACAGTAATCTCCAAGGAGGATAAAAATGCACCTTTGGCATCTCTTTAATTTGATTTCTGTTATGAGCCATGACTACAGTTTATTCATGCTAGTACTGGCAGAGATAACCCATAGGGCATGTTAATTTGTCTGTAACCAAGAGGGTTTGCTTAGAGGAAAAAAAAGAGATGTTTGATAATATGTCAAAGTAGAAATTCTTATGCATTTTTTCACAATTTGAGCAGAAAGATTTAACAGTGATTAGTTTAGTTCTACTTTGATAGTGATCAGTTTAGATTTAGAGATGACCTTTGATAGCATGAAGAGGTATGATCTGATTAGGAGGGTGTTCATCTTTGGGTTTAGTCAAGACTTTGCTTACTTAATTACAGTTGTCTATTGAGCAGCAAAGGTTAAGCTGAACACTAAGGTCGTATGTCTCTCCCTTTTTCATTGAGAAGTTCAGAAACAAAACAAGGCTACCCATTGACCCAGCTTTTGATAGTATACCTTGAAAGGTTAGATTTTTTGATTAGGTATTCTAATCTAAATGACTGTAGAGTTAGAAATGAAAGCTTCAATATTTCCTTTATTATGTGAAATTGATATATTTAAAAAGACTAGATGTTGATCTTGCAGTTTTATTTAGCTGTTGTGATAAGATTAATAAAGTTTCAGGATATAAAATTAATGGAAGTAAGATAATGCCAGTGATGGTGAGTTATGTACCTTTGACTACCTAATTCATTATTTATGGGATTCTCCTTATGTGAAGTAGTTGGGGGCTATGGTTTGGGAGTATATTATAGCCATTTATGACTAACACTACTCTACTGCACCTCTGTATTTCCGGAATTTCTATTTCCCCCTCCCACTACACTACTGCATATTCATTTACCGCTTAGGCCTTTTCTCTTCCCTTTTTCACCTATACTCACTTATGTAGTACAGCTGGGTAACCTATCACTCCTATATCACTGTATGTGGTTTTTGCCCCTCCCTTGTCTACCTGGCTGTTCCTACTCTGTCTCCACCTTCTCCCACCTCATATTCTGCCCTAAGGGCATATATGGGGGAAGCCATTTGTGGCGCCATCTTTATTATCCCTGTATTTCCCCTGGCTGCTGTGTGTCCCTGGCCACAGAGGATCTGTTCTATTGTAAGTGTTATAGCTGTACATTCTTTCTTTTTTAGACATGAATACAATTGTTGAAAGCTGTACTTATTGTTAATTGTAGAACAGTATCATTCTTAGCCCCTAATACCAAGTAAAGTGAATAATATGTATGTGCAGTTTTAAAGATTACATTGCTGTTTATTTCTTTTACAATTTGTGATACTTGTCCATGATGGTATTTGTTGAATGATATTAGCCCAAGCCTACAATTACTTAGAAAGGTGAAGGACTTAAATGTGCATTTTTAGAAAACTAAGTGTTTGAGGGTTACGGACATGCTAAATGGCTAACTTGAATTTGCTGCGCCTCCCACGTGGATTTCTACATACCGCTCTGTGTGTCTTGAAATGTTGCACTTCCCACAGTGTCTGTTACCTCTATTTTCTCTGATTTTTATGTTAGTGGGGTTCCAGATGAAGTGTTGCTTTAATGAAGAGAATATTGAGTCTCTATAGGTATTCCACTGTATTTTATGTGGTCTCCATGCCCTCTTATCACTTGCAGATGCTGCAACAGTTATTCTAATAGCATTTTTGCCTAGACATTTTGCCAGCATTTCAACTTGATGCAGCTTTACTATCTTGTTTGTGTAGTTCATCCTTGATATATTAGGGTTTGAAACCTAAACATATGGACACTTTATCGGTTTCTAACCGAAGTGCTTAATTAATTGAATGGTGTACTCTGTCCTTAATAAGCTTTCCTGCTTGCGAGTACTGTTTATTTTAAATAGCAATTGTCTTTGGTAAGGCTTGTCTGTCTTTCAGTCTATACAATAATGCAGAGTGGTCTTTCTACTCTAAAGTTATGGATAATTTAACTAGTTTTATCTGCAATGCTTAAAAGATTTGGCGAGTGTACTTTTTGATCTTAATCTACTAGTGTTTGCCTAGCTCCTCTGTTGGCAACTTTCTTGTAAGCTAGGGCTGCTTATTTTTAATAGCGATCATAATCAGAAAGGCTGTGTCTAATGTCTTGGCTATATAGCTGATGCTGAGTGGTCTGTTTACCCTAAATAGCTTTATTTTATATCGGCAACTGTTCAGTAAGCTAGGACTGCTTATTTAAATAGCGATCATCTCTAAATTGGTATTGTCTACCTTCCCGGCTATAGAGCTGATGCTGAGTTGCCTTTTTACCCCTGATATAAGAACATTTTAATTGTTGTTATCCTGTGAACATTTGGCAAACCTCTGTGGGAGAATCAAGCAGTTTCAAGTGGCTGTTACTTGCACATTATTCTTGAGAACTAGTCCAAAACCTGTTGAGTAATTACATTATGACCTAGTAGTGCTTTGTAAGAATAAGCTTGTTGTGATTATTCGATTGCCATCTAGTTCACTATATGTAATGCTAACTATGTATGTGTGATCCACGAGTAGGCTTTAGTTTACATTTTATTGCTCTTAAAATTGTAATTGAAAGGGAATCCCACCAGTCCCATGTGCCTGGATATAACTGCTTGTTTATTTTGTGTCTCTGTATCTATCTGAAAGTGCTAACTTAAGATTGAGATCATAGCATCCTTGAATAATGTATATTACTGTTATAACTGTGTCTTCACCCTGATTGTTTTAATAGTACAGCAGACATTAATGTTGCCATAACACCTAACTCATAACTTTTTTATCTTTCCAATCTTCCTAGCTCTCTACCTCTTATCCTGCACTAAGGGACCTGCCTGATCATTAAGGACCTCTTTCATTTACTTTCAGCCATCCCAACATCTGCCCAAAGAAACCTGCAGCCCCAGTACTTTTTCCCAGTTACCAAAGGACAAAAAAAGTATGTTCCACCCTGGGCCTAACTATTAAGCTGACTTATTTATTTGTACTTTACCTAGTATAGAAGGTAATTAAGATACCGAGTCAGGAAGCCAGCAGCCATACTTTTTACTATCGCTGTAGCTACTGCTAATTTCTCCCCTTGGAATCTATTATCTGAAATACCTCTATCAGTTAACTTTATTACAAATACCTTTGTTGTATTCTACTCTCTGCCCACTAGGTGGCACCCTAATCTAGCCTCGGGCTATAACTCTTACGCCACCTTCCCAAATATCATCTCAGAATACTTTTTCAGATTTCATCCCTTGACTAGTTGCTAATCTTCCTGGTGTATTACACTGCTCTTACATTTTCTCTCCCGACCATCTAGCTATATTTTTTTCTTCTTTCCACTCCACTATCCTTCTCTGCCTCACACCTGCTTTACCACAATCTACTTACCTGTTAGTATTTAGAATGCCTCAGGAATCTGCTGCTCTCAGATTATCCCTGTAGAATCTTCTTCTTTTACCTGCTCTAACCCGCTCCGTTCGCCCTGCAGGCTCAATCCGCTCCCCTACCCCACCCCCAATTCCCTCCCACCCCTAGTTGTGCTACATTTATACTTCCAGAGCCACGCCCCTTTCCTTGCTGTCCAATAGCTGTCAAGTACTCATTACAAGTCAAATAACTACACACCCACTCCCATACTAAATCTAACTCTACTACCCCTTAAATATTCCTTTAATCCTGACTCTCTTTCTACCTACCCCTAACTTCTGACTACATTCTATACTCTCCCTCACAATGCCCTTAACTCACAAACTCAGATTTATAAATCTATTTCTCTCACTTGCAGCACTATCTATTCTTTCTCTACCCCTATATCCTTACCTTTTATGAAAATCTACAGTATACCATATCTCACCAACCCCTAAAACAAACATTACTATTAAGTCAGCTAGCCTTCCAAAGCCATTCAAACATAACATCTACCTCAACCTATCTCTTGCCAAAATATTATAGAGTAGCCTATTTTACTTATCTCCAATATAGGAAATCACAAAATAATTGCTGTAAACTACTGCAGCTTTCATATAGTCCTCAAAAACTATCTTTCCTTCATGGTGACATTCATCCCAACCCAGGACCAAACAGCAACACCCCTATAAACCCCCTCCTACCTCATCCATCCTGCCCTGCACTCTCCAGTAAATCCCCTAATTCTCTACTCATAGCCTATCTCACTATAAGGAGTGTAAACAATAAAGTTAGCCAACTACACGCTCTACTAGATACACACTCATTTGATATCTTATGCTTAAAAGAAACCTGGCTCAAACCAATAACAAAGGACAATTAAATGATTCCACCTGGTTATAATATCTTGAGATTAGACCGAACAACCAAAAAGGGTGTTGGGGTAGCAATTCTATACAAATCTCATTTACAGGTTACTTCACTAGGAGTACAACCACCTCTAAATAACAATGTTGAAATCCTTATCTGCAAGCTCCAGGTCAATGCTAATAAATCTATATATATAATATGCTCCTACCTACCTCCGGGCAATAACATCAGCATCCTAGAAAGTATGGTCTACTGGCTTTCTACATCCTTCCCACAGGAAAACATTGTACTTGGTGACTTTAATATAGACTGGAAAATTTGTACCTCACACAAACCCACAACCCATATAAACCTTTATGGCTTTTCCCAAATAATTACCACCCCTCCCAGAATCCATAAACACAGTAGCAAAGAAAGTACCTTAGACTGGATCTTAACTAACAGCCATCCTCTCTCTTACAAAGTAGGTATCCTTCCTGATGATATTAGTGACCACTCACTTACCTATATATCTAGACAAAAAACTTTATCCCAAACCAAACTACCTTTAAAATCACCCGGAACAAAAAAGATTTCAATCCAACAAACTTCCAGGCAGAGCTTCAGGCCTGTGACTGGTCACCCTTAAAACAAGTCCCTCTTGAAGAAGCAGTATCCTATTTTAACTCCAAATTCTTATAAATCCTGGAATTCCATGCCCGCTCATGCTCTATAAGAACTAGAAGTAAAGCAGCCCCATGGCTCACTAAAGAGACTAGGCAACAGATCCTACTAAGAAATAAAATCTGGTCTAAGTGGAGAAACACTAAAGACCCAATTGATCGTCAATACTTTAAACAGCTAAGAAATGCTACCAAAAATCAATATTTCTTGATAAAAAAAATATTATTTTAAACTCCAGCAAAAGCACCAACAACAACCACAAACCTTCTGGTCAGGCATAAATAGACTTTTACACCCAGGCCACTCCATAACAACAACCCCATCAGCTCTCTCTCTTAACACTCCCAACTAGATTGCTGATGCTTTTAATACCTTTTTTGTTGAAACTGTCCAATCTCTAGCAAACACCTTACCTCCTGTTACTTCTATCCTCTCATCCTCCCTAGCAAGCATACCTTCTACCTTTCATTTAAAACTAGTTCCTACATCCCTCATCTATACTCTACTTCATAAACTTAAACCATGTACTCCCTCAGCTGATCTCCTACCAGGTGAATACCTTCAAACTGCAGCAAAAGTCCTTGCCTATCCCATTTCTATCCTAACTAATAGTACACTTACTGAAGGCTCCATTCCTTCTATCTGGAAAATCTCTCACATAATCCCACTTCACAAGGGTGGTAACTCAACTGAACTCTCTAACTTTACTTGCTCCTCTAGCCAAAATCATGGAAAAATGCATCCACCAACAACTTCTTGACCACCTTCTTCAAAATAACCTCTCAGCATAGTTTTAGGCCTTTCCATAGTATCACCACTGCTCTCTAATCCTTTACTGACTGCATTAATAAACATCATAATAATAACATGCTCTCCTCTGCACTCTTCATAGACCTATCTAAAGCTTTTGATATGGGTAACCATCAAATACTTCTTAACATACTCAAATTATTCTCACTTGACTCACAGGCATTACAATGGTTCTAGTCGAACTTACATAATAGACAGCAGGCTGTCCTTCGGGACAATAACCTATCCAAACATCTCCCTATTACCCTTGGTGTCCCTCAAGGCTCTATCCTGGGACCTCTACTCTTCTCCGTATTCATAAATGACCTTAGTATAAATCTACCTCTAGCTACCTGTATACAATATGCAGATGACTCCACACTGATTTGTAAAGCCTCCTCTTCATCTGAACTCCAATCCATCACCCAAACAGTATTTAACCTAGTCGAAAACTGGTTCCAACAATGTTGCCTCCTCCTAAATGCCAAAAAACAAAATTATTGCTATTTACTCCAACTCTTAAATCCTCCCCAATAAATTTCAGTGTTACCTCCAACAATGGTACGATCATAGCTCCTGACCCAACTACCAAACTCTTAGGTCTAACAATTGACCACAACCTTAACTTTTACTCGCATATCAACTCGACTATTAAAACAGTAAACAGAAAACTTGGTTCCTTGTATAGGATAAAACCTTTCCTCACCCCTGAAGCCAAAACAACCATTGCCCAGACCCATCTAATCACTACTCTCCTCTATGCCGCCTCCATTTATACTAATCTTTCCAAAAGCAACCTCAATAAGCTAACTACTTCTTATAGCAATATTGCCAGATTTGCTACTGGCTCCCCGTTTAGAACTCACCATTGTCTAAATCTCAAACATCTAGGATGGCTAGAACTGCAAAACCAGCTAGAATTTCAACAACTCACCATAACCCATAAGATGCTGTACCATCCTAGTAATACTCCTATTCTCAGTAGCCTCATCTCCCCCTACATAAATCTTACTACTCTTCGCTTAGCAAATAAACTACTGGTTACCATCCAGAAACCCCACAACAAAGCAGATGATTCTCTTTTCTCAGATTCTGTGGGGAAGATTTGAAACAGGCTTCCCAGAAAACTTGCATCTCTGCCATCATTACCACTCTTCAAAAAGCAACTAAAAAATCTTCCTAAAAACACAATGGCTATGCCCATGTACTAACCCTGACTAACACTTCCCAGTACAACATTTACTGTATACCTCCCACCCAAAACCCATAGTGTGAGATTAGTAATCCTTCCCTTATTCCCTTTTTTAGTCTCCTACTCCCAGGGGAAATATCACTGAGTATGTTCTTTGTACATTCATTCTGCTGTGAACAAAAGTCTTCCACCTGTATATAGACCAACTATCTTTTTACTATGAGTGTAATATTTGTTTAAGTGTATATATACAAACTCACTTGTTTTTTTAGAGTTATATTTTTAAGACAACTTGAATACTTCAGTTCAATCTGTACCTTCTTTCCTAACATACTTTATGTTAAATGTCATACCCTTTACCATGTAAATAGTACTGTATTGCTGTGTTAAAGTACTCACTTTCTGTAAAATTAAGTTCTTTGATGAAAATCTTCATGAATAATGCATTGAAATATTTTTTGAGTTTTTGCTGTCCTGTTTTATTAGCTTAATGTGGAGCTTATCTCCCCGGCCCTCTACTGAAAATGGACATGTATCTAGTTGGACTAGCCTGGTCAACAAATGTAAAATAAAAAAAAATAAATAAAAAATATGAAAGTTAAGAAGTAACCTGAGAAATAACTTCAAGATGCGGAAGTTGTAAAGTTTAGGATTGCATCAAATGGTATGAATGCTCTGTGGCACAATTCTTATTTTGTTTTTAAAGCTTTTTCAGCTAGTGTCCCTAATAATTGTGTGAACTCCATTAGAAGATGGAGAGTGGAGTATAAGTATCCAAATACAAAAGCAGCAGTGTCAGCATTTCGGAAACTTACTAAAAAACCTACTTAGCAAAAAAAAAAAAACACAGTGACAAAATGAAAACAGTTTCCTTTTGGGACTGCATGAGAAAAAATAAGAAAAGCGCTACCACCACTATCCAACACTTTCTGAATAACAGTAATGTAGTGGAAAAGCTTTTAGCTATGGTAAGGTATAGGGTTTTGCTTGGGTGGGGTAGGGCTAGGGTTAGCACACATTAGTAAGAATGGGCAGGGGGGCATTCTGCAAAACCTTACTCATAACTCTAACCCTAACACTGCCTGAATCCCCAGATCTACACCTTAACTTAGCAAAAAACCCTTTTCATAACATCATCAGTATACAAGACATTTAGACACAAATCACATGCATCAGGAAAGATGCATACTATAATATCTGTCCCCTTTTCTAGCCTTTCCTCTAAGTTTAACCTGCAAATAGTCATTCACATGCACACAGACACACGCACATGTGCACGCGCACACGCGCACACAGACACACACATACACACACACACACACACACACACACACACACACACACACACACACACACACACACACACACACACACACACACACACACACACACACACACACACACACACACATAAATAAATAAATAATGCCCAAACCTTTCATGTATCAAAAAGTTTTAGCATTAAGAAATCAAATCTTTACCCACATCCACTTGATGTTTCTCCTTTCTACTTCTCCAGCATTCAGGAAAAAACACTTTCAAGGAATATATTATGCACTTCACATTGTCAGTGAGCTGTCTCTTTGACAGAGTCAAGTGAACCCATAAAAGATAATATTCAACATTGAAAAAGTCTACAACATCACAGGAAAACTGTATAATGTCATATGAAGGAAGAAAAGGTTTAAGTGTTCCAGGTCTTTAGTCATATTTTGAGATAATACTGGTGAAAATCTTGTGTTTGTCGATGATAAAAACCTACAGAGTAGGTGTAAGAAATTGTACATAATGAAAAGTGACAATGATGTGGAGTTTGAGAGATTTACAGTGTGGAAATAGTATAGGCGAAAATAGGAACACCGTATGCAACTAAACAGAATCTACAAGTTTTAACGTTTCTACTTAGTAAACAAGAACTATGCTCTTGTTGAAGCATGTTGTTGCCAGCTCAATACATTATATTTAGGTGTCAAGATGAAGATGGGTTGAGATGATGGTGGGTAATCACATGCAATTCTTTTTTTGTAAGCAAATTTGATCTGGTGAATCGGTTATCTGGGTACAGACTTCATACAAGTATGCATAACTGACCACTCTTTGACATCTAGTCAGATACACATATAATATTATATACAAAAACATCATGGTCACTAAAGTTCTGTGTCATTTACCTACTGTCACACTCAGCTCCTCGATCTGCAAAGCAATATTCCAGCTGCATCTGTTGCATCTTTTGTCATGCTTTACTTCATTTCATCTTGTATGACTTCAAAATGGAATGCAAACTTGCTCTTACCCCCATATAATGCATCCTTCACTCTTTAACTGACAAAAATATTTCCCTATAGTGGACTGCCCCATATTGCGCTATTTGTTTCTTTCAGTTTCTTTCAGCTCATTACCTTTTCAGTTTTAGTCCTGGCATTGCTGTGCCATCTTTGTGCATCTACAATAATCATCATTTTTAGCTTTACACATTTCCTTAATCTCTCTCGGCAATAATGCTCTACCATTCATAGATTTGTTTGTAATATCATACAGCAGGATTGACCACATGCTGTTAGTAATACTTGCTATCAAAATTCAAATCACCTCTTTGAAACATCTGACTTGCTGGCCTAGATGAGGGCCATCAGCATCAGATGGCAGTAAGTGGATTAGTTTTGGACATGCACCATTTTCTGCCCTAATGCAGGGATTTGTCTTATGCCCTATTTGCTGGAGGAACATGGCATAAAATGAGATGTGTTACATATACATAGACATTACTGCAAATGGAGTAAAAGTATTCCTGCCCATGCTTGTTACATACCTATGTAAAACTACATCTGCTTGTGCCCAATTGGGAAGCCATCTTTCACATTAATCATCATGATCACTAAAATCGAAATCAGCTTTTAATTACCCAAGGCTTTGTCTAGATCCTCTCAGATACTGAAACACTCTCATCAAATAATAACTTGTGACGTTCTGTTTGAGCCACTAACTGTTTAGTTTGGGGTATTTCCCTATTTACCTTTTTTCATATATGTTTCTTATTTTCTAGAGTTTTCTAGTCATAAACTCAGCTATGGCACTGCTTTGTCCAATACTGTAGCCCCAAATTTGGCAATACCCTGTCCACTCCCATGAGAGATTTATACAGCTCCCTTTATGTCACATGTAAAATCTGACTTGAAATGCAAATATGTTGGTAGTATAACATGTCTGCAAGGCTTCACCACTTTTATTTAATTAAGCTAAATTTACCTTATTACCTACAGGATCTTTAATCTTACGTATTTCTAGTATTAACCTTCCTCAATGAACTAAACATATTACCTTTGGACGCTATAAATGTGTACTGTAAGTTTTTATTAACTAACTATACTTAGTCACACTTTTGAAACCCTGTTGTTCTGTAAAATGTGAAAAAATCCACAGCAAAGTGTGTTATAATGCACTGATGTTGTTACTTTAGGGTGACACATAACTTTTTCAGCATTACACCATATTGTTTATTATTCACAGATGAGGTGAAAGCAAAAACGAATAAGCAAAAAGGGAAACAAAAAAAATTGAGCTGACAAATTTATTGATTATAAATTATATACATTATTACTGGTGATAATTGTAATAGGTAACTGCAATAACCAAACTGATTATTTATTGATATTACTATCACAAGTAAGATTAATATACATTTTAAAGCATGCATGTTTGTGTTTCTGAAGAAAAAAAGATAAATCAGAGTATTATCATAGGACAAATAAATTGCATTTATAAATCTTTTAAATCATTTATCTATAAACCTTACATGTTACAACGACATTAAGTGTTAAAGCTAGAAGTGTGAAATTTATGGGCCATAACACAACTTGATTGCTAAAGGAACTCTCCAGAATGTGTATTTATCTAGATTTCATTAATAATGCTCTTAAGTGAGGATGTTCATAATTGATGTTACTCATAGCAATTAAATTGTAAATGAATGAAGACTGCCTTCTCTAAACCTACACTCCATCATTTGGTGTGCAAACATCTGTCAGTTCCCAGAATTCTGTCAATTAAATGGCAGCTAAAAGTGAATGCCAAAATCGTACAGTTATACAGTGCTAAACAAACACATTTTAAGAACACAATTCTTAACTATACCACATGTTCTTAAAAGTTTATTACTACAGATGTGTGACACTTTTTTTTTTTTTACCAGAAATCAAACTTTCATCTATGTATGATGGCTTTACAAACCTAGGACAATCTGGCATCCATCCTTTCTTTCATTCATATTTGAGGAGTTCTCAGTCACCTTCAGAGGTCAAACCTGTAAGTGCAGAGACTGAATGTATCACACGAAAATACCATGTACAGAGGTTGTGGAGAAAGTACCTAGAGAACATAATATACTTATCGAACAGTTAATAACTATTCACATGCATTACTCAAAAAGCACAGATCAGTAAAATAAAAGTGCAACAAATGGTATAAGCTCTGTTTCTGAGTCACATCTAAAAGAGTGAGTTGGGATGTTTGTAATGACTTGTCATAGAAGCGTTACAACAATAAGAACCCTGAAGGATAGATGCAGTCCTCATTACAGCTGAACCATAAATCAAAATGGCTGCATTTAGCATGACTGTCAGGCTCTCTACCTAGTGCAGACATGTTATTTCAATACTTGACACAAACTGACCACTCTTCATTACAACCAAACAACACAGCAGGAGATTTATTTTGTGTTTTTCATTGATTTTGCAGCTGTTCCAAAATATCTGATCAGCAGTCATTCATGGAGTTAAAAAGAACAAGGAACCTGCCTTTAAAAAGATACCCAGGGACATGTTTAATGTGCTGAAATTTATGTTCAATCCATTGGCAACCCTACTAGATTTTACAGTGTATTAACTTTCACAGGCATTCTCAGAGGCAGCTCAATTCTGTACAGAGACTGATAGATTTTACTCACTGGTATAGTTTATTCCCTCACTGAATATGTTCAGAAGCAATATGAAGGCAATAAAGAGGAAATTCATTTGGATTAATATCTAGAAGAGGTTAATATCTATGTAATATTCTTAGAATTCCTGAGCAAACAAGCATCTTCAGTATGTGTCAAGCAGGTTTTCAATCAAGGAAAAATTATAAGTCTGGTGTAACTAAAAAAAAAAAATGTAAATACAGATCTGCTGAGAAAAGCAACAGCAATTATATGAGGACATTGGGATCAGCAGTCTGGGTAAAGGTTATAAGACCTGAATCTGTATCTGCATAAATTAAGAGGTGTTAGGAAACTTGAGTAGTGTAACAAAGATGTTTAAATTTCTAAATAGAATGTTCAGCAATGCATAGCTGTTTTGTTTCCATTTAATCAGTAAATGCAAAAGTAAATATTGTTACCATTATGTAGAACTACTAAAATACAGAGTTTGGAAAATGTTATAAACAATAATCAGTTATTCTAATGGCTTACTGATGAAGTATGATCTGATATGGGTAGTCATTATTTTTGATCATTTGCATTACATTAGGAAATGTTAAATAAGCAAATGTTTAAAAAGCCATATCTCACTAATAAATATAAATTAAACCGGCTTGCTTATTCCATTATTTGTGATAGATGTGACAGGAATCCACCCATTTACAATCAGTGTATATCAAAAAACAGGTAAACAATACGTGTACTTATTATAGCGCTGCATTTCTGAGTAGAGTTCTGCCTGTAGGAATTAGTACCACACATCTCATGGAATTTTCCAGAGCTACTGACTCCATTTCTCAAATCCCATATGGAACTGCTACTCCCCACCTATCCAGTTAAATGACATCTTGACGTAAGAGGCTGTAGATACTCTTAAATGGCCTGTGGTCTTCTTATAGTATATTTATCTATTGACTGGGTGTATTTTTTATTCAGTTTCCATTTAAGCTGGCCCCAGCTAATTTTTCTTCCTTATCCTTTTTTTTATTTTTGATTTTTTGACAGGAAACAGGTGTGTGTGTGTGTGTGTGTGTGTGTGTGTGTGTGTGTGTGTGTGTGTGTGTGTGTGTGTGTGTGTGTGTGTGTGTGTGTGTGTTTGCGGGTGTGTGAGTGTGCGTGTGTGCGTGTGAGCCTGTGTGTGTGTGTGTGTGTGTGTGTGTGTGTGTGTGTGTGTGTGTGTGTGTGTGTGTGTGTGTGTGTGTGTGTTGATTTTTGCAGTTTTATGAGCTTTATCCTGTAATCCTCTAGATTTTTGGACCACAGGATTATTGCCCTTTGCTTCACATTTTGTTGTCTGCCATCATATGGCGGCTGATGTGTAGGCAAACTGATAATATTATTATGACACAGACAACAGCCATTTGGTACCAGATATCTTAACTGTTGTTTTCCTAAATCATTGTTCTTCTTATCAGCTTCTCAGTTTCTCCCCACAGAATGCCTTCTGAGCCATCTAGTCTGAAATAAAAGATTTCCTTCATGACAGCATTATTTATTTCTCTTTCATCTACTTACAAAATCATAAAAAGAAGGAAATTCCTAAAAGGAGGGTATATAGAAGTGAGGCTGTACTGAAATGTTTCCAAGATAAACAGTAACCATCTGAAGAAAACTGAAATATCCCCTAGATATAAAAGAAACATTATGCCTTTTATGAAGAGTCATACTCAATATCTGCCTTGAAATATCTATTTCTTACTTAAGCTGTCCATTCTATAGATCAATGTATGTGTGCATCTATTTAGCTTGCATATGTTGTCATTATATTTCATATACCTTGTATATTTCATTTCATATTTTCTTTCTTTGAAGATATTTTCCTCCCAGAATTCTAGCAAAATAGGTTCCCAGTCATCAAATGTTAATAAATAAAATAAATAAATCTAATATCAGTTGTCCATTCTGTACCTCTATGGCTTTTTTGTAGAGTTGTGTATGATTGTTTAATATCTGCTGGCTTATGGAGTCTTACAATGTTCCTGCCATCATGGCAAGTTGCCTCTTTGCTTGGTGTTACATCCACGGAAAATTCCTTTGGTGTAAATAAAGATGAGAATGTGGCCATATTTTTCCTATAGCTTATTCTGGTGGACAGAGAGTCCTATCCAGGTGTTTCTGCTTACAAACTTTTATCATTTTAAAGCAATATCTCCATGCCATCTTCCTGTAACAAACACTGTACATCAGAAGAGACAACATGCATTTGGAACAGCACAATTCTCACTCTTAAACCCGATTGTATAAAAGCAGATTGTTCAACAGTTATATGATGCAATAAACTGGATACCAATAGTAGGAATAGAGACATGATGCCTTATTCATCTTTCATTAACAGAATAGTAGTAATCTAAGATATGAGACAAAGGAAACCAGATGGGGTACTGAAAAATAGAATACATTAGGTGGGAGGAAACAAACTAATGGGTAATTAAAGGTACATATTTGCATGTAACAAATGTATATAAAGATTATGTAAGGATGGTAAAATAAGGACAGAAAAGAGTGATGGTAACAGAAACATTTTATAATTGAGAGGAGCAGATTACACTAACAGGAAAGAGAGACTTTCACAGCAGTTGCATTTTTGAAAGCTATACGAGTTAAGGAGCTAGTGAGCTCTATATCAAGGTCAAGGTCAAGCCAAGGAAGAATGTTGGATACAGGAGAGAGAACCAGATTATTTACTGTATGTGTCATGCATAAATTAAGGACTATTTCAAGGGAAGTGGTTACATAATATGATACCAGAGTAGGTGGTAGAGAATAAGATGGCAAAGAGAAAGTAGGTGTGATGGAGTCGGATGCTATGGGAACCGCTTGAAAGGTAGAAATTAGAAGATACAGAGGAGTAGAAGTGGGCAGTTTAATGGAGAATAGAGTAGCTGAGACTGATTTTTTAATAAGGGAACCATGCACAATGAGCAATGGAAAAGACTTAGAGGACTTCAGGGGCATGGGTTTGGGAACTAAGGAAAGAACTAGAGTAAGTCAGTAAAACTGAGAAGACAGGAGAGGAGAAGAGCTCTATGAATTAAAAGAGAAGAAATGGGGGGGTCAAGTTACTTAACTGAAAGATCAGAGAAGACAGGCATGAGTAATGAGTTAAAGTGAAAGGAAGGAAGAGCAGGAGTTTAACTAATAGCAAGGAACTAAGGAAAGAGTTTAGAAGTTTTTACTCTGAATTGCACAGGATGAGATATGAGCACAAAAGTACATTTGTAGAATGGAAAAGCCTAATTGGGGAAAAGAGGATGGAACTTGGTTAAATACAGAGATAGCAGTGCATGGAAATATTGGTGTCAGTCAGCCATAAGAAGAAGAAGAAAGGGAAAGTGGGGTGGGGTCCAGAAGGCTTGCCCAGAGATTTCTATTACATTGATTTCTATTACATTC
Organism: Protopterus annectens; assembly: GCF_019279795.1. NCBI lineage: Eukaryota > Metazoa > Chordata > Ceratodontiformes > Protopteridae > Protopterus > Protopterus annectens. Next base: position 439,073,687 of record NC_056733.1, read on the forward strand.
TATTAGATTGGTTATAACAGGAATTAGTGAGAAATTTGTTTCAGAGGTTTAAGAGTATGTGGAGTGCAGAAAAAGTGCCAAAGTGTATGGGACATGCAGAGGTGGCAGTACTGTGTAACAAAAAGGGGATGACAAAGAGGTCACAGTAAAATATAGGATGATTCCTTTGTGCAGTAGTGATGGGAAATACATGCAAAGATCTTATTAGCAAGTTGAGATGTAATTCTTAAAATAGTGGAAGCTTCCTAGGCAGGTTTCACAAATGATTGGTCAACAACAGATCATTGGAGATTCTTAATGAATTCTGGGATATGGAAGCAGAAAAGGGGCAGTGCTAGGAATTTTATGTTCCAGACTTTGCAACAGGTATTAGGCGATGGACTTATGGTAACTGGAGCATAGGTGATGTATAAGAATCTTGGAGCCTGAATCAGATTAATGGGAGGCCTCTATGAGACAGTCAAGCTGGGAAGTTGGATGAGGTACAGTTGTCTCCTACCACTAAATATGTGTATTGTTAATGGAGAAGTTAGGAGGCACAGTAGTACATAGTAGTAGTCTTGCCACATAGCAAAAGGATTGCTAATTCAGTTTTGATTTGTAATCCCTTCTGTGTTGAATCTTCATGTCCTCCTTGTGTTCAAAAGACTATTTTTCAGGTATATAAGCTTCTTTCAACATCGCAAAGATTGACAACTCTAAATTGCTTGTAGGTGTGTGTGTGTGTGTGTGTGTGTGTGTGTGTGTGTGTGTGTGTGTGTGTGTGTGTGTGTGTGTGTGTGTGTGTATATGTGTGTGTGTGTGTGTGTGTGTGTGTGTGTGTGTGTGTGTGTGTGTGTGTGTGTGTGTGTGTGAGTTGGTGGGTAGGTGTGTTTGTGTTTGCGTGTGTGTATTGTATGTGTGCATGTGTGTGTGCGTGTGTGTGCACGTGTGCATGTGTGTGCATGTGTGTACGTGCGTATGGGTGCATGTGTGTGCATGCATGTGTGTGTGTGTGTGTGTGTGTGTGTGTGTGTGTGTGTGAGTAGGTATGTGTGTGTGTGTGTGTGTGTGTGTGTGTGTGTGTGTGTGTGTGTGTGTGTGTGTGTGAGTAGGTGTGTGTGTGTGTGTGTGTGTGTGTGTGTGTGTGTGTGTGTGTGTGTGTGTGTGTGTGTGTGTGTGAGTGGGTAGATGTGTGTGTGTGTGTGTGTGTGTGTGTGTGTGTGTGTGTGTGTGTGTGTGAGTAGGTGGGTGTGTGTGTGTGTGTGTGTGTGTGTGTGTGTGTGTGTGTGTGTGTGTGTGTGTGTGTGTGTGTGTGTGTGTGTGATGCAGAAGAAAAGCTTGGAACTTTAGTTCAGATTTCTACTTGCTTAGTAAACTCTGCCGTTGGCCATTGGTGTTCATTGGGTCACTAAATGAGCAGGGATGCTACTTGACAACATGAATGGAAAACATAGGGAAAAGACTGAGGAAACTAATAGCTAGCTTGGTAAAGAGAGGAGAACAAAGGAGCACAAATTTATTTGTGGATGATTATATCTTATTATCAGAGGAGTTTGAGAGGATATTGCCACAGACATTGGAATATTTCATGATGGCTGGGTGAGTGTATCCTCTGCAAAAAAAAAAAGAAACATTGGTGCTTTAGACTAAAAAGCAACTATGGATCAACTGTGGGGTTTTCCATAGTAAAGAGAATGAGGTATGTGATTTGGATAATTGTCTTTTCAATAATAGGAAATAAGAAGAAACAATTAGGAATATTTAAAAGCGAAAATAGGAGTGCTGCTGGATAAATGAGTTAGCAAGATAATCATGGTATGAGAGAAGATAAAAGCTGTATGAGAAATTATTATCTCCTCAGTTTTATATTTGCTGAGGTATGTTTCTACTTTATCTATGGCTAACTGGCTAATGATGTTACAGATGGAATGTATCAGATGTGCATAAAGAGAGAAAAAGAGAAGTAAATAGATTTACAGTATGTAGGAAATCGAAAGGGTGACGAATAACTCATTTCAAGAAGTCCATTGCTGAAGTTAATACAGATTAATGGATAGTGGGTGTAGAAAATGATAGCCTATGCTGTAACTATAGGAAGATGAGATACAGAGCAGTAGGTGTGGAATATGTAGAAAGGTGGATAAGGCCCAGAGTTAAGCAGTTAAGAAGTATATATAAATATATAGGGATGGAAGTGTTAATGGTGGTAGAAAGGAATGAGGATTTCAGATGAGTGAAATGACCACCAGTAGAATGCATTCAGGTAGCAGTCGAGGAAATGGGATGGCAAGGAGGCAAGATGCATTTTGGATTTACAGGAGGTCAGAGAAGTAATAGTTTGGGATTAAAATGGTGGACTGGTTACTTTATCATATTATACTGAGGAGATTGAGGATGAACATTCGAGAGCAGGGAAAGAAGAAATTAGACAAGACTAAAGTCTTAAGTAAGGAGAACACGGAATGGTCAACAGATGGTCAGTATGTCAGATCTATGTGAACTTAGGTGAGGAGGTGAAAAATGGTGGAATGAGATAGCAAATGAACAGATGGGGAAGGAAGACTGAGATAAGAGCAGAAATAATGTATAACAGGAAGTCTGAAGTGTGAGTGGCTGCTTGAGTGCATTAAGACCAGTAAGGGATCTGCAGTTAAGATTAATACAAAAGTCCAAAAATAAATGAATACTGAAGCCAAGAAGTGCCTAGAAAACAGAATATTAAAATAACAAACCCATGGCAGCTGAGAACCAAGGTGAAGAATGTTTATTAATATATTGATAGATAGAGATAGAGGTTTAAGACCATGAAAGCACTAGACCATGTAAGCACTTTCACAGAAATAGAAGCTTTTTCAAACAATATGAAATACACCTCTACTCGAAATCCTTTTTTAAATAGTATTGCACATCACATGATGTCAGTTCTTTACAGATACAATTCTGAAGAAGCTCATTGGTTTGAATTACTACATAGATGATATAAACCCCCCAATGTCCTTTTTAGCAAAGGATTTCCTGATATGTACTTTTCATAGTATATACTGTTTAATGACTGCCCTTTTGGTTGAGTGGTGGAAATGTTAAATGGATGAAGGTGGATAAAGAAAAGTAAGTGTGTTTTTCTATGTTAATGCCATAACTTTCAGATAGGTTGGAGTAGGTATGGAGTAGGAGCGTGTGTGAGATTTGTGGGTTAGAGTGTGTGTGTGTGTGTGTGTGTGTGTGTGTGTGTGTGTGTGTGTGTGTGTGTGTGTGTGTGTGTGTTTGTGTTTCATTATGTAGTGTGCATTCAAGTTGTCTTGTGTATTGATAGAATTACAAAGATTTTTTTTTTTAATTAAGGTTTACAGGGGCAGGATTTGGGTTGTCACACATTAGCAAGGTGGTGCAGGGGACCTTCTATCCCTGTCCCTAGCCTTAATCCTACACCTTATGTTAGAAAAATCTTTCCCATAGCAATAGGACTATCCAGATAAATATGGTTTGAGTGTAGTGTTAGGAGTTTTGTGAAAAGATTGCAAAAGGAACCTGTGTTTTCTTTTTTCAATTATTTTTATTTTTTCCCACTGTTTATTTATGTTTCCATTTGTTTATATTGATGTATGCATGTGTGTTTTTGTTTATTGGTAAATGTGTTTTTCACAATCTTTTGTAATTTTAAGCTTTTGCATTTTGGTGATTTGACAACTATGTATATGTTTTGGTTTTAGAGCATGTACCCATCAAGAAGGATTGAGGAACATGGTAGCAAATAGAAGGTGTTAGCAAGAAATAGAGTATAGTGATGACAGCAGGAGTATGAAAAAATACGGAAGACAGACAAAGACCAACAGGTGCAGTGATGACAAAAATGGGGCTGGGAAAGCAACAGAGAATGTCCAACAGATAAAGTACGACTGGTGATTGGGAACATTAGAGTAAAGATTAGAGAGGGAATTGACACACAAAGATAGGAAACACCATGACAGGGGAAAAGATTGGAGTACTGGCTGACTGTCACACTGCACAGTGACACTAAACGCTAAGGGCAGTCACCTCTATGACTGCAATCTTCACTTGTCCCAGTTGCTGTTAGCCCACTAGACAGGATTAGGCTGACAATGCAGGTTCCCATCCTCTGGACCATCAAGACTGACAGTCAGCATTCCACATCCTGTCTGTGACATGCTGGGCCCTACTGATAGCAGCCCTCAGTAGGGTGACTATACCTACACCAGTGAGCATCAGGAACCCTCCAGGTTACTCCATTTGGCAACACCTTCATCTGCTCCAAGGGAGACAGCTGGGGACCCTACAGGTGATGGCTAGGTAAGTACACAATGTGGTAGCTACTGTCAAATCATATTCAGTACTGCAGTGGATACTGAGTAAAACATAAATATAAATGAGCATAAGCAAAATAATAAAGGAGAAATAAATAAAAAGATGACAGCAATAAAGAAAGAGAAAAACATTATCAAAACACTTATCAGTAATGAGTGCTACAATGGGTGCCAGTACAGTCCCATGAGGAGTAAAATGCTGATAATTATGCAACGGTATACAAAAAATCATATAGAGGCATATATCCACCATAAGAGTGGAGGTGAGATCCCACTTAAAGAGTATGACCACAAGGGTTACTGAAGCTGGACTAAACAATCTCAGGATCATGCAGCTAAAACGAGCTTACTATCTGTTGGCAGACAGCCTCTGTCAGTAAGTGCTCAGCATGGTACCATGTAGACCATGACAGAGATACACTGCTACAGATGTGCAAACATAATTACATGGGGCAGCAGCACCTCATAGCAATAATGTACTTTGCCATGGGGCAGCCACAAAAAAACATTTATCTACAGTCTACCAGATGTATACCAATGGTACGTTAGGTGTAATTGCCTAAGGTAGAGGAATTGGAATGGACAGTTGAAGAGTAATATATGGCAAACTAACAAGGTCACCATGTATTAATGACAGGCAAAAGGTCATGAACATGGTACTGAAGAAAGGGAAAGAATATGGACTAAAATAGATGATAACTGCCAGGAAGGTAGTGGAACGCTCCCACTATTAGCACATTCAGCATCAGCATGGCTTTGGTGGGAATTCCATTTTGGGAAGTAGAACAGTTCAACCTACCATGACAATGTGCGTGACATGCAATGCAAAATAAATCTATGTGCAATGGTTAAAATAATTAGCAGCAACAAAAACATGGACAATGAAGCAGTTCTACAATATCTAGCTATAGCATCAGTGCTGTATACAAACTCTGAGGCCTGGATAGTCTTGAATGGAGCCTTTGGAAAATCAGCCTTTTCTTCTCTATTTCATGGTGTGCTGAAAAACAAAAAACAAAAAGACGTACATGATCCACAAGTCCTACATATAGCAGAACACATATTCCTAAGTACAAGTAACTGCCAGCTACTAAGACTTATCTCAGAACTCTAATTACTTGCCTCTGTCCTTCTCTTCCCAATGGGTAAGTAGGTTTGGTGGTGCTACTTTAAGGGAAACACTACAAGAACTCTGCAACCTCTGCCAGCACCACCTCAGACCCAGGGGTAATTGAGGAAAATCTATAACAGTGGAAACTAAGGTAGGTACTGCTGTCCAGAGTCAGCAATGCACATGGCATCACTCTCCACCATGGCATAGCAAGGCCAGACATCTAATTTATACTTTCCATGCTCAAATGAGTCCCACAGTAGTCAGTCCTGGTGGCCTATATCCAAGAAGTAGAGAAAGATTTTTTATATTTTTTACTGCACCATGTGGGATCCCTGTCATGCTTGGACCCTTCAAAAGTGATTGCCATTTCCCAGGCTGCTATATAGAGGAAAATGCTAGCAGATTCACACTGATGAACAGCATGGGCCAGATTCATGAATGGCTAATTTCTTTGCTTTTATCTCATGCACATGATGGTGGGACATGCACACGATAACACACTGTCTTGTAGGGGTTCCTATTATATAATTGAAGACACAATCCTTCAAATGCATTTATGTAATGTTTTGAAGTTTTTATTTTTTATTTTTTTTTTGTGGAAAAGCGATTATTTTCCCTGGGAAAAAAATTGCTGTTCCGAGTGTTCGGGATTGTGAACTTTCACTTACATGAGGTCAATAAATCAGCATTCATTTTTTAAGCATTCGCTGATTTAATATAAACCGTCTTGTAGCTATTAAACAGCTCTACACGTCATGTAGACCTACCAAACAAAGATAAACAGCACAGTTTCTTAATGAAACTTAAGCAGCTAAATTATATGCTAATTAACCAATTCAAGATGGTGGAGCCATTCTGGAAACTACAAAGTAACTGTGTAGAGATGGTGTAGCAGTTTGTCATGAACACCAAAACCTACTGAAATACAGCCACCATCACAGTTAGAAAAAAATACAGTGTTAGTGGTCCCACTGTTGCTGTCTTGCATGTGTATGTGTGACAGGTTAAAATCTATGTTGCTGCATCTGCTGATAGACCATGTCCAAGGAGAAGAAGGGTTTTCAGACCCTGTTTAATATATCATGGACCTTATGATACTGAAATAGTAGAGTGATATAGGGTCAATAGGGAAACACTACAGGAACTCTGAAAACCCTGCTACCGCTGTAGATCAGAGTGTGTGATATACCTTTAAGAAGCTTTCCAGTCAGCGGTCAAATTTATATAAGTACTGAGCGCGCGCAAGCAAGAATGCCATTTTGTAGTGAGCAACCAAGATGTAAGCATGCATGTGTGTAGTAGTCAGTCAATTAGTTAGTTTGTTTAAGTTTAATGTTCCTGCTATCCATTCTGATGTATTTTTGTGCAATAATCAACTTAAACAAGCACCTAGTCTCATTGTCTTATGGAATATACACTAGACGAGTGACAACTCCTGTTTCAGACCCAGGTCATTTTAGCATTAAGTATATTAGCTACTGGTACATTCCAGAGACCCCTAGGGGATATACTAGGGGTGTCACAGGCCTCAACCTCCAGAATATTTCACCAATATCTTAATAATATGCTACAATATGCAAGGGAATACATCTACTTTCCAAGCACATCAAAGGACAGAGCAAGAATGATGCAGGAATTATATGATGTAGTACACTTCCACAAAGTCTTGTGGCCATAGACTGCACTCACATAGAAATAAAAGCTGCACCTAGTGAACAGGGAAGGACATACATCAACAGGATGGGTCCACTCAGTCAATGGCTAGGTTGTCTGTACTAACCAAAGGATCATCCTCAATATCTATACAAGGAATCCAGGTGGTTACTATGACTCACACATACGGCACACCTCGTAGCTGTACACAAGGTTTGCTAGGGCTGATGTTCCACAAGGCCATCTTCTGGGTGATTCAGGTTATGCACTGGAACTGTGACTCAAAACACCCATCAAAAATGCACACACACACACACACACACACACACACACACACACACACACACACACACACACACACACACACACACACACACACACACACACACACACACACACACTGATAGAGGAAGGATACAGCAATGCCCATGCTCAAGCTAGAAATATCATAGAGTGTGTGTCTGGCATGCTGAAGTCATGGCCCACTGTCTAGACACATCAGGGGGTGCCCTGCAGTATGACCCAGACACCTGTACAGAAATTCTAACAATCTGTGCCATGTTGGATAATATGATCTTGAGGAAACAGCTGCAACTGGGAAAGCAAGGGCTGGGAATACAAATTCATGGACCATAGGTAGGGGCAGCACCTCCAGTGCATACAGATGATGATACTGAGGTAGAATATCCAGCTGCAGATGTAAGTGGCAGATGTAGGTATGCACAATATGCCTTTGCCCTGGCTAAGATGCAAAGGATAGCACATTCACTCAACACATACGACTCAATGGTTAGCACACACACACTCAGCAACTACGAGGCAAATGATAGCATACACACTGTCCAGCAAAGGAATACACATAACAACTTAAGCACATACAAATATTAAAAGTGATGCCATCCTATGCCCACAAACTTTATTTACCCATGTATTCTCTGCATAGGGATAGCATCAGACAGAGCCAGCCTCAAAACACATGAATCATAACTCCAGTAATGTCAAGGTAAGTGTGGAATCTGCAGTATACAAAGAAATGTGTAAGAAAATAAATTACCTGCATACTGTCAGCCTTGTACCTATCCATTCTGTGCATCAAATATAAATGCAACCGTAAGTCAAACTCAGTTGAACAAAGCCCATGAGACAATCATCTTCATTCTCAGAAATTGGGGTGGAGGGTGTCAGCAAAGTAGTGAGTATCAGTAAGTAAAAACACAGAACATTTATTAAAGTATGAAATATTATAGGGACACTAACAGAAGTTATATTCCATTCAATATTAATGTATTTTTACCTTGCATGTCTGCATTTTATTGTGGGCAGTTTTGTGAAATGTGTGTGTATATCTGCATGAACACAATCAAGCTCTGTGTTAGCACTCTGTCCTGACATGTGTGACAGGTGTGAGCCATGCATGGTTGAGTTTTCTATTCCATGTTGTCATTCTTGACCACACAAATGGCCTCTGCCAGGAGTTGCACTACCACTTCCATGTCCCCAGTTCAAAGTACTACCTGAATGCATACCTCTCAACTGTACAGATTATCACAGAATGTCCAGATTTGTGCCTCATATTTCTAGTCTGTTTTTCATAAAATTGTGTATTCTGGCAAGTTAGTAGCAAATCATTAAAGATTGAAGTTAGAAAATAGGGAAGGACATTTGAGTTTTAGACTTCATACCCTTCAGAAAATTCATGCTAATGCAAAACCTGTTATTCTATCAAATGTCTAAGTGTGTAAGAGCAACAGCTAAAAATTGTCCCTATTTTGGGGCATTTGTCCCACTTGTATTTATGGCTTTGTCCAGATTTCTGGCTCTAACAGGTTGAGAGTTATGCCTGAATGTGAGCAATGTCTGCTGGACAAACCCTTCTCATAACTACATCCATGACAATGACCCCATGGCCTACCACATGTGGGCATGAACACCTCATTTACTAATGGAGCAGTAGGAGTACTGGCAGTATGCGAGGGGATCTGCCATGGCTGTGTCAGCTAACACAAGTGTGTCACTCATCCAGTCCATTGAGTCTCTACAAATGTGAGGCAGTCATGCAATAGCAAATTGTAACATAATACTGTAAATTACCTATACTAACTTGGACTGCAGAGCAAGAACTGACATGTGCAGTATACCAGTGGTTAATTTTTAAAATTGCATGCACTGCTTTTTTTTTTCCTTAGCATATTGAAATACATTCAAAATATGAACATAAAAGCAGTTTGTGTAAAAGGCAAACATAATTTATGAAATGTGCAATAATTTGTAGAACAATCTTCCCCAAGTAACTAACAGTAAGGCTCTGTCTGTATCCATTCTCCCCTCCTTCCACTTCCATACCTACATCATTACTTTTCTATAGTTTCGATTCAGCCCTCTGAGCACTGAAGATACAAATGAGGTGTGAAATCATTAGCAATCCTGAATACAAAAAAATCACTTGGTGTAGGGGATGTAAGCATTGTGTAAGTATCTTCACAATTGAATGCACACTTCCTAGGACTGAAGGGAGGAGCAATGACAATTGTTAGCTGTGAATGGCTTGCAAGTATTACTGATTGCTCTGACTACAACAACAAGCAATACTGAAGTGACCATTCTCTCTGAATTGTTTATAACATAGGTTCATAGGTTCATAGGTTTATACTAGGCTATCTGCCCTAAGGCATTTATAAGCCTAGCCCAAATTTTTGTGGCTTACACCACCCCTTATATGAAAAAATACTGTGCCCATTAGTTTGTTGTGCCTCTGTCCAGCAGTGACACAGAGATGATTCCCGGGGTAAACCTACGATCTCCCATCCATAGGTCTAGATTTCTCTTGAACAGAGTCAGCGAGGTGCTCTGCCTCACATGGACCGGGATTTTATTCCACAGCATAGGGAGTCTCTGAGTGATAAATCTATCCCTCCAGCACGTCCTATTTATATCCGTGCTAAGGTTTAAGTCACTTGCTCTAGTGGTTTTGGTGGATTTGGATTTTTTTGAGGTGGAGCATGTCCATTAATTCTGGGTTGGACATGGCCTTGTATGTCAGGCACATGTCACCTCTGAGCAGACGGTATGCGACTGAATAGAGCTGGAGTTTCTTCAATATGGCAGCATATGACAGATTTTGGAGTCCCTTTATCCTTTTGGTGAGGAACTTTTGGGGTCTCTCCAATTGCTGCAGATGTCGGGTGAGATACATCCCGAATGGGGCATTGTACTCGATCATTGGTCTGATAAGTGAAGAGTACAGGGGAACAATGACCTCACTAGATCTGGATGTGAATCCCTTCATGATCAGGTGGGCAATGTAGAAGGTCTTTCTAACCACTTTAGCAACGTGAGTGCCAAAAGAAAGGCCACTGTCAACCTGGGTCCCCAGGTCCCTGATAACCTCTTCTGTGCTTAGTGGATTGCCACCTATATGGTAGCTTGGGGTTACCTTGTTTTTCCCGAAGGGTATGACTATACATTTTTTGGCGTTTAACTTCAGGCCATGGCTCTGGCACCAGCTATCTGTTTCTGTGAGTCCCTTCTGAAGGATATCCGTGTCCGATGCACTTTCTACTATGGCGCCCAGTTTGCAGTCGTCTGCAAACTTTGTCAGCCAAAGTCCTCCCATGTTGGCCTGTACTTCTGAGAAGTAGATGCCAAACAATAGGGCCCCAAGGACCGAGCCCTGTGGGACACCACTTGTGACCGGCTTGGAGTCTGACACAGCGCCAGCAACTCTAACCCTGTGGGTTCTGTCCTTAAGCCAGTTTGCAACCCATCTTGTGACATATGGGTTTACATTTAAGCTGGTAAGTTTTTCTACAATACCCGAGTGGGGTATTGTGTCGAAAGCCTTTGCAAGGTCAAGGTAGGCTGTATGGACTGCTTTTCCCTCATCAATGGCCTTGGTGACTGTTTCGAAGAAGTCGACCAAGTTCAAAAGGCATGATCTTCCCTTGACAAAGCCAAACTGGGTCGGGTCCAATGTCTGCAAGTCCCCTATATCTTTGTTTATGAGCTCCATTATGATCCTCTCCATAGCTTTGCAGACTAGACTTGTTAAGCTTACGGGGCGGTAATTACCAGGGTCCGTAGAGGCGCCGCCTTTGTGGAGTGGGACCACAGTTGCCGTACGCCACTCCTTGGGCACATATCCTGTGGTAAGGCTGAGATTAAACAGCTGTCTTATGTGCGGGTTTAATTCCTCATTTAGCTCGTGTAGCACACAGCCGGGGACACCATCCGGTCCCATTGATGCTGTGTTTTTAGCTTTAGAGAGAGCAGCTTTCACCTGCGCATTTGAGATGTCCAGGAGGCTACACTCGGCTGGGATAGTTATCTCTCCTTTAGGGAGGGGGGTGAAGTTTGCACTGAACCTGTCTGCCAGTATGTTGGCAATGTCTGTGGTTCAGTGATTTTTGTATCATTTTGGACTAATTCTGAGCATATCTGGGAGTTTCCACCCAGGTTCCTAACATAGCTGAAAAAGGCCTTATGATTGTCCTTTGAATCCATGGCAATTTTTCTCTCAAAATTGGCCTTAGTTGATTTTATGAGTGCTCGTATTTTTTACTAATAATGATCAGGGTGACTTCCCTTTTATGGATTTTGTTCTATCATGTAATAGCTTTCTCCTCTTATTGTAAAGTTTGTTAATGGCTGGGGTCCACCAGACTGGACATTTGCCCTTTGTGGAAAGAGTCTTCGTTTTATTTGGGATTGCCTGATCCATGCAGTCCTGGAGGTGTTCATAGAAGGCATTTGTAAGGGCTTCCGCAGCTTGGGTTGTGGTTTCCTCTGGCTCAGGGGCCTTGAAGGATACCACACCAGTCTTGAGTAGTGTGAAGTTTGCTTTAGAGAAGTTCTTCACTATGGCCTTTTTTGTTTGGGGTGGGGGCGGGATGTGGATTTCCAGTGAGATTAGTTTATGATCAGATCTCACCAATGAGGGATATACTTCCGGTGTGGAGCATTTTGTCCCCATGTTTGTGACAATGAGATCTAGTATATTTTCTCCTCTCGTGGGAACAGTGACTAGCTGTTCCATGGCATTTGAATTTATGAACTCCAGGAACCATTGGGCTAGAAAGTTAGGGCTTGAGTGATGTTCCCAGTCTATATTCGGGTAGTTGAAGTCACCCAATATGATGGTGTTTGGAGATACATTTATACCCTCCAGTGTCTTCAGGAAGGCTGTGTGGGTTTCCTGAGTTTGAGAGGGTGGCCTGTAGCATGCTACAATTTGTAGAGCAGTTTTGCCTATGGTTAGTTGCACCTGGATGGTTTCCGAAGCTTCGTGCGTTGCCACCAACCTGGAGGTGTGGGTATCCTTTATGAATATGGATACACCCCCTCCTTTTGTGGTGTGGTCCGGGTTTTGAGGCCGGAACGCATGATATGAGGTAAAACCTAATAGTGCCGGGGTGCTCTCAGGAGCCTTGAGCCAGGTTTCAGTTACCGCACAGACATCGATGTTCTCCATACTGAATAGGGCCTCGAGTGCATGCATTTTGAGATTTAGACTTCTGGCATTGAGCAGCATTACCCTCAGTTTCTTCCCATTTTTGTTTTCTAGGGTGGTAGGTTTAGAATTTGAGCCTTGCCTAAAAAAGGCACTATGGGGGTGGCAAGAGCCTTAGCCAATATCCGGAATCCCAGGGGTGACAGGTGCAAGCCGTCCCTTGCGAAGCAGCGTGGCTTGTCAAGCATGTCATCCCAGGCAGACAGACACTGGATCCCCTTTGAATGACACCAGACATTAAGCCAATTGTTAAAGCTGATCATCTTGTCTCTATATTGCGGCATCATTCTTGGTGAAGGAAGAATAGACTTACAATAAAAAATGTAAGCACCTTGAGAGCACCTTGAGAGGTATTAGAACAACCTCCACATCCTTGTACTAAGAGCACACTGTCCATCCTCTGCTTAAAATCTGTATGAAATGCTGATTAGCTATATTACACATTGAAACAAAGATGCAAATAAATGGCTATGCATAAGCTGACAGGAGGGGAATATGGTCAGAAAGTAAAGGGAAGAAATAGCTGGCAGTGTTGACGACCTGACATTAAAATGATATGGGCTATTATTAGTGTAAAGTATTTGTCAGTATCACATTGATGTACAAACAAATGAGAAAGGAACAATCTCTGGTCCTGTGCTGCAGGCAAAGACAGATAAAAAAACACAACAGAGTTCCTGCTGTTACTGCACTGAGATAAGGTTTCAATTCTAAGTATTGTGTTATCTAATAAGTTAATGCATATTTTGTGAGCATATGATCAGGTTATAACAAACACAATTCTAAGAAACTTCACAATATTGCCTTTCCAGTATTACTCCTTGATGTTTGTTAATATTGGCAATTGTTTTGCTCGTCATTGCATGTTTTTTGGCAAAGTGCACTGACGACTGGCAAAATTTTGAAGCAATGAACAAGAGTCCTCTGCCCAATGTACAAACTGAGACATTTAGTTTGTTGTGTCATCATTAGTGCATTTTAGATTGGCAGAAGTGTGCTTTGTTACAGCATTCTGAACAGTAGTAAGAGGAGATATTATACATTGCATCTCAGTATCAGTGCAGAACATGGGTTAAACGAAATGATTTTTAAGAATTTTTACTAGAAAAGCTCAGCTAAACTCTGCCACAGCTTGCTGTGAAGGAAAGGTTAGTTTGTGTTTGCTTCCTTGTATTTTATTTTGCTTTGCTGCCATCTTCTATTTTGCATATTGTGATTCATTTTCTTTACATTGAATTTTACTTGTATTCTGCTTTCAGTTGCATATTTAAACTAGGAAAGAGAACACAGTTGTGCCTTTTGTGAGTCACAGCAGAAATTGTAATAGGAAAATTAAGGTTAATTGCCTGTGAACTGAGGGTGAAGCTAGAAATTAAATCTTCTATTTAAGCATAAAATAAAACATTCCAAGGCTTTGCCAGAAAAGCTCACCCAGACTTTGCACAACTTGCTGTGAGGGAAAGGTTAGTGTTTTTGTTTTTTTGTATTTTGTGTTGCTTTATTACCTTCTTCTATTTTGTATCATGTGATTCATTTTCTTTTCACTGTTTTATTTGCATTCTGCTTTTAATTGCATATTTAAACTAGGAAAGAGACCACAACTATGCCTCTTGTGAGTTACACAGAAATTAAGTTTTTTCTCCACCACCGCACCCTAGTGCTGTTGTGTTTTTAAACTCAACTGTCTTTCTAGTTGCCTGTCCCTTATGTTAATTTGCCTATATATCTCCTCCCCTCTGCTCTTTCATTGGGTATTGTGAATAAGCATAACATTATAATTTTGTGACTCACTTCCCTTCAACTATTTAAATGAATTGGCCATTCCACGGCATTCCATACAAACAGAAAACAAAGTGCCCACCCCTTCCACTCTATCTTGCTCTTTTAAAATAAGTGTATGTTCACTTACATAGCTAAATCTTAAGTTACCCCTCTTTCATATCTAACTGCTTAGTGCACACTGCAGTTCTCAGGATATTAACCAATTTTTCTATCTTACCTCTTAGATCTGCAACATCTACTCCAATGCCATCAATTACTGGAGACCCACATTCTGCCAATCAGTAATCATCTTAGGATTTGTGCTTCTGTTTTGCTCTGGGTGAGAGAAGGAGCATAAGAACATAATTTCCTGGGGACTGCTGATCGTCAAAAAGCCTAATAAATGCTTCATATGTGCATTTGGAATTTGTGCTTATATTGTGCTATTGTTAAGAGATGGAGCAGAGTGTAGAGATTCCTGACGCTTTTTGGTGGGAAAGTGAGTGTCTGTGCTTCACTGACCTAATTGGTCTGGTTGCTATTCAAGGTATTTACAAGGAAAAGGCTTCAACAAGCCTACAGACCCTTACATCATCTGGGACAAGCCTGTGAATTACCAAACAGGCTGTGGCCTGTTTCTCATCTTGGGATTGGTGCTACTGTTTTGCTTCTGCTGAGAGAAGAAGCACAGGAGCATTGTATCCCACAAGAGTGAATCTGTGGTGAGACCAACACTAACAATATTCAGACAGTAGCCATTCAGGTGACTCCCCTGTTTTCATCCCTCTTGACAAGTTAATTCTTTCTTTTTGGTAAGTACTGCTTGATTTGCTTCTAACTTTAGAATACCCACCTAAATACTTTATCCATAAATCATTATGCTCTGCTTATTAGTTTCCCCTCAGATGTTTGGCAGTGCCCTTTATAGTTACAGGCACCTTGAGTTTACATTTTTCTTGTAAAAGCAACAGTGAAATTTCACCAGTTCCTACCTGCACACAAGGCAACTAGTTTTCATTGATAAGCACTGCCCCAGAGTTTCAAACTGGATACTGCTGACATTACTTTATAATCTCAGCCCAGCTGTCTAATCAATAAAAAATGGTATGTTGCCATGGATATGAACTTTCCCACTATCTCCGTTACCAGCTTGGTGGATATGGACATCCTAAGACAATATAGTAGTTGCTTCATGTTTACTGACAGCCAGTTAATTCTCAAACACAATGATATGGTATGTGAGAGATATATTTACAAAATGTCACTGGAGGCAAAGCTCTCACATAAAAGCACTCTTAATGTCAATATGGTTGTCAGTAGTGCACATGCTGCACCCATCACACATAATTCAAAGCAGACACATAGAGCCACATATGGTGAGGAACTTAAATGTAACCTTCCTAAACCCTAAAGAACTTATAGATGAAGTACACATAGCCTCAGAAACCCTGCATGCACTTTTTCAAAATAGCCATATTAACACATCCAGCCACATCTCATGGAGCCTCTACTTCTAAACCCATAAGACAAGGCAGCACAGAATCCAACATTCTAGTCATTAGAGACTCCATTGTGAGGCACACTGTTGTCCCTCTCACCAAGCTGAGTAAGGAGAAAGTCACAGTCAGCTGCTTATCAGGGGCCAGGATCTTCCACATTCCACACACACTCAGGTCAGTGGACCACAAGTCATAGTCCATGTGGGTCTAAATGACCTGAGACATACCTCCCTAGACTATATGAAGAGAGACATCATGGATCTCTCAGAATATGTGTCCCAGGCTGGTATGTGCCTAACACTGAGCAGCATTTTACCTTCTCCAAGGATGATGTCGCAATATGAACAAAAGATGACTGACTTTAATTATTGGCTTAGTTTCTGGTGTAATTCGAAAGGGGTGCAATATTTATCAGCATGGAAATAAATGGTCAGTAGACCATGTTACTTTGCCAGGGATGGTCTGCACCTCTCCCCTCTAGGCTTGTGAATATTATCTAAAACACTGTCCTCCTCCATAGTGCCTTTTTTTAGACACTGCTAAACTTAAAGTAGTTCCTACATAGCAAATCAAAACCAAGAAATAAAGGTGTTACTGCTCAATGCTATGAGCTAGGCTTAAGAAACTCCACTACCTAGAAGCTCTCTTCACTCTAGAGAATGCTGAAATCTGTGCAGTCATTGAGACATGGTTTCAAGCAATGGAGACCACACAGACAGTGCAAGGTTATAATGGTTTCCACACATTTAGACCAGCCACTGCACAGACCGGAACTAAAGGTGGCGGTGTCTCAAATTACATAAAAGATAAATATACCTCAAGGCTTGTCAAGCAGGATGATACACTTAAGTTTCTCCATGTTTGAATCACCACTGGCAAAATCCAATACCACTTCTTTGGAACCTATAGGTCCCCCTCTATGACCCACAAAACCCATACCGTGTATTTAAATTATTGGAAACACTCACCATTCAACCCAATACCATATTCATGGGCAACTTTAATTAACCTACTATAAACTGGGAACATACCCCTCAACCTGGAATCATCAAAAATCTGGACAAGGCCCATGAAAAATAGGTACAAATCTGTACGCTGATTAAAATATAATTTGCATACATCAGTACGTAACCCCACCCACTCCAATGGAATTGTGGGATACTAACTTTCAAACACAAACTAAAGAACAGACAACCAAAATATGGCACCAGAGTTGCCCTGCAGCCTTCCAATGCCCCATTACCTGGCTATTTCACCCCATTTACAATAAACACTAATGTGTGCATTCTACTTTACTTCTACAATGATTATTTGGATTTTATTTTTTCATTTTGCAGCACATCAATGCACAAACACTAACAGACATCTGATAAACAAAGCAATACTGTCTCACAATGAAAACAGACTTGGCATTAAAACTTCTCTGCCCTTGAAACTCACATTCATTGAAAATGCACCACATCCAAAGAAAATGCATCTGGCCAGTGGTGGAAAAAGATTACCTTTGGGCTGTTTGCACATCATTGGCCCCTTGCACACAAAACAAGAAACATACAGGCGTTCTTTTCTATGATGCACCTTCCTGACTTTATTAAGTTATATTCCTTGTATAACACAGCACACCTGTTAGAGCACATTTTAAAATGTCTTGTTTGAACATTTTTCCAGTAGGCTGTACTGTAGGCAATGAAAGAAAATGCATGAACCAGTAATTACAAAACTGCCCAATTCAGAACGTTTCCATCATAAAAGTCTACCACACCCAAACTATAAATAGAATGTCAGTAGTGTAAGCCATAGGCATCTTACATAGCTTCTAGGCTGTACTGTAGGCAATGAAAGAAAATGCATGAACCAGTAATTACAAAACTACCCAATTCAGAACGTTTCCATCATAAAAGTCTACCACACCCAAACTATAAATAGAATGTCAGTAGTGTAAGCCATAGGCATCTTACAGCTTCTCGCACTTATTTTCAATTTCAGTTTTTTTTTTGGGGGGGGGGGGCAAAAGGTCAAAAACCAGGGACACATTTTAAACATTGCTTGTATAATTTTGGAAAGTTGCTGGAATAAAATGTGCTATCACCATGCATCTCACTGGTAAGTGTTGAACCAAGAACCCTATACACGAGGCTCAGTGCAACATACCACTATGCTAAATCAGCAATAGGAAGACTGAAACTTAATGGCTACCATTTAGTGAATTCAGTTCTCATGTCTCCCCATAGTTCTCAACCTCTTAGCACAAAAAACCTGGACAAACAAAGCCAATAATGTGGGAATACAAATACAGTTCTCACTTCTCATAGTTCTCAACTCTTAAAACAAAAAGCCTGGACAAACAACAAAGCCAATAATGGGGGAAAATAGAAATTCTGTTCTCACGTCTCACCATAGCTGTCAACTTTTAGCAGAAAAAAATCTAGACAACAATCAGAAATGGTGGTGGCTAGGGACTTTAGGCAAAGGTACCTCTAGCCACCAGGTGTATTACTTTAAGTCCTCAGTTCTCTTATGTGCCTCATTCCATTCTCTTAGTGTTTGTAATACTCCTCCTACATATCCCACCTTTCTCTAAACTTCTCAGGTGTTTTCTTTTAACATTGCTTTTGGACTAATATCTTATGTAACTTGCCATCTTTATAGCTTCTTCTTCTACTTCCAGTGCTAGCATTTCCACATATCTTTATATAATTTGTGTATTCTACTGCTTCTCAAATTAGCTATTTTAGTAGGTGCTTTATCCTTATTCTGTTTTCTACTTTTTCTTTGCCTAGTTATGGGACAAAGATTTTTTCATAAAATTAATCTGATGTTTTAGTGCAAATTTAGCACGTTACACTCTGCATTCATCATCCCTCAGCACAGAAAAAAATAAAAGGAACACAGACACACACACACTTCCTTACCTAATTCCAAGTGCCTTTTCATTCCGTTCTCACAGCCTGTCCTGAGTGTCTGCCAGCAGCTTGCAAACTAAAGTCTATCTCGCATCCTGCCTTCTCGGCAACAAAGTGAAGAGCCAGCCTATTCTAATTCCCACAGCCTGCCCATTCTCAGCAGCAGAGTAAAGTTCCAGCCTGTTCTAATTCTCGCAGGCCTACCCATTCTCGGCAGCAAAGTGAAGAAACTGAAGTAAAGTTCTAATCCCTGCCTTCCTGCTGTATAAAACACAGCAACAAAACTGCTGTTTAATGCCCGCCAGCCGGAAATAATGACGCAAGCTCCTTGAGCTCAATTCTGACTGGCTGGTAGCCCTGCCGACGCTGACGTGATCGTGCATGTGATGACGTCAGCTCCAGCAGCGCGAAAATTGAAAAAAAAAAAACAAAAAAAGCATAAAAATCGGAAATGAAGGGGTGCCACTCGGGAATCGTGGCACCCCTTCATTAGGACCCCAAAACTCGGTAAAAAACGAATAATTCAGTATGGTTGGGAGGTATGACTGGGAATCATATATGATACAAAACATACAGGCACAGAGCTTCCTGGATTTTTTAAATAAAAACTCCCTTGACCAGATTGTCACTATACCAATAATGGTTGCAACCATACTGTAGATGGTCCTCATTAATATGGGAGAGTGCTGCACACCCCTAGTGTAATGTCTTCTCTGGCAAGGTCAAACCACAAAATGGTCTCTTTTGAAGTAAAAATAAAATCTGAAATCCCAGCTAACCCGGGAATATTCAGGAAGTACTCCAAGGCTAACTTCCTACTTAGAATTCCCCAACTACTTACTTTACACTCAGCTAGTAACACTCCATAACATGGTCTACAAACACCCTAGCCTTCCCAGCTCTAAACATCATCATCCAACCTTACAACCCAAACAGATCACTTAGGTCCACAGATAAAGAGCTCCTCACTATATCCAAACCTAAGTCACCTAGGCAAAGCCTCTGTTCCCACTGTATTGCATAAGCATGGAATTCTATTCCACTTACTCTGAGAACTACTTATAACCTACTTGCCTTTAAATCTGTACTGAAACAACACATGATTAAGTCCTGGCTGTGCCATTGCTCTGATCCAGGTTAACCTCTTCCCCAGATCAGACCACATTGAATCTCTCTCTCTGTCACTCTCTCTCTCTCCATCTGTTCTTCATTGGCCCATATCATTTACTTGTGTATCAAAAACTTAATACACCAAGAAAAAACAACCAAACTGTTGAAACAAAACAAAAAAGCGAGATAAGAAGACAGAGCGGTAAAATTGCAAATTTAACTTATTTATTGAGCGCTTTTGGAAAGGCCAATACCTCTCCTTCTTCAGACATACAACATAACAATTAAGCACCGTTATATATTAAAAACACCATAGCTATTCAATTAAAACTCTTAACGACAGTGTCTTAAAAGGGATATTCCACATTTAAAAACACATAATATTTCTTTTTATGGCAGACACAAATGCAAAGCTAACGGACAAGTATTGAACCAGCATAACTCAAAGCCTAAAGTGAAAAGACATAATCTAAGATTATACATTCGCGCCGAATATATATTAAATATTCGTTAGATAACCATTAACCATATAGATGTATATATTAAACTTGCTATAATGTCCTAATGTTTCAATAACTCTATAGTAAGCAGGAACAATACAGGCAGACTTTATTTATCCTCCGCGTTGTTTGTTTATCAAAGTCTATCAAAGCCAAATTTGAGGCCAAGGACAACCAGAAGGCATTTTTAAATATCTCCACAACCTCAAAGGTAATTGGGTGCAGAGCTCATTGTAAATGGAACTACCTATACTGAACCAGAAGATATAGCAAACCTACTGGCTGACAAATTCAGCTCCAACTTTACCTGTGTCTCCCCACCAACCTTCACTCAGGAAAATGCCATCAAATATAACTCACTCTGCTATAACTAGAGAGCAAGTCCTTAATGCTCTCTCTAAGGCCAAGAAATCTGGACAAATGGGCCCAGACAATATCCCAGGATGCCTTCTAAATAGCATGAAACATGATCTATCTGGCTGTCTTGAATTGCTGTTTAACTGTAGCCTCCAAACAGGCTTCGTGCCTCATGAATGATGAACAGCAACAATCATCCCTCTACATAAAGGAGGGCCAAAGGAGGACCCTGAAAAATATAGATCCATATGTTTACTAGTCTCATATGCAAAGCCATGGAAAGAATTATAATGGAAATGATCAATAATGACATAGGAAACCTCCAGACACTGGACCCAACCCAATTTAATTTCATCCAGGGCAAGTCATGCCTACTCACTCTGTTGGACTTCTTTGAGAAGGTCACCAAAGCAATGGATTAGGGCAACATGGTCCACAATGTGTACCTTGACCTGGGCAAAGCATTTGACAAAATCCCCCAATTGGGCATTGTTGACAAATTTAAGAGGTTATGTATGAACCCTTATGTCATCCAGTAAATAGTCAGCAGGCTCACAGACAGAACCCAGAAAGTAAGAATTGTGGAGTTCACCCTCTACAAAGAGGTCAGTCACAAGTGTCATCCCTCAGAGACTGGTCCTGGGATCACTCCTTTTTGGCATTTACTTCTCTGAAGTCAAAGCCAACATTTATGGCCTCTGACTGACTAAATTGGCATATGATTGCAAATTAGGAGCTGTCATTGAATCATCCATGGACGCAAATGTTCTTCAGGAAGAGCTTACACAGACAGACAACTGGTACCAGAGCCATAGGCTAAAAGCCAAACGCCAAGAAATACATACTAGTTTCCTTTGTGAAGTCATCCATTCCTGGTATCTATCATATTGACAACACACCTCTAAATGTTGACCCAGTAGTCAGGGACCTGGAGACAGACATACAGAGTAATCTAGTCTTAGGCCATCTTGTGTCTACAGTAGGGAGGAAATCATTCTATGTTGTGCAATTTATAAACAAAGTTATGACATCTAGGACCAAGGAAGGCATTGTTTTACTGCATTCTGCATTCATCAGGCCTGTCACTGAGTAGAATGCACTCTTTAATATGTACCTAATCAGGCATATCAACAACTGGAATGTCCAAACAGGTTTATCACTAAAAGAATATAGGGTATAAGTAGCATGTTCTATGCAGAAGGCCTCAAGACCCTATCCTTTTTCTCTCTCCTACAGGCTCTTGAGGGGAGATCTATGTCTGGCATAAAAGGTATTGTCAGACCCCACGCTGAAGGACCTCCTGCATATCCACAAAATTAACAGCACAATAATTACCCATTCTAAAGACTTAAACCTTGCCTGTGATATAAATAGTACCCGGTGGAAAGACAGGTATGTATCCCGGAGACTACCCCTTCTCCGGAACAGGATCCTTATCCATGTGATGCAGAGCTCCTTCCTGACCCAATTACAAGTGTAATTTAGACAATTGGATGGGGAACAGGAAATTCATCACTTGTTTTACATCTACAGTGGATATAAAAAGTGTACACACCCCTGAGAAAATGCCATGCTTATGTGATATAAAAAAATGAGAACACAATAAATAATTTCAAAACGTTTCCCACCTTTAATGTAACCTATATCCTGTACAACTCAATTGAAAAACAAAAAAATCCGTTAGGGGAAAATATATAAAATAAAAAAATGTACAATAAGCTGGTTGCATAAGTGTGCACACCCTTAAACTAATACTCTGTCAATTCACCTTTTGATTTAATTACAACATTCAGTCTTCTTGGGTATACACCTGCCATCAATTAAAGAGACTCTGATTAATCCCAAATAACGTTCAGCTGTCCTAATAGGATTTTCCTGACATTTACTCAGTTGCCTGCTACAGCAAAAGCCATGGTTCGCAGATATCTTACAAAGCATCAAAGGGATCTCATTGTTGAAAGGTATCAGTCAGGAGAAGTGTACAAAAACATTTCCACAGCATTGGATATACCATGGAACAAAGTGAAGGCAGTCATCAAAAAGTGGAGAAAATATGGGACAACAGTGATGTTGCAAAGAACTGGACATCCCTCCATAATTGATGAAAAGACAAGAGGAAAACTGGTCAGGGAGGCTGCTAAGAGACCTACAGCAACACTGAAGGAGCTGCAGGAATTCTGGCAAGTACTGATTGTGTACTACATGTGAGAACAATCTCCCATATTCTCCATATGTCAGGAGTATGAGGCAGAGTTGCAAGATGGAAGCCTTTTCTTACACAGAAAAACATCCAGGTCCAGATAAAATTTGCAAAACAATACAGAAAGTCTCCCAAAAGCATGTGGGAAAATGTGTTACGGTCTGATGAGACCAAGGGTGAACTTTTTGGCCACAATTCCAAAAGGTACATTTGGTGCAAAAACAAAACTTCACATCACCAAATGAACACCATCTCCATGGTGAAGCATGGTGGTAGCAGTATCATGCATTGGAGTTGCTTTTATTCAGCTGGAACTGGGGCTTTAGTCAAGATGGAGGGAATTATGAACAGTTCCAAATACGAGTCACTTTTGGCCCAAAACCTTCAGGCGTCTCCTAGAAAGCTGAAGATGAAGAGGAATTTCACCTTTCAACACGACAATGATCCCAAGCATACATCCAAACCAACAAACTAATGGCTTCACTAGAAGAAAATTAAAGTTTTGGAATGGCCCAGCCAGACCCCAGACCTAAATCCAATAGAAAATCTGTTGGGTGACCTGAAGAGGGCTGTGCACAAGAGATGCCCTCGCAATCTGACAGAGTTGGAGCACTTTTGCAAGGAAGAGTGGGCAAATATTGCCAAGTCAAGATGTGCCATGCTGATGGACTCCTACCCAAGAAGACTGAATGCTGTAATTAAATCAAAAGGTACTTCAGCAGAGTGGCAGTTTAGGTGTGTGCACACTTATGCAACCAACTTATTGTATGTTTTTTATTTTTTATATTTTTCCCCTAACAGATTTATTTTTCAGTTGAATTGTACAGGTTATAGGTCACATTCAAGGTGGGAAAAGTTTTGAAATGATTTATTGTGGTATCAATTTTTATATCACAAAAACCTGGCATTTTAACAGGGGTGTGTACAATTTTTTATGCCCACTGTATTTCTCTAATGGACATAGGCAGCCTGTAAATGGTTTATCTCCCACGCCCCTGCTTGTAAATGTTTAACCTCCCAAGCTTCTGCTTGCACTTATCAAGGGTACCAGAACTTGTCAGAGATTTGGGATGCATAGCTGGACATAAAAAGGCCCTTGTGGTTATTAGCCTTGTAAACAACTATGAACCTAAGCAGAAAAGAGGATGCAAGGTTTGAATCCAGTTTGATGATTCATGCTCCTTGTAATGTTTGCAGCAGATGTAAAAATGCAGCTTGTGTTTTGCTATGTGTAATATAAATTGTTATACATGTCTTTTGTCTGTGTAATTCCTGCACTGCTTAGCCGTTCATGAACAGGGCTCACAAGTGAAGGAAAGAGTAAACAATTTGATTTCTGTTATCTCCATTAAAACAGTTTTGGCACCAATGTGCAGTATTTCTAATGAGTGAGTGACGTGTACATTTTGTATATCTCTTTCTGTGGCAGAAGCTGTAAATGCAGTGACTTTGGCCCCTTAGCAGAGTTTATCTATAATGAACACAGTTGAAACTGAGGTGTCCTGTAGATCTGACAAATAATTACCTTGATTGAAATGTACTCATTATTTCTTTCTTAGGTTTGATTCCATCATTAGTCAACTATATTTTTAATGTGTGTAATTCAAGAAAGTTACATACTAAATCATCCTAGTTAACCTCCAAAACACCAAGAATAACTATCAAAGCTATGCAACCTGTTCCATTGTCATATATCTCTGCTTACAGAAACTGACATGCAGCACAGAGAGATACACCAACCACTGTGGACTGGACTACCATCCCTCCACAGTTTGAAGCACTGACACCCAGAGCTTCAGGTCTCAAGCTGTCAGTGCTGCCTTCACAGTCCCTACCCTCCATGACCCATTTGCATCAGGTAGCTCTGCCCTCGCTGCTGGTGTACTGGTACCCTCAGAGACTAGTAGTAATAGTAGTAGTGGAAGTGGTGATTTTTTCACCCACCAAGAGCTGATAGGGCTGGTGGAGGTTATAAAGGAAACGGGTCTCAGTGCTCAAATCAGCCATGTAGAAAAGTCACTTTGTCACATTACCATAATGATGACATGGTGAGCACTGAAAAAGGAAAATGAGACAGGTGACAGTGATGACAGTTTAGCATCATTGTCTGTCTTTTTTGTCCTGTACATATGCACCTGCTTCCTCACCTAACCTTCCTACCTGACCCTCACATTCCTAAGCCTCTCCCACAACATTCTTCTCTCTCTGTAAGTTAAAAAATTTAAAAAATGGGCACTGTCCCATAAAAAAGATGACCCGTGCATAGCTCTGTATTTTACCAACACATCTTCTTGACACACTTGATTTGGCACAATTGGAAATACAACATTATTTTGCTGTTGACATCTACCCTTGGTGTGGTGGCAGTCCAGATTCAGAAAATTCTATCTACATTTCAGCATCTTTGTTGTGATGAAGTTGATACCTATGGTTAACTCTCACTATCATCCTGCAAATTTCTCTATTTTTTCCCCTGTGTCTTCCCCTCTGCCTGCCCCCTTCCATTTCACCACTTTCCTGTGAACCCCATTTTCACATCTTGAATCTGATCAAAAAATAGAATCGCATACAACACATATGGCCAGTAATGGTACATAAGAATGCCTTCACTATTTTCCCTTACCATTTGCGCTGACTTTGGCATCAAACACCAATGCCAAGTGATGGTGAATGGCTGTTAATGTCATATGGGAAAACCTGGCCAGTTGTTGCCATCACCTGCAATAGTCCAGTTATCCTCATTCAAAGGTGCTCAAACAAGCTGCAGTAACAGAATACTGAGTAAAGGCAGAGTACAGAAAGTCATTGGCAACTGCTACTGTAACAGTTGTTTGATTACTGGATGTAGTCAAGTGCAGCATCCTTGGTGATGTGTTGAACTGCATCAGTTGTCTGAAGATTCATTTCTGACCATAGCATCAAGGGTTTGATTCTGGATGGTGGATACATTATTTCTTACTGTGATGGTGCACTTGACATTTTTCATGACACATATCTTAGTCTTTATCCAGTTAAGCATTTGACAACACATCCATTTCCATAAGTAAGATTTAGTAAACCACTCTTATTCTACTCATGTTTCATCAGGGTTTGCCTGTCTTACAGTTTTTTTTAATCCCCAGAGCCATGAGTTTCTGATACAGAGCATGGCAGATGAATACTAATATCACAACATAAAGATGTGTGGTTTTATTACATTTATTGCACTGTGGAGCATTTCTTCCCAGGCCTCAGCTGAAAATGTGATTCTTGCCTAGTTGGACCCTCCCTGTAAACAAATGTAAAATAAATAAATAAATAAATGAGTGTTAATGAGCCATAACACCACCTTTTCATAGGAGTCTGTCTATCTGTCTCTATCTTCACTGCTTCCTTCTCTCTCTAGCTCTCTCCCTTTTGTCCTCTTGAGTATTTATTAGGCTGATGGATGAAAATGTCATGTTACTGCATTTTCAGACTACCATTGCTTTGCTGTAAAGTAATATGTACATCTTCCATTGTCAGACTACATTATCACTGTCCCTTCAAACGTGTGGTCTTCACATTTTTGAAGTATGATTTCCTTGTTGGGGTGTCATTTTTCAACCCGACAACACTTCAAATCCAGCATTAGGTGAAACCCTTACTGCCTGTTTTTATATGTCTTTTCTGTTTATGAGTAGCCTATGTATCTAAGCCCCTGCAATTTGATCAGTAATAGTCTTTGGCATTTGCGTGAGGTCTGGCAATGAGCAGCTGCAGTATGTGATGCTAAATGTCATTTCAAATGTTATTGCAAAATGCGCTGAGTGTTTGCCTTACTCCACATTGTATGTCCAGTTAACTTGTGATTTCTCTTGAAGCATGTCTCTTATGTAGTAAGTATAAAATATTATTTCAGTACCTATTGCATACACAATTTGCTCCTTGCAACATATTTATAATAGTCAACCCTAAATATTATTAAAGACATGATAAAGTTACTATAATAATCATATTCTGACATGCTTTATAAAATCATCTGCATGCTGGAGTCAAACCCAGCTTTAACTTTGCTTTTTCATTTAGCTCAGAGTTCACACCTTGTGCCACAGAGAAAGTCATGTTAACAGGTGGATTTTCTCTACTAAGTATTGTCCAGAATGCTGACAGCTGTACATCTCCACTAAGCTGGTTTAAGCTACAGACGTCAAACCAAATTAAGGTTTTCCACTTTTTCCTTCAGCAGAGAACATTGTTTGCTCACAGCCTAACATCACACAAATGGGAAAGGCAAGCAGAACCCTTCATTTTTTAATTGAGCTTTGGAGCTACCATGGTAAGACATGACAACTTGTGGAGCATGACTGAATACCACTAATCACTAATACTTCACAGTCCCAGTTCAACACATCAAAGTATAATCACGCACGCATTAACACCTTGCCAACAGCAGCACAAATACATTTCTCAGCATTGTGCTTTAGGAAGAGATTTGGACCAAAAATAACTATTGCTACTGGGTTATATTACTCCAGTACATTGTGTCTATTTGAATGTAAGTGAATACAGGAATGAGTTACACTTCCTAGTACTGACAACATTTCGAAGTCCACATAGCTGTAGGAAGTCATTTTGGCACACACATCTCCTTTGCATGACACAACTGATGTCATCCTTTCAAAGATGCTTTGTGGCTCACATGCAATCAGACTTCTGTGGTGTATGTCTATAATACCCTTATGCGTAGATTCTGCCAGTCAGTAGGTAGGGAGTTCAAATACAGAAATGACTGTGATTCTGTATTTGTTCCTGTTACTGTGCAGAACATTTTGTAAATACTTTTATGATATATATACAGTGTTTCTGTTCTGTGTAACCACTTTTTAGCAGAAACATGAAGGTAATACACAGAGCTGCTGATGTCATCCATTGAAATATACAGCATCACAGTTCTCAAATCTGTAGTTGTTCTTCTGTTGCAGCACACCTTCATAAGCCTGTAGTGTTAGCCATCTAGATCAAATCCTGACATCACTGTTATGGTCATTGTCCATGTTGTTAACAGTGTTGTCACCCACATGTGCTATGGTCATGTGTAGATGTTTCCTGTTACAAGTATTATTCTACATTTCCTTTTGAAAAGCTATATTGAAGATTGATGGTGTCATTTGAATAAACTGTCCTTCCATACCAATTGCAGTGAGATGACTTATCAGGACTGAGGACATGAGATGACATAATATATGTTGTTGCCTAATTAAGGCATGCGTTCCAGTATGGGATAATATTCACATTGTATGTAAATACTGTTCTACTGTAACAAGTGGGACAGCAGGGGGCTACAGGGGGTCTTTGGGTATACCTAGCATCAAGAAATGCTGTCTGACATAGAGCAAGATTCTTTCTGAGTAATTACAAGGACACATTCTCCTTGATTTGTACACATGATGTAATGCTTTCACATAATCACATATATGACAATTGTTGGTGCACTTCTTTCATGGCACATTTATTGATCCCAGTATAGTGCTAGTTTCCCCATTGCTTAGGCAAGTGTTCCAGAGCAGCATTGAGTGACTGTAAGCATCTGTGTCCTTAAATGTTCTGCATGAAAGACATCATCCCCAAATATATGTACATATAGAGTGGCAGAGACCTCTTCTTTCAGTTTTAGAATATAAAAGTTATGGGCAAGTACAGTACAGCTGACTGAATGACTACTACAGCTGTGATAACAGTTCCACTGTGCCAAATGTGATTAACAGCCATATTGTTATTTAGAGGAGTTGAACAGCTTGATGTTCATTTCTAGCATATGGGTTAATTTTTGTGTGAACATACTGACATCACACAATAACCAATTCATCAAGTCAGTCTTATCCCTTAATATGTTGCATGAACACATATGCATGTAGCTTTGGATTTCATGGCAGTAATCATTTTCTCTGCCAATGTCATTGTGAGATGCTGCTTTGGCATGTGCATTGAGTCCTATAGTTTTTGAGAGTGTGATGCAGTTCTTGGGTGGTATGTGTACAGACATACAAAGAAACCATTGAATAGTATTGAATACAGTAGTATTAAAACAATGCCAATTTCATGAACTTTAATTGTAATTGACTTAGGAATGGGGTCCATTCCTGTCATGGCATTAGAAACCCAAAATAAATTAAAGAAAGGAGAAACCTTCCTTGACCGCAGAACATTGATATAGGACTGATCACAATTGTGTGCACATGAGCATACTCATTTAATTGCCATCAGTCTGACATGCTGATATGACATTCACTATCTGGCATCCTTTCTTAATTCACACATCCATTTCATTTGTCTGTGCCAATACCCATTTCTGCATCTTGTGGTAGATGTTGACAATATGCAGCTCTGTGGAATATGTGAATCATAACATGGTGTTTGCATCTGTTCTTATCTGTCTGCAGAATAATTGTACCAGGCAGGAGTGCATTATGCAAGGGTATTATGTATGTCACACTCTGCTCCTATATCGCTAGCACCACACACACCTACATATGGGATGCATAATCATTAGAATATCGATGCTCATAATTCCCTTCTAGTTTGATTCTCTTTGGACATGCTTTAGATATATTTCTGTGGTGTATACAGCTAATGCAGAGGTCAGTGTTAACACTGATGGGATGGGTTTGATTCTTACAAAAAGAGATTGTGTCTTCTTTGCCATTATTATTTTCCTACAAGGTATATTGATGGAATGCATGCTGTGCAAATATCAAATAATGTATATACTTTCCTTGCGAACTGTCATCTCAACTCATCATGTCAATGACATTCATATTGCATGTCAATTCCCTTTGTCACATTGTTAATTTGTGTAACTGCCACATCCTATAATATCATGCCTGCTTTTATTTATCTACATTTGCTCAGGAAGTATGGCCACCATTAATTAGCATGACAGAAGTATTGCAAAATTTTATTATTACAAAATTGTCTTTGTGACATAAGCACAACATCAATTATCTTATTAGATTTTGAACATTTACTCTCCCTTCTTACCTAACATCATGGTAGCATTGTTCCCTCACAGCAAGAGGTTCTCCTGTTCGATTCTCAGCTGGAGTGCCTTCTGTGTGGAGTCTGCATGTCCTCTCCGTGGTCGAGTGGCCTCCGAAAGACATGCGTGAATGGGTGTGCCTTCACTGAAGGTTGGGTGTTGGGCTGGCAACTCGGCACCATAAAAATCGACTGCCAATCATTAGAGGACTGGAGTTCCGCTGTGGCAACCCCTAACCGGGAAAAGCCAAAAAAACAAACTCTCCCTTTTTACATATTTCTGTATGCATCTATCTGATTTCTGTGCATATTATCATCAATGTACTTTTCCTGTCTGGTAACCCATGTATTGCAATTGTCCTTGCCATTTCTCCACCCCTCTTACTTATTTCTGTATTCATATGTATGATTTATGTGCACAGTACAGTCAGTAAGCTTCCTCTGCAGAGTTACAGTTTGCATTATTTATATGTAGCTCTTTGTGCTTTCCATGCAAGCATGCTAGACATGTTTTCCCATAGGCAAGCTTGTTTGGTTACTGTGTGTGCAAATGCTGTTCAACATGTTTTCCTGACTGTCAGTACTGTTGCTGGTCAAGAAAACTTGTTTGTATTCATGTAGGTGTGATGAGCAGCATGCATATGTTAGCTCTGCTGCTCATTACGCCGACATGTAAACATTCTATAGGTTTTGCATGAAGCCTACACAAATGTTCATGAATTCCTGCCTACATATATCATGTGGCATGCATCTACTGGGCAGCAGGGCAGGGCTGTGGAGCTCAATGCCACCATACAGTTGCACATTAGAAATCATTTTGCTTCGGTGGTTTTGGTGGTGGGGAAAGACACTGGCCTAAAATTAAGGCCCCTGTACAAACCAGCTTGGTGTGTTGGTGTGTAAGGTTGTGATTCATTTCCCTTAGGGGCTTTGAGGCTGACAATGAACCATGCAACCCCATAGTGTTCATGAACTTGCCTGAGCACCTACAGAGTGCTTTGCATTCTTCCATACATGTAGACAGGAAGACACATACCTCACTGTGCACTCTAGGGTTGGAATCTGGCAGATAGTGCATCGTTCTAAAGCTCTGACTTGTTAATGAGCTGCTTCCTCTGCCAAAGGTGCTGGGTTTCAGTCTTCATTTGCCAGCAGTAAAACCTTGAGTAAGTCATTTACCCAGACAATGCTCTAGAGCAATTGGGAATTTGGGCTAAACTCAGCTGCTCTGGATGTCTAGTAACTTCCTATGAGTGCATCAGCCTTTGAACTCAGTGTGTTAAATGTGCAGTTCAAAGACATTTACTCTAAATGTCCTATTGTCACACTACAAGCCTATGCAGTTGCAATTGCAATGATCGTCATCCTATTTAATTTTGGAGGAATAGTAAGTAGAACAAAATATTTGGATATTGCCCTCAGTCTAAGAGTAAATAATCATTCAATAACTGCTGTTGTAGGGCCACACAAGCTAACAGCAAGTGAGAAGAATAACTTTATAACTGCAGCACTCTTTATTTTTTGTTGGAGGGGTGCTTCACAACTATTTGCTGACAGTAATATGGGACCACAGATAGGATTTCAATAATTTATGTGTGATGATATTGCTTAAGTGCAGACAGTATTATTCCACCAAGCTATTATCTGAGGGGCTGGGTGAGGTGCACTGTTACACCTAGTATGTGGTCCAGATAGAGACAACTGTGCTGGGATGCAAAATATCTGCATCACTGGATCAGATATAGAACATACTAGACAATGAGGTAGGAATGGCACACAAGATAAACAGTATTGGGTGGGGGTGAATATATGCAGCATGCAACGGCTGTGCTTTATTAGGCAAAGGTAAGCATAGGCTGATGACAGAGTGCATATCAAACTGCATTTCATCCTTTCTTTGCCCTACTGGAATACTGTGAGGACTTGTCCTGTAGTACTGCAATTTGTTAGGCATGGCACCTAATGATGGTATAGCTACCATATGAGGGTGTGACCCCAACAGATGTTGCTGTGTATATAATGTGTCCATTCACTAACTATAGTTATATGTCCAATTTTATGGGTTGGTATGCAGCACCAAAGGAAAGGAAGTACACAGAAAAGTTCTACCAGGCAGAAAAAAGAAGTGCTAATTCAAAATCTCTGTAAGCATCGAAAGCAGATAAGAGCAACTTATCTTTCCATGACAATGTGTGGCATGAGCTGTTTGAGGACATGAATGTTTTTGGTGGCCAAAACAGAAGAGTATATCAAGTCCTTTGTAGGGACTCCAAATAATCCCGCCAGCTCACAGAAGGCACACAACTTTGCACAAGAGAAGAAGGCCATGGGTGGGTGTCTGCCATCGCAGATGACTGGCTGTCATGGAGGATTTCCTGTTGTCCCTAACGGAGGAAACTGAAAGGATCATGACACTTGGTAGAGGCTTGGATGTGAGAGCTTAATTGGATGCACCAACTTCTGTTTCTTTTCAGGATGTACAAAGCTGGTATTACCTTATGATATTAGCACTGTTTTGGGACAAGCTTGTGCAATAAGATTATGGATGCTAAAAACAGCCATATCTCTCCTATAGGTACATCTGGGAAGTAGGCATGAAGACATACCATGCGAGATCCATTTGTCGATATTCTTTGTATACTTATTATCACTGCTGATATTGTATCACAGGGTGTGAGATTGTCACATTAGTACTGTTGATGCAGATGTTTATTTATCAGCTTTTATGTGTAATTTGGTTATGGCAGGATGCCACAACAAAATAAACCATTAGTATGTGGAAAGACCATTCTACAAAAATTTACTGAAAAAAGTGATTTAATAAAAAAAATCTAATGTACAGAAAGTACAAAAAAGTGAAATAATACTTTACAGGAAGTAAAAAAAATAAAATATTACTTTTGTAATAATTTATCAGCAAAATAAAGACGAGAAAACTGTTGAAAGACAAAGTAGCGTACACGAGACAGGATCACCACCAAGTAATTGGATTTAACGCACTTTATTGAAATCAAGCATTTTCACCTCTGCCCCTGCAGAAGCTTCTTCAGAATACAAAGACAAAAGAAAAAAGCGCCAACATTTTAAAATTTAAACCCTTGCTGAGTAACGTGATGTCACTTCTTAGTTACATGTAACTTAAGTCATTGACTATAACAAAAGTAAAAGTAATAATACTTTATAAAAGCAAGCAAGCCCGTAATTTATACAAGCATGTTTATGAAGTTAAAAGGGTTCACATCAAGTGAATCAACCTTAAAAAAACACTTCTAAACAGTCCAGTTAGACAAGATTCGAATAATTGTAAAAACAATAGAGCAAATTTTTGTGTGCGTCCATGATAATGAAAACTAATAAATAGTCCTAACCATAGACCTCAATGTTAAAAAGAACAAGTCTTTTTTAAAATATTTCAACATACGTTTATACTATAACACCATATCATATCTCAAATAGCTTCTATACCTTAAAACAGAAGAAATATTGCAACACTCATTTAAGCCAGGGTATGAAAAAGCATCCAGTAGAATTTGCCACTCGAGCTCCCTAGTTTCTAAAACAAGAGACTGGGGACCCCCCCTAATCCCCATAGTGACATGGTCGATCCCCATGAAGTGAAAACTATGTCCAGTATGACTCAAGATATGTTTTGATAAAGCATTGTCGCTTTTCATGTTCTTGATGGCATAACAGTGCTGATAGATACGGTCCCCTAGCCTACGATCAGTTTTCCCTATATAAAACACGGGACAACAATCACAAAAGGCAGCATAAACTACAGATTTTGTATTGCAGTTTATCTTGGAGTTGATGGTATATTTCTTAACCCTAATAGTGAATGAACTCCCTGTTTTGAGGAATTTACACCTGTTACAAGCACCACAAGTTGATGTACTGTATTGTCTAGTAAAGGAGTTACCTAGTCTACACCTTTGCAAAAGTTCTTTCAAATTACTATCCCTCCTGTATACAATAGAAGGATGTGTACCCAATGTGTTTGATAATGTAGAATTGTTTTGAATAAAATACCAGTTCTTTCTAATAATAGAACACAAGTCACCCGCAAACCTATTATACGTAGTAACCAGACTTGTCTTGAAATCAGTCTCTTTTGAACCTTCGTCAGTATTGATATCAGTAGTCAGGACAGTATTCATAATAGGATCTGACATACCGTCAATCAATTGGGCAGTGACCTGTTCGTTATAATTTAATAGAGGTTGATAGAATTCATTATTCCTTTTAAAAGAAACCTCATCAATCAGATCATCAATCAAATCTACTGGATATCCCCTATTTATGAACATTACTTTCAGAGTGGCACATTCAAGTTCAAATGCTTGGACCGTGCTACACATCCGGACCGCTCTGACCAATTGCCCCTTTACGATTGATCGCTTTTGTTTCGGGGGATGATTGCTAGAGAAATGTAACAAAGAGTTGCAGTAACTTGGTTTCCTGTAAATCAATGACTGGAACCGGTTGTTACTCAAATCTTTTACCAACTTCACATCCAGATAGTCAATTTCTTTTGTTGAAAAATGATAAGTGAATTTCAGGAATGAAGTAGTCTCATTCATATAGTTGGCATATAGACGATGTGTTTATTCTAGTTCAAGGGGGTGAAGAGGTTATAGTAGATCTCACCAACTATATATATCACCAACTTATAACGAACAGGTCACTGCCCAATTGATTGACGGTATGTCAGATCCTATTATGAATACTGTCCTGACTACTGATATCAATACTGACGAAGGTTCAAAAGAGACTGATTTCAAGACAAGTCTGGTTACTACGTATAATAGGTTTGCGGGTGACTTGTGTTCTATTATTAGAAAGAACTGGTATTTTATTCAAAACAATTCTACATTATCAAACACATTGGGTACACATCCTTCTATTGTATACAGGAGGGATAGTAATTTGAAAGAACTTTTGCAAAGGTGTAGACTAGGTAACTCCTTTACTAGACAATATGGTACATCAACTTGTGGTGCTTGTAACAGGTGTAAATTCCTCAAAACAGGGAGTTCATTCACTATTAGGGATAAGAAATATACCATCAACTCCAAGATAAACTGCAATACAAAATCTGTAGTTTATGCTGCCTTTTGTGATTGTTGTCCCGTGTTTTATATAGGGAAAACTGATCGTAGGTTAGGGGACCGTATCTATCAGCACTGTTATGCCATCATAAACATGAAAAGTGACAATGCTTTATCAAAACACATCTTGAGTCATACTGGACATAGTTTTCACTTCATGGGGCTCGACCATGTCACTATGGGGATTAGGGGGGGTCCCCAGTCTCTTGTTTTAGAAACTAGGGAGCTCGAGTGGCAAATTCTACTGGACGCTTTTTCATACCCTGGCTTAAATGAGTGTTGCAATATTTCTTCTGTTTTAAGGTATAGAAGCTATTTGAGATAGGATATGGTGTTATAGTATAAACGTATGTTGAAATATTTTAAAAAAGACTTGTTCTTTTTAACATTGAGGTCTATGGTTAGGACTATTTATTAGTTTTCATAATCATGGACGCACACAAAAATTTGCTCTATTGTTTTTACAATTATTCGAATCTTGTCTAACTGGACTGTTTAGAAGTGTTTTTTTAAGGTTGATTCACTTGATGTGAACCCTTTTAACTTCGTAAACATGCTTGTATAAATTACGGGCTTGCTTGCTTTTATAAAGTATTATTACTTTTACTTTTGTTATAGTCAATGACTTAAGTTACATGTAACTAAGGAAGTGACATCACGTTACTCAGCAAGGGTTTAAATTTTAAATTGTTGGCACTTTTTTCTTTTGTCTTTGTATTCTGAAGAAGCTTCTGCAGGGGCAGCGGCGAAAACGCTTGATTTCAATAAAGTGCGTTAAATCCAAGTACTTGGTGGTGATCCTGTCTCGTGTACGTTACTTTGTCTTGTAATAATTTATCAAGTAGTCTCTCTGTGCACTAACTTTTATTGGGGAGGACACAATCCCACCCACCTAATGACACAGCTCTGCTGCCTGTTGTACCTGCTCCCACCTCTCCATTGCCCATGGGAAAACAGGTCATACCTGGCACTACTATTTAGGAAGCACCTTTGTCCCCTGCCTTTACCCCTCTGTTGGGTGACAGCACCTTAACAGAGTATTGGTACGATGGTCAGGAGCTACAGGTCAGTGGCCATCAGTACCATGGTTCCTGTTATAGGGTGACATGGATGTTACAATGGACATTCCATAATGGATTTGAGGACAGATATCCAGGCACAGACCAATGCCACTTTTGCTATAACAGAGATGATTGGGGTAATATGTGTATCATGTAATGATGTACAAGTAAGTTTTCAATACTTGAATGACATGTCTGTGATGTGGAACTCGGATGCCATCACTGCCTTCTTGTGCCTACATGTCTCCACACACTAATATTAATGCCATTACCATGACCAGCAATCAATCCACATCCACTGAGGGGGGACTCCTCAGAGTGCATGCTGGTCATAATAATGTACTGATACTTTCTCCATACCACTCTCCATAGGAGACCACCCTGCAGACACAGATACATGGCAGTCAGGCGCATGGCACAGTCAGGCACATGACACAGCCAGGTTGTTGGAGTCCCATGGTCCACCTTCATCAATTCCCATGGGCATTGTTGGCAATGCCTTTCCTCGGGAGGGATACACCTGTGGCTGAAGATATTCACAGTCTGCATCCCCCCACATGAAGCACCACAAAACCTATTTCTCTCCCGCTAGCTGTCTCACACACACACACACACACACACACACACACACACACACACACACACACACACACACACACACACACACACACACACACACACCACTCTGTAATATTGTCTATTTATTTATTAATGTTTTATTGATATTTGTTTAAAGGACTAGTGTACTGATTACAATGGACCATTTGCATGCACAGCCAGGGGATCACATAAGAAATGGACAAAACATATTTACAGATATAGGGATATGCTTAAAGAAAAAAAAAAAATATATATATATATGGGTCTATGTTGCTTGCTTGAAATCCCAAAATCTCGAACAAGCAACATTGACACCCATAAGAGCAAAACTGCACTACTGCAAAAGTGCATTATCACGAAAGCCGGTTTTCCGAACCGGCAAAAAACAAAAGAAATACTGATAAAATCAGTATTTTGCAGGGGGGGGCAAGCCCCCCTGCACCCCCCACACACCCCTACTTAAATATACCAACTCCAAGATCGCACTACAGTGCAGTAATGGGAAATATTCCTCTATGCAGTCTGGTCGAGCTTTCACAAACTCGATCATATGCATTCAGCCATATGAAGTTCGAGATTGTGGTAATTCGACCATTTGCAGTAGACCCATATGTGTGTGTGTGCTTGTGTGTGTGTGTGTGTGTGTGTGTGTATTAACTGTAGAAGCTTAATACTTTTTTAAACATAATATATATATATATATATATATATATATATATATATATAAACTGTGGAAATTTAATACTTTTCACGTAAATGTTCTTTAAACTGAGATACTGCAAATTGCTAACTTATCATGTGAGTGTTCTTTACAAACTATTTCATTAACTTACTAATTACCTCAGTTCACAGTTTTCTAAAACTGCCTGGCTTTGCCCATATGGTCACCGATAGTTACTTTCTTTTGTGCTCAAGAGACATTTTTCTACATCAAGTGCCTATATATTTGAACCCTTTCTCTGTTATTCTTTCCCTGTACTGGTAGATACTGTGTAATCTGGGGCACTTGTTGTTTTTGGAGTGTCTTCCTCTCTCTGAGAAACCCGAGTTGTATGTTTCCCACTCGCTCATTGAGTAGGGATATTTGAAAAATTAATAACTATATAATGACTGTTACGCTTATGGGAAAGCTAAGCAGACTATGATGTCTACTCCATCCTGCTGACAAGTGGTACTTGTTAAGTGACATCCCTTCTACCTGTAAAATACCAGGCAAATAGAACAGCATTTTCCTCTTTTAAAATCTGATGGTTACATCATGTAGTCAGTTTACTGCTTGGATGTTCTGTTTTTGTTCATTTGAATTGATTATGTTTATAACTTGTCACACATATATAGCTGTCTTTATTTAGGATTCTACCTTGCTGATTTGTTTGTTAAAGTGAATTTCCTATGTCAATAATATGTCATGGATCTAGAGCTGCATTAAAGTAAGATAGTGCTTTGCTAGATTGTTTGATAATGTGAATTTCCCATACTAAAAAACTGTAATACATCAAGAGCTCCTTATTATTTACAAGACAGGATTTAGTGCAACCACCTACTAATAGTGATGTACTCCAGGCATTATTCTAAGCTGAGTTTGCTATTGTATGTTTTTTTTTTCTCTTATCTTGAAAACCCTGCATTCTGCTACCTCTATCCTGTATTATGCTCTTCTTTCTGACTAAATTCACTCTCTTCCCTTGCCCACCGCACCGTTTCTCTATTACTCCAGTGCCTGCTTCCTTTCTAACTCTCACCTGAATATATTAGTAGTGACATTAGTCTCTCATCTCCTTTATATCTTCACTTCCACATATTAGTTGCACAACTAACTGTTCATGTCCTTACTCTTTCCCAAATTGCATCTCTAATATACCTTTTTATCTTGTAGAACTCAAACCCATTTTTTTCAGAAACAGCCTGCTGCATTACTTACTAATTGACCTCTCTCTCCTCCTTATACAGCAACTGAAAGAGCATCCACCTGAAAACAAATCCAGTGGACTCCGTCTTTGTATATTAAGTACCACTGTTAACTCTTACTGCTTGTACAGTCTTCCACAGTCTAGTTTTCCTCACATGACTGGTCATATTCCAGATTCTTACTATCCTTTCCTTTACCCCTTCTTGTTGTTATTTCTCTCCCAATCTGACTTCAAAGTTCCCTTTCCAACTCACTGTCAAGCATTTTGGTCTGTTTCCAAGCTTTGGAAGAACCCCAAAGACCTCTCCTTATAATCAACTCCATATACATGCCTATGACCTTACATTTTGTATCTGGCTCACTAATTGGACTATCTTTGACCTGGAAAAAGCAAAAGGAAGCTGAAATACAAATACTCTAATTTAATTTATTAGCCAAGCAAATAGCTTACTGACCGCCTCTCTTGACTCCACATGCAGAGTTGCTACCTTGGTCATCCTGCTCCATTCGCCTTGCTGTCCACGGGCTCACTCCACTATCCTACCACCATTCCCAACCATCCCCACATCAATTACATTTATACCTCTGCTAACCACTCCTCCAGCATCTGTTACACCCATTCACTCCTTTCCATCACCCTCTGACCAATTGTATTATCCCATTTACTCTCCACCAAAGTCCTTCACTCACTTCCAGTCAAACAGCAATCCCTCACCACTTTCCACCAAAACACCCACCTAACCCCCCCCCACACTCACTCTTAACAGTACCTTTCACCCTTCT
Organism: Protopterus annectens; assembly: GCF_019279795.1. NCBI lineage: Eukaryota > Metazoa > Chordata > Ceratodontiformes > Protopteridae > Protopterus > Protopterus annectens. Next base: position 439,113,051 of record NC_056733.1, read on the forward strand.
ACCTCTCTAGTATGTCTCAACATTCTTCCACTACCCTGCCTCTCCAACTCAACCCTGGCCCATCTTCTAAACCCTCATCCTCTAACATTCCCTTCTCTAAAAATCTTCTTCTCATCACCCTAAACCTGTGTAGCATCTGTAACAAAACAACTGAGTTCTATGCATGGCTAACCCAGCACTACCCTGATATATTAGCACTCAGTGAAACTTGGCTTAAGCCACATATTAAAGACACCAAACTACTCCCATCAGTCTACAATATAATTAGAGCAGAACAAACTCACAAAAAAGGGGGAGGTGTTGCCCTAATGTATCCTAATTCTCTCACCCTGCTCCCTTATACTAAACCCAAACCCTCCTTCTGTACCGCTGAAATTCTCCTAGCCATTTTAAAACTCAATAATACCAAAGAACTATGAATTGCTGAACTGTATATTCCACCAGGGGATAACATTCCCATCTTAGAAGATTTCCTTTCCTGGATCTCCCTAAATATCTCCAATGAAACCATTATCCTAGGAGATATCAATATAAATTGGGAAAGTCTAAATTCCAGCCACTCCACCAATGGTATAAACATTTGCGATTTTACCCAACTTATCTCTGCCCCAACCAGAATCTCTTCTAATAAAGACCAAGGATCTACACTAGACTGGATCCTTGTTTCAAACCCCCAAAAGTTCACTGACTTTGGAACCCTACCTAATAGCTTAAGTGACCACCTACCCACATATACTAACAAGATCATAACCCATACCTGAAAAACCCCATTTATATAACTTCATGTAATTTCTCTAACTTCAACCAACAACAGTTTAACTCAATAATAAAATCTATGAACTTGTCCCCACTAAAATCCATACCATTAGATGACACTGTTAACCACTTCAACAAAACATTCATAGACACATTTAACAGCCTAGCCCCCCTCCGCACAATAAGAATAAAAGCAAATCATGCTTCCTGACTAATCAAAGACACCAAAAACCTATTAGTAATAAGAGACAAAGTCTGGCATAAATGGCAACAAACAAAAACTGAACCAAAGTATCAAATGTACAAACAACTACGCAACAAAGCAAAAAAAAGTTAAAGACAAAAAGCACTATTTCATGCACCAACTAACCTCCAACAAAAACAATCCCAAAAAAATTCTGGCATACACTCTCTCAGCTCTTTAATCCTGGAACCAAAGAAAATCCACCCCTGCTACTGATAAAACCCCATCCCAAATAGCTGAAGCATTCAATTCACATTTCATTAACAACATTCTTAATCTACTCAGTTAATCCAACCAGCCCTCGAAATTCCACACTAGTCAAAACCTTATAGCCTCCAAACCTAATGCTTAACCCCCCTTCTTATCTCCCCATCTCCCTCAGAATTCCCCCTCTACACTCCAACATCTTCCTCCCCTTACTTTCCAAGCAATACCTACTCACCACATATGTAGGTCACTCCTCAAACTAAAACCTTGCTTTCCTTCCACAGACAATCTCCCACCAGAATATTTAAACCTAATTGCAGATGCCATAGATTACCCAGTAAGTATACTCATCAACTGATCTATCACATAGTCCTACATCCCCTTCCTGTGGAAAAAATCCATAATAACCCCCTTACACAAAGGTGGTAAATCCTATGACATTACCAACTCTCATTCCATACCTTTACTATCTCCTCTATACAAACTATTAGAAAAATACATACATAAACAGCTACTTAGTCATACCCTATAAAACAAACTACTCACTCCTACCCAGCATGCTTTAGACCATCACATAATACATCTACTGCTTTAGCCTCCTTCACATTTCAATGATAGATGACAACAGTCATCCACTTGTACAAGGAAAAAGCATCCCCTGATCCAGGGAATTATAGACCCATAAGCGTATCTCTCCTTGTCTCTGAGGCAGATAAAAGAATCATCATGGGCCTTATCAAGCAGAGCACAAGTAATCTCCCAAATGTATAGCCAGTACATTTTTGATTTGTTACAGCTACATCATGTCTTCAAAATCTGGTTTACTTCTTCAAGAAGGTCACCAAGGGTGTAACATGACCTGGCCAATGCATTTGACATAAATCTGCACTCAAGTGTTACAGAGAAACTGTATTAAGTGGGCATGAGCACCTGCATCCCCAAGTAGGTAGACATATGGATCACAGACAGGACATGTATTGTCAAAGTGTATGAATTCACCTCTAGCAAGGGGCCAGTGACTGGGGCTGAACCTCAGGGTTCTGCAGTAGGCCCTTTCCTGTTCAGTATTTAATTCTCAGAAGGCAAGACAAACGCAGACAATGTTTGTCTGACCATCTTTGTGGATGACTGCAAATTGTGGACAGTCATTGCATCCAAGAATGCTACTGATGTACTGCATGAAGTATTAGCACACAAAAAATGATTGTTGCCAGGGCCATGGAGACACACTGAATGCACCAAAAAAGCTAATTACAATATGGATAGCACATCCCTATGAGTAGACCCAGAATGTTTGGATGCAAAACATAACATTCATTTTAATAATTCATGTCTTGATATCAGTCTGCATATGATATCAGTGTACCTGTTGAATGTGAGATTGTTGCAGACTGAGGAGAAAAATTTGACTGTCTATTCCATCCTCAATATTTTACAGCCCCACAACAAGTGCACTAGAGTGGACAATCACATGACTCATATGTTGAGCTATGGAACCAGTTAGAGAACAGAAACAATTTACATTGTGTTTACTTTTGTTAGGATTGCTTACTGATACATACCAACACTCGGCTCAAGTTCATGACTGATGGTAAATTCTTAGAGCATACTTAGGAATTTTCTTCAATTTTTCCATAGCACAAGAACTTATATTACCCTCTGTCACCAATTTTCAATGATGCTGACCAATGCCAAGCACTGTAAAACTGATAAGTAGACATCTATTTCTGATTATAGCCATTTATTACAATGCATGTATTGTGCTTGCTTTTGAAAGAGATTAAATGCTGAAAATGGGCTGATAGGATAGTGATAAAACTGCGAAGCAAGCAGAGAGCTGAACATTAGGTTAGAAATTCTGGAATGATCTAGATGGAAGTGGGACAGCACTATATTGTTCAACTTTCTCTCAAGGTAATAATGGTTACAGATATAATTTGAAATGTTATGGATTATGACATTAAATGCTGTGGAAAAATAGCACACTATATAGGATAACCATTTGTATCAATTTCTTTGTGTGAATCACAAACTTTGGTAAAGTTGAGAGATATGAGTAGGGTGTATTGCTTTGTGAGCATGTCCCTTTTTTATTATTTTTCCTTGACAGGGGATAGTTGGGGAAAGAAGTCAGAAATGTTGAAGGTAGGTAAGATGGGGAAGATGAGTAGCAGGGAAAGGCGGGTGTAACTGTCAGGATGTAAGGTAACACTCTGAGGGAGGACATATTGGTGTAGTAGAAATCAGACAAATAGAGGGCATATAATGGTAAAGTGGAGATTGTATAACATGACAAAGTTGGTTATGTACACAAAAGGGAGGGTTTACACTGAGTATGAGGATAGGATGGGTTATTTGGAGATGTATACTCTGCCAGCTTTGACACAGTGGTAAATCATATCTCATTTTGGTAGCTGTCACTATGGTATCTTGCCTCAGTAACTGCAGGCAATTCTGGGCAGAGAAACATCTTAATGAGTCACTGGAACATGCTTTCAGTATGACCAATATGGGCATTGAACTATCTATAATCTCAACCATAAGCTCTACCATATCCTGGCAGATGACATAATTGGCACCTCCACCGGCACCACTCCCAGTGGGTATCGTTACACCATTGCCTGGAATAAAGCTACTTGATGCAGTTGGTGCATGTATGACAGGACATCTGGGGGCAGCTCTAGCAGTCTGTGACTTAGATTTGCTGGATGCCTCATATTGTAGGGTTGTGCTAACTCTGCCACCAAGGGGGTGAACAATAGGTGAGGTCAGTCCAGGTCACTGCGCTGCTGTACTGGATATAAAAGTAACAAACTGAAGAAAACCAACCAAACAAACAAACAAACAAATAAAATTGAAAAAGGAGGGTATGTAAGAGATATAACAAAAGCAGTGATAACAGCATTCAGAAATATTTTTCCTAAATAGACATTACAGTGAAGGAGAATAATAAACACATCATAGTCATATACATTCGTTATGAGATCTTAACTGTTTATTTTGTTTATCATTATATTACTTTTAGTTATGCGAAATAGTACATTCAGGCCCTTAAAACATCATGTTTGCGCATTTATGGATTTGTGGAAATTGAACTACTATCCATATTAAAATTTGTTACTGCACGTAACAGTTAACTCATAACATCATGATCCACTTCCTGAATCCACAGTCTTTACCACTGCACAATCACACAATTTACTCTGTCTATTGATACTAGTTGCCAATTCTGTTTTGTTGTGTTCCTGTCATTTACCAGGATTTTAATGGATAAATTGTTGACAACTTATAAATTATACAAAATTGTAAACAAAGGAGGAAGTGTAAAAGATGCACAGAAAAGATTTCATGGCATTCTTAATTTATATTTGTTAATGATCAAATACAGTCAAGGACAAATAAAATATATTCATCATAGCAAGTACAAGTTCATTTTAATGTTTCAAGCATTTCAGTTACTATTCTATTTCTTCCAGTACTATGATGTTTAGAAATAATCCCACAAGCATCATAACAGCTTCAGTGCACATAGACTTAACATGATGAGCCATTTTTCCATCCACCCTGATGGTTGTATAGAGAATCAGTATTCAACCTTTACACACACTCATAATAATTCAAATATGCAATGCCTGCAATTGCAGATGCTAACGTATGAATGTGGTTTACCAGCATTTCAATTGTTACCTTTTACTTAAGAAACATACATGTTTCACAAATTAACCTGCACATACCCCGGTGCTCACTTAGACATTCCACTTTTTCCCTATGCATTTCACAATTCCTTTTGATCGGTTTAGGAGCAGCAGAGCCAGAGAGAGCATATAAAATATTTGCATTGTGGCATGTGTAAGGATGGATAAATGATGTTATACTTCCATTTGTGAGGTGGTGACTTTTCTCAAACCTCTTCATTCCATTAACTAAGGACCTGAGGACTTATGCAACTTAATGTCAATAAAGTGGTGATTACACTGCTCCCCTACATGGGATGCAAGTAGCATGGGTGACAGCATCCGTTACACTATTCCAGGCATCAGCCTTGTACTGAGATGCAGTTTAGCCCTTCTCCAGGAGCCTGAAGCAGTAATGATTATGGAGGAGGCACAGAAAGATCTTGGTCTCCTTCGTTCACCACTTCTTTTTTGTAAAAAGAAAGCACTACCGTTCCCTTTTGCAAATCATAAGTCTCTCTTTCCAAGATATCATAAAATAGCACTGAACTGGCATGCAAAGAAAATACCACAGTTCACATCCTTTGTGCAATGAAGTGAACCAGGGATAATTGCATTTGTGTGATAGATGGCAAAAAATATAACATCTGTACTATGCTGTTACAGCTCCAGTGACATTTCAAGGAGTGAAACATGACAAGTCTTCCTTCCATTTTTGTTGTTAAGATTGCATGCTCAACAGCAACTTCAGATTAGCATGGTTAATCACGGACTATCAATTGCATTTAACTTTACAGTTGTAACTTCCTAAGCATGCACACAACATGATTAACAAAAGAAATGGATGTTCATAGTAATCATGACCACTGTTTATATTACTATAACTTATATGTTAAGGAACTTGAAATCCTGACTGCCTCCAGCTTGAACATTTCACCTGTCTGCTAGCTATACACACCATTATTCAGTCAGAGCACTTTTGTAGGGTTTTTGCTAACTGTGAGGAAAATGCAAAATAAGTAATGTTCAACAGACTTAAGGCATTAGGAGATATGAGCCCTCAACATGACACTGCAAAATTATACATCAGAAGTGGAGTTCATTGAGTCATAAGTCATGTTAGAAATCAACAAATTATGTCAACTTGTGGTTATAGCATTACTACTATCTGACACACATTAAGGTTTAACTCATATGTACAACTGCCGCCATGTCATTAGTGTGGCTGAAAGATTTCTCTTCAGTTTTTGTCTTAAGATATTAACTGTTATTCATCCTTACCCACATATGTCTGTCACTGCTGCTCTTTGCCATGTGTTACACACCATTTGAACAAAACAGAAGTGTTGTGCTTTAATCTGTTAGTCCTTACTGTATGTGGGTGCTGTGTTTATGTCAGTTTGTAACTTGTTAAAAGTCAGTAAGTAGGGCATTACCAATGCATGCCACATATTCACAGTGCAGATGACAATAACACAAATCTCACATTGTCACAGCAGTGGAAAACAATGAAAAATAAATTCATATGATAGGATTTAAACCCATGCATAACTTAGTCACAGTCAAATAAATGGGTCTATATTAGATCATTGAAGTGTTAATACTTCAAATGGTCTAATATCGACCTGAAAACAGCAAACGCTGAAAATAATGAAGCTGTAGATAACCAAATTTTTTCCTAGGGAAAGAATTCAGTTGTCCATTTCTGTGGCTTCGCTATTTTCAGCACTGTGGTGGAAAGTTATGGGTTGGGTTCGGGTAAATGTGCAATTGTGCAGACGATAGGGTTAGGGCAGGGTATGTGAGTTAGGGTTAGGGCACAGGTGAGTTGAGTGTGCGATAGTGACATACTTTAGGGTTAGGGTGGTGTATGTGAGTTAGGGTTAGGGCACAGGTGAGGTGAGTGTGTTATAGTGACAGATTTTAGGGTTAGGGCGGGGTAAGTGAGTTAGGGTTAGGGCACGGGTGAGGTGAGTGTGTGATAGTGACGGACCTTAGGGTTAGGGTTTGGTTTACGGATAGTGGATAGATAGTACTGTATGTACAGTTTAGTGTAGGTTTAGATGTAGGATTTTAATTGTATGTGCGTGGATTGCTGTTTTTTTGGTGTGCTTGTTTTGTGTGTGTGTGTTTCTCGGAACAGTGAATTTTTTCCCAGGGAAAAAAATTGCTGTTCTGAACTTTCGATGTTTTTAGATTTCGTGGTTAGAAGTTCGAGGTTGTTGTATTCGATGATGAGCTGTTTTGTTGAACTGATTTAGACCCAAATAAATAGAGCATTATACAGGTATACCACTGAAGCTCTCCAACAAAATATGGGAAAAATGTTCACTTTAACAACATTGTGCAACAGCACACTACCCTCAGTGGATTAGAACTGTCCATGTAGTATACTGAATGGAAGTTTCTCATCATTATTAGACTGAGTTATGGAAGCTGTTAAAGAGAACATAATGACCTTACATTATGTTAATAGTTTTGCATCTCACATTACTTTCTGACACAAAATAGTGCTAAGCTGTTGTGTGTGATTGATGGCAAAGTCTTATTTTTGCAGTAAGATGGAATCTGTCATCATACTCTATTGATCAATTATCAGCAATGCTGATTAATGCCAAGTGCCGTGCTAGAGATAACAAAAAAAAAATTGGTTTATTTGCCATTTTTGCCCATTTATTTTTGTTTTTCCATTTTGTGACCCAATTAAAGGTTAGAAATGGGGCAATAGGACAGAGATGAAAAGGGGAGGGAAGCAGGTGGTTGAAAAGAAGGTGGAATGGCATACAAATCACATTGCAGTCATGTAATATTATGCTTCCAATGCCACCTTAAGGTGAAAAACATGACAAACCTCCATCTTTGTATTTCCTACTGAGAATATATGTTCAGGAGCGATGCCAAATTGAGGTTGGCTTACATTGCATGTTTATTGCTGTGGACTTTTCATCTGTTGAATATGGAACACCAACCTCACCTCACATACATGGATAATATGTAGACAAATGTCCTGAGGCATACATATCCAACACCAACCAGATTTAGTGTCATAGAATAATGATAACATCACATTTTAGTCATCTACAATGTGTTTTTTCTACATCAATAACATTCACTACTGTTTTTCATGGCTATCACTTAAAAGTAATTTTGCTACAGCTGCATGTTTGTCTGACCCATTCACTGTGTATGTTTCGATAACATGACCCACTAAGAAATAATCTGAGAAACCTTAGACCTGATGATGTACACTTGGATTTCTGTGCCTGACATACTCTAGTCTGTGTATATGTGCATAGGATCATGTAGAACTTAACATAATGTTTACTTGGTTTGTCTTCATATAACTTGAGTTATGTAGAAATGATAATCAACTGATAACTAATTAGTATACATATCATGGCCAGAGGGGGGTCTACATAATATATGCAGGACAGCCTTTTGGCTTTTCACAGTTAGGGGTCACCACAGTGGATCACTGGTCTGCTAATGATTGGCAGTGGATTTTTGCAGTGTTGAGTTGCCAGCCTGGTGTCCAACCTTCAAAGAAGGAACACCCACACATGCACGCACCTACCTTCATGTCTTTAACGTTCACTCAACTGTGGGGAGGACATGCAGACTCTGCACAGAAGGTACTCCAGCTGAAAATCGAACCAGAGAACCTCTTGCTGTGAGGCGGCAACAATAACTGCTGCACCACCGCAGCTGACTATACATAATATAATATATACAGAATGTGGAGCAGAAATCTCTGCAGAGACACTTGCACTCCACCACAGCCCATAGCTCATCCACCACACACAGTAGGACAGGCACTTTGACCCATTAACTCCCCACCCCTCACCTTTACACACTGCCCATAAGTGAGTGTATCCACACTCACGCACTTCCCTGTGAAAGACATGCACTCCTGTACCCCCACACGCATACACCTTTTGAAATGATGATGACAGTGCCCTTGCCTTTACACATTCTGACTTGGACTGTCTATGTTTGATGCACAGACTGGCCAGCCTATGCATCTCTATGAACAATCCATAGTTTTTGAATGTATCATTTTACTTTGTATATATGCTTAGCTTTTATTGAGCTATGTAATAAAGATATATGGAATCTACTATAAGACACTTTTGCTGATATAGATTTATAGTTGTTGTGGCAACCCCTAACATATTTTTGGCTTCTCTGCTTGAACATGAGCTTATGGCAATGTTCATTCTCAGTGTGCATGTGATGTGATTACACATCATTTATACATTACTGAATCACTCAATATTTTTTCAACTTCATTAGTATGCAGAGCAGCTCATAATATGTTTTCTGGCATATATTTTGTCTGTGCCTTGTCAGCTAGCCTCTTCATATGGCTGTGCTTCCTGAATCATACACACCCTGTTTTTCCCATTTACATAAATTAATTTGCAGTGAGTGTTTTAGGTTGGCTTACATTTAGCATTCACAAAAACTATATAACACAGTATTAGAGATAATAGTGTCATATTCATTTCCTGCTTGTGTTGCGTGGATGGAGTGTTTACAGAAATATCTTTCTCAAATACTGCCGAGATGGCCTTCTATGTACTCAGTGACAGAGTTTGGCGGATTGGTGTAAAAGATATTATTTTTCTAGCAGTGGGGAACTGGGGCAATATGGTAAACCCTGTATAGCATAACCTAAAGCACTCCAAGGGCACACATAAGGTTCCAATGTGTATATATATATATATATATATATATATATATATATATATATATATATATGGGTCCCTATCTATTCATCGACAATTCATTTCACTGACACTCATTTCGTCGACAGTTCATTTCGTCGACAGAAAGATGTGCCCCCTTCCCCAATGTTGTGCAACCCTGGAGTTGATATATATAGTTAGGGGGGGGCACAGCCCCATTAATGGGGTGTAAAGCCCCCACCTAACAATTTTTGAAGGGGCACATCTTTCTGTCGACGAAATGAACTGTCGACGAAATGAGTTTCAGTGAAATGAATTGTCGGTGAATAGATAGGGACCCATATATATATATATATATATATATATATATATATATATATATATATAAAGCCAACAAACCCGATGAGGTAGATATCCCATTCACTAGTTTTTTTCCTCATTGGCATTGGCTGCATAATGATGAAAGGGAGTGGTCTAGTCTTGTCAGATAACTGAACTGACAAGATCAAGCATAAATACATTTTCCTGTCTCAGGCAATGTGTTTTCACTGATTTTTTTAAGTAACACTGGATATCATGCATAGCAAGCAATGTTCAAAAATGTAGTGCACCACAGGGACAATCAGGTCCATTCAAAGAAATAGACTGTATGCTGGAATTATGTGAACTGCCTCACTATAAGATGCAGGCAAAACTACTTTGCCTGATATTTTTTTTTTTATAGAACTTTAATGTGCCCTGTTGTTGACTTTGTGTAAATAAATATCCTTTCATATATAAGCAGGATATTCAAAGATTCATAATATTCTTCTTGAGTTTTAGGTCTTCAGTTTATTCTGAGTAGTGTAGACAGATAAACACCATTGTGTAGTGTGGCATTCATGCTTATATTAAAATTAGGAAAGTGTTAGACATTATAAACATTTATTCAGTTGTACTGAAAATAGAAGAATATGTTTGATTAAAGTCTGAATGCATTTCCTTGAAAAATTAAGGGTCTCGCCAACATGACTCAGATGTGTCAATGAACGATCTAACACTTTAAGTCATTGTTGAAAACACATTGGTAATTGAGAAGTGCATGCTGATACATTAATAATGCTATTAACAGAAACAGCAAACTGAATGCAACCCACAATCATCCTTCCTAGAAGCAAGGTCTTGTACTTGCGGGTTAATAATGCTGCCAATGACAAGGATCTCTCTTTCTAATCAATGATTCTAAATAAGTATGTTAAAGTCTTTATGTGAAACCTGATAAGTTTTTGCAGATTAATACATTACGAGAATATTTTCAGAAAAAAACACAAACTAGTAAGGTGAGCAATGTAGTATATGATTTTTAAATTAGGATCATTGGGGCAAGAAAAAAAAATGAAAAATAATTCTAATATAAGAATGTCAGACTTATGAAATGCTGAGCCTGTGTTAAGCTATGTAGAAAATCACATCCTTGTTTGGTAACAAGGCAGTTTAGTATCTCTACACTGTACTGCAAATAACAATACCAAGCCCTGCATTGCAGCTGCAATGTGAATTAAGACAGCGTTATTGAAATGTATCAAAGTTTCAGCTGTCTCTCACCCCTACTAAATAAACTATAATTAATTATATGCCTATATTAATTTACACAATTTCATTCATGTACGTTTAGCCATGAGCTGATCATAGAAATAAAGGGCTAGATCACCTGGCATAGTATATGCTGGTTTGGGACTTCTTGAGATCTGTGTGTCTCTGGATATTGGGGTTGCCATTGTTTGTGCATGTCAGCATGAAGCTTTCCATCAGGCACGTTAGTACACAAGCAGTATGTGTGTGTCTGTGATTGTATGCACATACTGGTGTACATTGTGTTTAAATTGTTAAGAGACTATATCCCTATTACCCATTGCTACTGACATGAGTGTCTGTTGAGATTGATAGGACCCTTGCTAGCATTGCTGTAATTCTTGCTTTAATTTTATTTATTTATTTATTTATTTATGTTGTATTTTAGGCATGCAAAGTCCTGTTTAGAGTGGTACAGGATAAACAAGCCTTACATATGTCTGTTGTAGCATTGTGTTTTTTCTGTAATATTACATTTTTGTCACATGTTTCAGGGATGCAACACTTGCATTTGATGTTTAAAGGCCAGAAGACAGTGAGTTCTATTACTACTCTAGGGTATTGGATTACTGACACAGAAGTTCAGTAAGGGGGGATTGGGTTGGTCTTGGGTATCTGAAGAGTGGTGCTCTCTCAGTTTAATTTCCCTAAGTCTTTTGGGTTTCCAATACCATGATGGGAAATGAACCGTTTCCTAAGACAGGGTTCAATTAAAGTTTATGAAATTTATACTGTTTTAACCTTGATTGTTATCCAAAAGTGCTCTTTGCAGCACCCACAATGTGCCCAGAACTGACTCCTTCTGAAATTTATAGGGAGTTGCATATTTTGGCAGCATATATAAATATAACTGTAAATTCTTTTTTATGAGACTCACTGCTCCTACTATTATTGGAAATGTTTGCGTATCTTTCTTCCACATTGTTCTTGTTTATGCCTGAAAAACCTTAATATTTTATGACTTTGTGTCTGTCTTGTAATCACAAGTTGTAGCAGTTTCATCCTTTTTTGAATTGCTTTTAATGGGTGATCCCATATGATGTATACTTCATCATTCTCTATAATGTTTTGTGGTTCATGTTTGCAGTGCTTTTCATCTACTTCTATAAAATGAGGGCACATACTTTGCACTCTGTTTGCTGTGAGCATTCTACAGAAAGTTCCAGAACATATCCCAATGATACATCCTCTTCAGCTGCATCCTATGGAAACTCATTGCCCATTACTCCACAAAACTGCCTGCATCAGATTAATCACTGTTTCCTGTTCCTTCCCTTGCTGTGCAGCTCAGACTGAACGTTGGTACTGGTTTTCTACTGAAGGCTGCCGAGCATCATCATTTGGCAAATGATCAGATGCTTCCTCTTTCACATGTTTTTCCTTAACTTGGAGACTCATTGTTCTATCAAGCTGTGATATTACCTGAATTGGATTTTCTACACTAAATCCTTCACTTCACAGGTAATCCATAACTTTATTTTTTTTCTTTAAATTCTTCATTACTAATTCTCTTTTCTTCTTTCCCCCTTTTTTTCTTATTTTTGTATTGCAAAATGTTCCATATCTGGGTGTCTCTGCTTGTATTTCTCTTCAAATATCTTTGGTGTTGTTTTTTGTGTTGATTAGTTTTTCACTCTTGCACCATATCAACTCTCTTTTTCTTTCCCATGTCCATATTTCTTCTTCAGATGTCTCCTGCATCACCTGTTTCTTCTTTATTTGGGGACTCATTATTTCATCAAGCTGTGACATGATCTGTGCTAGACTTTCTACCCTAACCACAGGATTTAATAAATTCTTTGTAGGCACAGTGTAGAGCATACACAGAATGTTACTATGTCCGTGTACACGTATCCACCTCGGCAGTGTCCCACGCATATTAATCATGGTGTGTGTCCCAGGAGAGCTATGGAACATGGTTAATGAATCAGTATAAGGAGTGTAGTGCCAGTTGTGTCTGCAGATGAGTAAGACGCTTCCTGCACTGTCCAACTGTATATTGTCAATTGTTTATATTATTCTTTTAAGTGTTTATTTCTTCTTTTCTAAAGGATGTTTGCATGGCATGGCACAGAGCACAGCAATGCCAAGCAGTGCCGAGACACCTGACAGTCATCTATAAATAGAAACCAGATGCAATTATTTATTTATTTAAAGGTCATGTTTAAGCATAGCTGAGTGGAATTGCATGGCATAGGGTCATCCTTAGCAGTGCTTATAGGCAGCTGAGAGGTATATGTAAAGGTGTAGGTAAATTACACATGCCTTTGTAGCTAAATAGGTAGAGGTACGGCCTCATGAGCAGTAGGTGCAGAGTTTGAATACATGCAAGGGAAAATAAGGCTTTATTTTTGAAATACAGATTATGCCAATTTTATTTAAATTCTGGCCCACCACACTCTGATAAGCTCTGCTAAGGCCTGCTAAGCCCTGCTAAGCACCGCATAAACACAATAATGGCTTGAACAGTTTATGCACTGCTTGGCTGTGCTTGGCTGGTTTGGGCACTGCTAAGCACTGCTAAGCATGCATGTCCTCATGTTTTCACACTGCTCAACTGAGCTGCACTAGTTTGTATGATGCTAAGTGATGCACCGTATTTTTAAATATTGTCCAATGGTGTGTGAGGGTGGGAAAGTAGGTTACATTAAGCCCAGTAGGTGAGAATACAGTATAATCCATTGAGGTTCTGTCTCTGAAGGATATTATGGCAGGTGTTGGTGAGGGTTTGCACTTTTGGGTCCAGGGTTGAGCCATACTGGAGGCCTGGTTCATGTCAGACTTATTGTAAAAAGCCATGAAAACTGGCTTCTGCAGGGAGGTTACCAGGGCTCAGAGTGCAAGGGGGAGGCCTGGGACCAGTTGGCAAGGGAACTCACCAGTGCAACTGGTATCCCCTGCACAGGTGAGCAATGTCATCACCACCATAATGACCTGAAGAGATGTAAGGGGGATCTCTTGGGCACCTGGGTCCAAGAAGTTCATGCAGGGGATGTCCAACATTTACATAAGTACTTTTACGTCTATGCCACCAGTATCTAATCTGAATGTCTGCTAAACTGGTATGCATAATCATGTGATTCTTTCCCAACAACTGTAGAGGAGAAGGCTCACAATCTCAAGGCACATGTCAGGTGCTTGGCTAGGCTGTGCCATGATTGTGGTGAGTATGGCTGTATTTTGGTAACTGGAGTGAAATAAGCAAGAAAGAATAAAGCATTAACTGCAATAAAGTACTTACATTAAAGTCTGTATTGCAATAAAGTGGACTTAGAGCTGTAGTGCAATAAAGGAATAATGCCAACTGTAGTGCAATAAAAACATGAAACAATACCATTACCTGCATTAAAGTACATACAATAAAGTCTGTAGTGCAATAACTGTGGAAGTAGAGCTGTATTGCAAGACCTGAATAATGAAAACTGTTGTTCAATAAAAACTGGAAACAGTACCAGAAACTGCACGAAAGCATATATAATAAAGTTTGTAGTGCAATAAGTGTGGAATTAAAGCTGTTTGTCAATAATTTAATGATGACAACTGTTATGCAATAACACATGAACCACTACAAATGACACCAAGGTAAATTGTGTACATAATTTTTTCTTGATTTAACCATTGCAGTACAGCTGTATGGATTCAGGCTGCAAGATAAGGTGCTGGGGTCATGTATAACACTGGAAAAGCTATAGCATGCAAATATAATGGCAGTCAAATGTCTTATTTAACACATACAGTACTGTTCAAGGCTGTTTCTAGGCCAATATTGTCCATAATGCTCTGTCACCCAGAAACAGCAGGTAAGTAAGGTATATTGTTGAGATAGTCCACTCCATGATCTGATACTGCTTGTTGACTTCAGAGATGTTTCATACCAATGACAATATATTGTGTACACCTGCATTATATATACTAATGTATAGATTACCTACTATCTCTGGCATTCTTGTATTTCATGCATGTGTGTTCTACTTTCATTGCAGTCTAGTATACAACTGCACTAGTACTATCAGGTCATATATTGGTTCCTATACCTTACTTACACTTGTTATAGGTGACTCCATAGTCAGACACACTGACGTCCCACTCACCAGACTGAACAAGGAAAAGATCACAGTAAGCTGCCTGTCAGGCGCTAGAATCCGCCACATAACACAAGCACTCAGGTCACTCCACAGCAAGTACAAGTATGACTCAGTCATTGTCCATGCCGGTGTGAACGACCTGAGACGTACCTCCCTGGACTACATGAAAAGAGACATAGAGGAGCTCTCAGATTATGTAGCCCAGGCCGGTATGACCCTGACCCTGAGCAGTATCCTACCCTCACCAAGAATGATGCCACAATACAGAGACAAAATGATCAGCTTTAATAATTGGCTTAATTACTGGTGTCATTCTAAGGGGATCCAATGTCTGTCTGCTTGGGATGACATGCTTGACAAGCCACGCTGCTTCGCAAGGGACGGCTTGCACCTGTCACCCCTGGGCTTCGCCATATTGGCAACGGCTCTGCCAACCCCCATAGTGCCTTTTTTAGGCAAGGCTCAAATGATAAACCTACCGCCCTAGAAAACAAAAATGGAGAAAAACTAAGGGTAATACTGCTCAATGCCAGAAGTCTAAACCTCAAGAGGCACGCCCTCGAAGCCCTCTTCAGTATGGAGAACATCGATGTCTGTGCTGTGACTGAAACCTGGTTCAAGGCTCCTGAGAGCACCCCAGCACTATCAGGTTATACCTCATATCATGCGTTCCGGCCCCAAAATCCGGACCGAACCACAAAAGGAGGGGGAGTATCCATATTCATAAAGGATACCCACACCTCCAGGTTAATGGCAATGCACGAAGCATCGGAGACCATCCAGGTGCAATTAACCATAGGTAAAACTGCCCTACAGTTTGTAACATGCTACAGACCACCTTCTCAAACTCAGGAAACCCACACAGCCTTCCTGAAGACACTGGAGAGTATGAATGTCTCTCCAAACACCATCATATTGGGTGACTTCAACTACCCAAACATAGACTGGGAACATTACTCAAGCCCCAACACCCTAGCCCAAAGGTTCCTTGAGTTCATAAACTCAAAT
Source organism: Protopterus annectens (assembly GCF_019279795.1). Lineage (NCBI taxonomy): Eukaryota > Metazoa > Chordata > Ceratodontiformes > Protopteridae > Protopterus > Protopterus annectens. The sequence goes on from NC_056733.1 coordinate 439,129,324, forward strand.
GCTATGGAACAACTAGTCACCATTCCCACAAGAGGAGAAAATATACTAGACCTGATCATCACAAACATGGGGACAAAATGCTCCACACCGGAAGTATATCCCTCATTGGTGAGATCAGACCATAAATTAATCTCACTGGAGATCCACATCCCGCCCCACCCCCAGCAAAAAGACCACAATAAAGAACTTCTCAAAAGCAAACTTCACACTTCTTAAGACTGGAGTGGTATCCTTCAAGAACCCGAGCCAGTGGAAACCACAACCCACGCTGCTGAAACCCTTACAAATGCCTTCTACGAGCACCTCCAGGAATGTATGGATCAAGCAATCCCTAATAAAATCAAGACCCTTTCCACCAAAGGCAGGCGCCCGGTCTGGTGGACCCCAGCCATAAACAAACTCTACAATAAGAGGAGAAAGCTACTACATGACAGAGCAAAATCCCTAAAAGGGAAGGCATCTCTGATCAATACTAGCAAAAAACTACGATCACTCATAAAATCATCCAAGGCCAACTTTGAGAGAAAAATCGCTAATGACACAAAAGGCAATCATAAAGCCTTCTTTAGCTATGTTAGAAACCTGGGTGGAAACTCCCAGATATGCTCAGAATTAGTCCAAAATGATAAAAAAATCACTGAACCCACAGACATTGCCAACATACTGGCAGACAGGTTCAGTGCAAATTTCTCCCCTCCCTCCCCCCCAAAAGGAGAAATATCTATCCCACCAGAGTCTAGCCTCCCAAACATCTCAGATGCCAAAGTGAGAGCTGCTCTCTCTAAAGCAAAAAACACAGCATCAATGGGACCGGACGGTGTCCCCGGCTGTGTGCTACACGAACTCAATGAGGAACTAAACCCACACATAAGGCTGCTGTTTAATCTTAGCCTTACTACAGGATACGCACCCACACAATGGCGACGGCAACTGTGGTCCCACTCCACAAAGGCGGTGCTTCTACGGACCCTGGAAATTACCGCCCCATAAGCTTGACGAGCCTTGTCTGCAAAGCTATGGAGAGGATCATAATGGAACTCATAAATAAAGACATTGGGGACCTACAGACACTGGATCCTACCCAATTTGGCTTTGTCAAGGGCAGATCCTGCCTCTTGAACTTGGTCGACTTTTTCGAAACAGTCACTAAGGCCATTGATGAGGGTAAGGCAGTTCACACAGCCTACCTTGACCTAGCAAAAGCGTTCGACACAATACCCCACTCGGGCATCATAGAAAAGCTCACCAGCTTAGATGTAAACCCATATGTCACAAGATGGGTTGCAAACTGGCTCAAGGACAGAACACACAGGGTTAGAGTTGCTGGTGCCATGTCAGACTCTAAGCTGGTCACGAGCGGTGTCCCACAGGGCTCAGTCCTGGGCCCCCTCTTGTTCGGCATTTATTTTTCTGAAGTGTAGGCAAACATAGGGGGATTGTGGCTGGCAAAATTTGCAGATGACTGCAAACTGGGCACCATAATTGACACTCCATCAGACACAGACATCCTCCAGAGAGGTCTCATAGAAATGGATAACTGGTGCCAGAGCCATGGCCTTAAGCTAAATGCCAAAAAATGTATAGTCATACCCTTTGGGAAAAACAAGGTAACCCCTAATTACCATATAGGTGGTAATCCATTAAACACAGAAGAAGTTATCAGGGACCTGGGGACCCAAGTTGACAGTAACCTCTCTTTTGACACTCACATTGCCAAAGTGGTTAGGAAGACCTTCTGCATTGCCCACCTGATCATGAAGGGATTCACATCCAGATCAGGAGAGGTCATTGTACCCTGTACTCTTCACTTATCAGACCAATGATTGAGTACAACGCCCCATTCGGAATGTACCTTACCCGACACCTGCAGCAGTTGGAAAGACCCCAAAAGTTCCTCACCAAAAGGATAAAGGGGCTCAAACATATGTCATACGATGCCCGAGTGAAGAAACTCCAGCTCTATTCAGTCGCATACCGTCTGCTCAGAGGTGATCTGTGCCTGACATACAAGGCCATGTCCAACCCAGAATTAATGGACATGCTCCACCTCAAAAAATCCAAATCCACCAGAGCCACGAGAGCAAGAGACTTAAACCTCAACATGGATATAAATAGGACATGCTGGAGGGACAGATTCATCACCCAGAGACTCCCTACACTATGGAACAGAATCCCAGTCCATGTGAGGCAGAGCCCCTCACTGACTCTGTTCAAGAGAAATCTTGACGAGTGGATGGGAGATCGTAGGTTTACCCCGGGAATCATCTCTGTATCACTGCTGGACAGAGGCACAGCAAACTAATGGGTATAGTATTCTCATCCTATGGGGTGGTGAAAGCCACACACACTCTGGCTAGGCTTATAAATGCCCTAGGGCAGATAGCCTAGTATGAACCTATGAACCTATGAACCTATGAACCTATGAACCTATTGAGCTCTAGGCAAATATCTGTCAGTCAGTAATCAGCAATGACTCAGTAGCTCAGTTTTGTTAAATGCTCTGTCTGCAGTACGTTTCACCATACACAGACCAGGGTTTGAATCAAGTGCTGTGTACAAGTAAATATTATAGTATCAGTCACGTAATGTTTACAGATTCTCTCTCCACAGGAACTACAGGTAAATGGATGAGGTAGCCCATATTATGAGTAAATAATTGTGTGTTTAGATGTCATAGACTGTTAAAATCATTAGCAGGAATGTGAAAGTACAGCATAACATAGAAGAAATAAATATAATGATTATAAAATATAATTAAATAAATAACATGTGTAATCTTGGTATGGCTGTATGCCTGGAGTGTCTGTTCAAAGTTGCCGCAGCCAATTCATACATTCCATGCAGATATCTCCTGCAGTCACTGCTGTTGGGTTCTATCCCCATGTGTGCCAAGCATGGCATGATAGTTGTTTAGGTTCTGTACTGTACACATACATGTCTCTCAAGCGTCACGCTATCACATAATGTAATTAGTAGTACATAATTCGTCTGTTACAGGATTACCATTGGCTTGATTACCTAAATTGAAAAGTATCACTACATCAGCACACAGTACACCTTGATAGTTATATAGGTCCACCTGATGTGCCACTGTTCTGTGTAGTAGTGTACCCATAGTTTTTAATGTTTGGCCCATACTGTCCCGTTTGAATAGCTTGAGAGGTATGTACATGCTACAGCAGCTATAGGGGACTTGTATACATAAATAAAGGACAGACCTGTAGAGTAGATAGTAGTACTGTGGTCAAGTAAATAGCCTATAATGGTACTAAAGAACTGTTTTCCTCTCTATCCCTACCCCTCATCTTCATTTCATTGTTATTGTTATCCATTGGTTATGGTTTACTATTAACAAATGTTGTTAAATTTCCTGTATTTTGGGCATGTGTATTATTATTGTTATGTATTATAATGGTTGCATATTAACATATCTTGTTGAATTACCTATTTTGTTGGCCTTGTGTTGTAACTGTTACTGGCATGCTGTTAGCATACTGACTGTTCTGGCATGCATTGTTGTGTTTCGCATAATATGCATTGACATGTAATTGGGATATTTCCACTGTTCTGGCATGCTCTTATTATTAACTTTTGTATGTTTTGTTCGTAACTAACCTATCCTTATTGCTGTTCCTCCATCCACCTACATTGCCTCAACTGGCCATGGCACCGGATCGTAGCACATTTGGAACCCAGGCTGGTGGTCCCTCTCCACTGCTCCTGCACCACCTAAGGCATCGGTTGGAACCATCTCAGGGGACAGGGCCCAGCCTCCCCCTGGGAGCGGTGGCAGAGGGGCTGTTGTCACCCAACAGGAACTGCTGGTCATGGTGCTGAGGATCATTCATCACACATATGAATGCTGCCTGCACCAGATTGAGGGCACACTGGCAAACCTGGTGGGGCAGACTGGCCCTGGTGACCAGCCACCAGCACAGCCATATTCAGGGCAGTGAAGGAGCAGTGTCAACTGCCCATGGGTGAGGATGTCAGTCACACTGCTGCCATCTGGAAGCACATACTACTCTGATTCCACAGCACCCTCCCTGTCCAAGGTGTTTACCCCCTACATGTGTCATACACTGCCTATATGTTGTCTTGTCTGCCTGCTATTGGCTCCTGTCCTACCCTACTTACCTCCCCACATGTACCTATGTCCCTTTCCCAACATTCCACTCTCAACTTAAAAAAAAAAAAAAAAACAGCCGTCTGTCCCACAAAAAATATTGCCCATACATAGTTTCCCATTTTGCACGTGTCCACTGGACAAAACTAATTTGGTCCAATTGGCTTGACAACACATTTATGTTGTCCTCGCCCCTCTCTCTGGGTTTGAGAGTCCAAATTCATCTACAAAACCTGTCAAAATGCAGAGCTGTTGCTGCACAAGAAATGGATAGCTATGGTTCTTCCTTACACCCATCCTGTACATCCCCGCATGCCTTTCACATTGTTTTCCCCCCTGTTTGTTCCCATTTCCCCACTTTCCTATCACTCCTTTTTCTTTTTGTTATATGTTTTTAGTGCAGGTTTATGTGAAGCCGTGCCGCTTTGTTCACCTTAAATGAGCTTTAGAGTCTATGACAGTACTCACATGTAGAGAATAAACACCTCTGCCAATTTTCAAACAGAGGCCCCATTCACCTACAGCACAATGCATTAACCCACCACACTACACAGGCTTTAGGGTAAGAAGCTGTTGAGAGCAAAACATACTTCTTGCTACTTATAGACATTATGCATGTAACTGAAATAAAAATACTAATGTGCAAACTGGGAGTGTAGCCTGGAATGTGGTGCAATAATAAATAATAATGAAGACATACTAATGGATGTAAGTGAGGCCTGTGATAGCAGGTGTATGTGCCCTTTTATCAGCAACTTGTGGTAAGACACCTGCTAAGGCAGCAATGACAAGGTACATGTACAACTGAGACCCTGGTGCAGAAATACAACCATATAAAGTCACGCACATACTCATGGATGTGGAAATGTTTCTAACAGCCTGTATATTTGCACATATATCCTGCAAATACACATGTGCTTGCAGTGTCACAGTAGCTCAGGCTTTAAAATGCCTTGCATGTAGTACATTTAGCCATACGCAGTCCTGGGATCGAATCCAATGTTGTGCTGCACTTCAATTACATTACTGTGAAGACAGCAAGTAATGACTGAGTCATGCAGTCTTACTCCCCACAGTTTACTGCTAATTAATTAACTGCTACACAGTTTTGCAAGACAAAGGCCTGCAAGCAGAGACACAATGCACATATCCATATAGCCTAACGATATGTCACCTACTACTCTGTTAGTTGCTCCGTTGCATAACAGATGTACCTAAAGCACATGCCCTGACTGCACTGTATAGAACACCCTTGCCAAGGCTCTGCCGTAGTGACAGGCCTGACACAGCTGACATAATTACATGTACCTACTCTGTTAGTTGCACTGTTGCATAACAGACATACCTTAAGCATATGTCCTGATTGCACTGTATAGAATACCATTGCCCTGGTATTGCCATAATGACAGGTCTGACACAACTGACACAGTTACACATACAGCTTGCTGTCCACCAAAGTGTTCACACTCCTCCCCTATGCATTGTTTGTTGCAGCAGCAGCTGCAACCTTTAGCATACATAGCTGTATGTAAAGGTAACTGCTACAAACCTACCATACCTCCCAAACCCCTAGAACAAGGGATCCAGATAAAGCCATACTTAATGAGGGGGGGGCTAAAGGTCCACAGATAGGGATATGTGTAGCAGTTTGCTCCTACAAATGTAGTAAGTTGATAGAATATCAGCTATTGCAGTAGCATGCATATTCTGATGTGTAGTCAGTGTGACACACACATGTGAGTCTTCCCTTACTGACCTCAGCTCACAATGATTGCCAGTGCACTGACAGATGACCGCAATGGTATGGGACACATCACACATATGTGGTAAAACTGTGGACATATGTTATAAATCTCTACAGTGGACAGTGTTTGTACCTAGCCTCTGTGAGGGGCCAAGGCCTACATGAAGTCCTTATATAGTGCACTGTGGTGGCATGTCATTGGCTACAGGTCTATATTATAAGAATGAAGTTTCACAACTTCGAACACCATATGGGTGACATCATATGAGAGAAGTTGTGAAACTTTGAAACAAAAATAAAAAATGTAAAAATTAAACAAAAACCTACCTGATTGCTCTGAGCAGGGGGGCAAGCCCTCCTGCACCCCTACACCCCCGCTACTTAAATATACCAACTCCGAGATTACACTACATTAAATTAAAGGGAAGAATTCCCTATGGCAATCTCCATTCACACTTGCAAGGTTTTCAATATTCGACCATTTGGTGTCACCCATATGGTGTTCGAATATTGAAATCCTCACTCTTATAATATAGACCCATTGGCTACAGCTATTTTGGCTGTAATTATTAATTCTGAGCAACAGAGTGGTGCTGGGGCAATTACCTGCTAATAAACAGTACCTTGCAAAGGCAAGCAGCTGGTTGTGGGGAACAGGGCTGTATGATACTTAATACATACACTGAGTGTATTATTAAAGATTACTTGAAGCAAAGTTCAATAAAGGAGTAGTGCACTCTACCAGGTATGTAATAGATTTCTACATATAACAGGATGCAGATGGGAGGATGGAGGTTTGGGGAATAGGGATTACAGCAGTAAGTCTATCTTAGATCTATGCTGATGACATGTCATTTATACTCTGCTGTCCCACACCTACAGGCATGCCTCTCAACTGTCCCAGATTTCAATCACATCTCAGCTCGGTCACTGTCAATCTCATTTACAACAGTTGGCTGTTGTAGGAAAGCTAGTGGATTACACATAGTACATAATGACATTAAGGGAGGGTGTACACCCCTGTAACATCAAATGATGTACTGAAATTCACCTTGCCTCATGCTGTTCATGTCTCACATAATTAGTTCTAACATTGTGACACTGACCCTGAATGTCTCTGATGTACTATGGCTAAGTCTCTGTGTCTGTTGACATTTGTCCCTGTTTAGTTGAGAGCTATGTCTAGCATACCTGTCAACCTCCTACAGCAAGAACTCAGGACAAAGCCATAATTAATGGGGGGGGGGGTGCCCAAACTCATGGTACATACTTGAGGCAGTGATAGTACTACTGGCATATCATTCTCAATATAGGTGCACTGGGTGTTATGTTTAGAGCTATCATATATGCTGTCACCTTACATGTGTATTGTACTGTCAATGTTATCTGGATGCAGCTGATGTCATGTTATAATGGGCCTGAATTGTCTGTGTATGTTGTGAGTTTGTCTGCTGTGCATGCGAGCAGAGATGTGAAGATGTGGGACTTGTAATGCAGTTGTGGATCCTCATCTGTATGAGTCTGTGTGGATTACTATACATAATAGTGGAGGTAGTAATGTACTGCTGTTGTTTTGTTTCTCACAGGTGACAGGGGGGGGTTGGAGTCTGTCTCCCTCACAACCTGATGTCAGTATCTCATTGGATGCTGCGATGATGGTGGCCATAGTGGGACACAAGTGGGGTTGTTGCTAGCTGACTCTGTCCCAAAGGTCAACATCCCTCTTCTGCCCCCATTGTCATGGTACACAGTCAGTATGCCCATCTATACCCAGTCCCCAGAGGCCACAGATAGTGGACAGTCAGAGGGTGGTGACATTGAACAGGGCAGTGTGGCAACTATGGTTTCAGTGAGTGTAGACAATGGCCATAACCAGGGAGCTGGTGAGGTCCCACACAGGCAGATTTACAGGGGTGCTCATAGGAGGACTGCTATCCATTCACCAACTGTTGCAGGTGTCACATCAAGGGTCACTTGCCGCATGTGCAGCATCGGGCAATGCCGCTTAATTGGGTTTAAACCATTCTCGGCTCCACAAAGTCTGCTCTTCACTTTTTCCCTTAGAACTGATCTAGTTCTCATAATAAACACCCTTTTCCTACTCTAAAGCCTGGCACTTGCTCACTAAAACAATTATATATGTCAGCACTAAAAAATTAAAAGCACTACACCCTCATAAACTCCCCTTGAGTACCTTGTTCCCCATTGGCCCTTTTTTCAATTATAAAGGAATTCCCAATACTATTCTAGCATGTCCAAAGGTCAGTTGTCAATGTCCTCTCCGGTCCAGCTGGTGAATCTGGGAATCTTGAGGCAATGTTACAACTGCCTCATGTACACAGACAACCCTCTCCTCCTCCCAACAAATTCCAACACATGTGAGAAATGATGCAACCATATAGCCAAACTGGAGGCTAAGAACTCTCATCTCAGTACTGGCGTAACCAGTCAGGAGGAGAAGGAAACCGCACTCACTACAATTCCAGTCTCACATAGACCTATCACGACAGAAAACCAAACACATAAACACACAAAAACATACTCTGAGGCTCTAAATAAAAATCTGCCTAAGCAACAGAGACCTCCAAAGCAGACACCCAAGCAACCGCTACCCCAAAACAAAACACGGGCAACACATAGCTCACAAAGCCAGTGTGCCGAACAGTCACAGCCCTTAAGGCTAAACAACACACCTGATACACTTGTAATAGGTGACTCTATTGTCAGGCACACTGACATCCCGCTCACCAGGCTGAACAAGGAGAAGGTCATGGTGAGCTGCCTGTCGGGTGCTAGGATCCGCCACATAACACAAGCACTCAGGTCACTCCAAGGCAAGTACAAATATGACTCAGTCATTGTCCATGCTGGCGTGAATGACCTGAGACGTACCTCCCTGGACTACATGAAAGGAGACATAGAGGACCTCTCTGAGCATGTAGCCCAGGCCGGTATGACCCTTACCTTGAGTAGCATCTTACCCTCACCAAGAATGATGCCACAATATGAAGACAAGATGATCAATTTCAACAATTGGCTTAAGTATTGGTGTCATTCAAAGGGATCCAATGCCTGTCAGCCTGGGATGACATGCTCGACAAGCCACGATGCTTCACTAGGGACGGCTTGCACCTGTCACCCCTGGGCTTTCAGATATTGGCAAAGGCTCTTGCCACCCCCATAGTGCCTTTTTTAGGCAAGGCTCAAAATGCAAACCCACCTCCACAGGTATCACAAGGGATAAGAAACAAAGAGTAATGCTACTCAATGCCAGAAGTCTAAACCTCAAGATGAACGCGCTCGAAACTCTCCTTAGCATGGAGAACATCGATATCTGTGCAGTAACAGAAACCTGGTTCAAGGCTCCCGAGAGCACCCCAGCACTACCAAGTTATACCTCATACCATGTTTTTTGGCCCCAAAACTTGGACCAAACCACAAAAGGAGGGGGAGTATCAATATTCGTCAAAGATACCCACACCTCCAGGTTGGTGGCACAGCACGAAGCATCAGAGACTATCCACGTGCAACTAACAGTGGGTAAAACTGCCTTCCAGTTTATAGCCTACTACAGACTGCCCTCCCAAACCCAGGAATCCCACTCGGCCTTCCTGAGGACACTGGAAAATATGAAGGTCTCTCCAAACACCATTATATTGGGTGACTTCAACTACCGAAACATACACTGGGAGCATTACTCTAGCTCCAACACCCTATCCCAAAGGTTCCTAGAATTTATAAACTCAAATGCTATGGAACAACTTGTTACCACTCCCAAAAGAGGGGAAAACATACTGGACCTGATCATCACCAACATGGGGACTCTATGCTCCATGCCAGAAGTGTATCCATCACTGGTAAGATCAGACCATAAACTAATCTCACGAGATATTCACATCCCGACCCCAGCCCCTGCCCAGAAAACCATAGTGAAAAACTTCTCTAAAGCAAATTTCACACTCCTTAAAACCAAGGTGGAATCCTTCAAAGCCCCCGGGCCTGTGGAACATATGGCCCAGACCGCAGAATCCTTTACAAATGCATTCTATGAACACCTTCAGGAATGCATGGATCATGCAATCCCAAACAAAACTAAGACCCAATCCTCCAAAGGCAGGTGCCCTGTCTGGTGGACCCCAGCCATAAACAAACTATACAATAGAAAGAGGAAGCTACTACATGATAGAGCAAAATCCCAAAAAGGGAAGGCATCTCTGATCAGTATTAGCAAGAACTACGGGCACTCATAAAATCATCTAAGGCCAGCTTCGAGAGAAAAATTGCACAGGACACTAAGGATAATCACAAGGCTTTCTTTAGTTATGTTAGGAACCCGGGTGGGAATTCCCAGATATGCTCAGAATTAGTCCAAAATGACAAAAAAATACAACGAACCCACAGACATTGCCAACATCCTAGTTGACAGGTTCAGCGCAAAACCCCCCCCTTCCCAACCAAAAGGGCAAATATCTATCCCAGCAGAGTGCTGCCCCCCTGACATCTCAGATGCTCAGGTAAGAGCCGCCCTCTCCAAAGCACAAAACACAGCATCAATGTGACCAGACGGTGTCCCATGCTGCATCCTAGATGAACTCCAAGAAGAACTAAACCCAAACATAAAACTACTGTTCAATCTCAGCCTTACTACAGGATATGTACCCAAAGAGTGGCGTACAGCAACAGTGGTACCTCTTCACAAAGGTGCTGCCTCAACGGATCCTGGAAACTATCACGCCATAAGCCTGACTAGCTTGGTCTGCAAAGCTATGGAAAGGATCATCATGGATATCATAAATAAAGATATTGGGGACCTACAGATACTGGATCCTACCCAGTTTGGCTTTGTTAACGGCAGATCCTGCCTCTTAAACCTGGTCAATTTCTTAAAAACAGTCACCAAGGCCATTGACGAGGGGAAGGTGGTCCACACAGCCTACCTGGACCTCGCAAAAGCTTTTGATACAATACCTCACTCGGGCATTATAGATAAGCTCACCAGCTTAAATATAAACCCCTATGTCACTAGATGGGTTGCAAACTGGCTCAAGGACAGAACCCACATAGTTAGAATTTATGGAGCCATGTCAGACTCCAAACCAGTTACAAGTGGCATCCCACAAGGCTCAGTCCTGGGACCTCTGTTGTTCGGTATATATTTCTCGGAGGTACAGGCCAACACGGAAGGACTGTGGCTGACCAAGTTCGCAGATGACTGCAAACTGGGCACCATAATCGACTCTCCAGCCGACACAAGCATCCTACAAAAGGGCCTCATAGAAACAGACAACTGGTGCCAGAGCCATGGCCTTAAGCTAAATGCCAAAAAGTGTATAGTCATCCCCTTCGGAAAAAACAAAGTGCCCACAAATTACCACAAAGATGGTAATCCATTAAGTATGGAAGAAGTAATTAGGGACCTGGGGACCCAAGTTGATAGCAAGCTCTCATTCGACAACCACATGGCCAAAGTGGTTAGAAAAACATTTTATATAGCCCACCTAATCATGAAGGGTTTCACATATAGATCAGGGGAGGTCATCATGCCTCTTTACTCATCCCTCATCAGGCCCATAATTGAGTACAATGCCCCTTTTGGGATGTACCTTACCAGACACCTGCAGTAACTGGAAAGACCCCAAAAGTACCTCACCAAGAGGGTCAAAGGGCTCAAACAGATGCCATATGCTGCCCGGTTAAAGAAACTCCAGCTCTACTCAGTGGCATACCGCCTGCTCAGAGGCGATCTGTGCCTGACGTATAAAGCCATGCCCAACCTGGAATTACTGGACATGCTGCACCTCAGAAAATCCAAATCCCATCGAGCTACATGCTCGATAGACCTGAACCTCAGCACTGAAATAAATAGGACATGCTGGAGGGAGAGATTCATAATCCAGAGGCTCCTGTCACTCTGGAATAAAATCCCAGTCCAGGTTAGGCAGAGTCCCTCATTGACTCTCTTCAAGAGGAATCTTGATGAGTGGATGGGAGATCATAGATTTACTCCGGGTATCACTTCTGTGTCACTGTTAGACAGAGGCACAGTATACTAACCTTGAAAAAGGGCATAGCAAAATTAATTTAAAATGGGTGACGAAAGCCGAACATACTCTGGCTAGGCTTGTAAATGCCCTAGGGCAGATAGCCTAGTATGAACCTCTGAACCAATGCTTCAGTCCATCATGGAGGCACAGGCACATTTTGAATGCAGCACCACACAGATGCTTAGGGTTATGGATGCAGCACAATCTGACATCCGTGACTGCCTCCTCTGCATTGGGGACACCCTGGGTTGGTTCCCTGCTGTTGTGGATAGACAGTGGGCTGAGACAGCATCTGTCTTTGACCACATGATGTCTATGCTGGAAAACCTCTTTAGAGTTGGGTGTACGACATGTAGATGAAGGTCAGGAACACCCTATGCAGGGAGTCCATGTGGCCATGCACAGTTTTGCTCCCGTACTGACAGTAGCTACAGCGCTACAGAGAGAAGAGTGCTGTCCACACCATGACATGCAAAGCCATGGGCACGTGGTCCTGGGTGATCCCTTGTGGGAGACAAGCCCAACCTTTTGCAGTCACTGTCAGGTGCTAGCACTGCATCTGACCCTGGGCATGGTGGTGCCACTGCTACTCCTGGCAGAAACAGTTCAAGTGTCCAAGGCCAGAGATGGTGAACTGTCCACTCTACCATGTATGGTCCACAGCTGTCCAACCTTCACACATTTAGGGCTAGCACTGGGCTTGACTGTATACACACACACACACACACACACACACACACACACACACACACACACACACACACACACACACTCAAACAACACTGTTGCATGTAGGGCACCAACAAACACACATGACACCTCTACATGGCCCATCTAACCCGCACCCCTTCCGGGCTCACACAAATGCTTTCACCTGTTTGGCACAGCCTAGGCCTCTGGCACCCACACACCACACCCTGTGCATGTGATGATACCTGTGGCACATCCCTGCCATCTGTCACATCGATGCAAGGAAATGCAAACATGTTTCTGATGCACAGCGTGACTGTATTACCTCACATGTACTTGTGTAGGGCAATATTGTTTTGCTATGGCACTTGTTGTAGGCCACTACAAGTACTGCATGCTGGCATGTATCACAACCACACATCAAACTTTGTATACCTTTGTTGCATGATGTTAGACTGGCAGTAGTGTTATAGAATATCAGGTGTGTCACGGACCTGTGTAGGTGCCCTTTTCAGGTGTCTGAGGGGTTAAACAATGGACACATGGTGGCAATACAGCAGCACAGGATGGTATGGTGGCACAGCAGACATCTGTTGTTAGCATGGTAAGGCAGTATACATGCATGGCTAACTAGGTACACACGTGTATAACATTGAATCACGGACAATGGGGGCATTCAGCGCAATTATGCATTCATACTTTGTGACAAGGTCATATACCCTCCATACATGTCACCTGAGTTTTCTGGGCATACAAGTCTAGAAAGTGGCAGACATCAGTTATAATTCTGTGGAGGAGGGCAATGTAGAGGCCAGCAGCTAGTCACAGGGCATTAAAATGCATAACCACTGCACAGAGATAAGCCAGATGGGCATTTCTGTAGTGCCACAAGGGGATATATTTACATACACACACAAGTTGGATGATGTGAGATTATAACTCCTATCTACTATTACACTCTACAGCTCACAGTACTTATCGCATGCACCATGGAGTTTATCTGATATTGCACTGTCAGCCAGTACTCTTAAGGTGGATGATATCAGCAGGCCTTGTAGAGGAGGTCAATTTAGAGGCCAGCCGCCAGTCACAGGGCCATAAATGCATACCATTGTAGAGAGATAGCCCATATGGGCATGTGCATAGTGCTTTAAGGGAATATATTTATACAAAGACACATGCACAAAAGTTGGATGATGTGAGATAAGAACTCCTACCTATGTGTGTTTCTGTGTGTGTGTGTGTGTGTGTGTGTGTGTGTGTGTGTGTGTGTGTGTCTATATATATATATATATATATATATATATATATATATGGGTTCCATACACTAGATCAAATTTTCACTAATTCAAAATAGTGCATGGACTGCTCACTGCAGCGAAAGTGCACTTAATCGAAAGTGCACTTACGCGAATTTCAGTACAATGAACGGGTGTTGTACTGAACTTCCGTGCAGTACTCACGGACCTTAGGGTTAGGGCATGGGTCATAATAAGGGGATAGCCCATAGGGCTATCCCCTTACCATGACCCATGCCCTAACCCTAAGGTCCGTTACGACTGCAGCACAGTGAAGGACATAGCAATGTCCTCCACTATGGTGCAATAGTCACGAACCTTAGGGTTCGGCCATGGATTAGGGTAAGGGGATAGCTTTACTAATTATCCCCTTACCCTAACCCATGCCCTAACCCTAAGGTCCTATTACAAGTTCAAAGTAGTGAACTTTTGTTCTTGTAATAGGAATCCATAATATATATATATATATATATATATATATATATATATATATATATATATATATATATATATATATATATATATATATATATATATATATATATATATATAGATATATATATATATATATATATAGATATATATAGATATAGATATATATATATATATATATATATATAATACTATGGATTACGTAAAGTAGCATTATGTTACACAGCATGTGTGGCCTGCAGCGTGATACTGCTTGGTATTGTTATTGTACCTACTGTCCTCGGAGTGAAAAACCTGGTAATATCCCTGCTATGTGTGTAGAGTGACCAGTATGGCCATATGTGACTGTTTTTAGTTTGATAGGCAGACATGTGGCCAGGGACAATATGGCCTGTCCAAGGCATGCATTACACTCATTGTACATTACACTACCTGCGTACCTGTGTCTGTCTACAAGTGACAGTCTGCAGGCACAGGGGTCTATGGGTGAGAGTGGCTTATGTACTGTTGTGGCCTTGGCCTGGTTCCATCAGGCAACTGTTGTGATGTGTAAGTGCAGATAACCCCAGTATTCTGGGGTATGTGGGGACATTCGTACATCCCCACACATATCTATATAAATGTATATAACAGGGATGTCTCCTTAACTGTTGTTGTGTGTGTACATTAGGCAACTGTGTTATGTAGATATATGTAGAGTCTTTGTGTCATTGTAGTTTATATATATTGTTATTTTATATATATATATATATATATATATATATATATATATATATATATATATATATTTGCCACATATTGCAAGATACACTAATCAAGCTTGAAGGGGGTTAGGAAGAGACAGATATGTATACGTAGCTGTGTTTATGCACAGATATATTTCCACATAGCAGGTCTTTGGGCAGAAGAGGCAGCAGACTTGGGCTCAAGTTACTAAGTGTAGGAATATGCCCAGTGTGACTCAATACTTACAAGGTGACTCCAGGCCACAACTACCTGTACTCCAGTCTGGGATTATGTGTGCTGCAGGCCATTGGCTACTGCACCTGTTACCACAGTACTTCACTTTCTTGATATTGTTTAGGCATTCCCCCGGCAGTTTGCTGACCTTAATATGTAACTCATATCTCACAACTGTATAGAGCTTCACAGAATCTCCAGAACTGTGCCTCATATTTTGGTCCAGTTTACATAACAGTTTGGTTTTCTGGCAAATTAGTGGCAAATCACCAAAGTTAGTAAATAATGACAGACATCTCAGTTTCAGACTCCACACACATTAGAAGATTCATGCTAATGCAAGACCTATTATTCTATCAACATTCTACATCTGTAAGAGCAGTATTTAAAACCTGTCCCTATTTGTGGGCTTTGTCCCGCTTTTATTCATGGCTTTGGCTAGATATCTTGCTCTAAGAGGTTGAGAATTATGACGTGACTGGGATACATGATGTAACACCAGGCACAGGGTGACAGTCTGCATACATCTCTGTGTATATGTTTTTGCAGTATGTCCAGCATTTTATCCCATATGTCTGCCCTGTTCCTCATACAGTTGTGTTTTTTTGGTAATATACTGTAAAATGCAGATACTGGATTGTTGCAACTGCTGAGACATTTGAGTGATGGCCTTTACATCTTGCAGATAATCTGACCTGCTGCAACCTGCTGTTATACTAGCCACCTTCTAGGTTAGAGCATGTATAATGTCTGTCTGTAGCGTTGGCCCTTTGTTCCCCATTCACTGTGGCTTTGTCTAGCTTTGTTACAGAAACAGATTGAGGGGTTATGATAGTCTATGGAAATGCCACCATACAACTACCTCAAATGTAAAAGATGTGGCTACTGCCAGATTCAAACCATTAACACCATCACCCATGCTAATGTCCCACACAGGCTGCCAGACAGGGATGCATCATCATCACACAATCAACAAGATACAGACATATACATTGTCACCCCTGCATTATGTGAAATATAGAACATGTGGCCAAGTTCTGTCTCTATGTCACAGCCCTGGAATTGGGTGGTCTGCTGATATATCAATGCATATATACTGCTACAGCAGTTATATGGGTACACTGATGAGTTGGGGGTGGGGGATGACCAGCCCATGCTCTGCTGGCATACACAGTTATACAACTGTTCTGTGACCCCCTGTTTGGCATCTCCTTTGAGTAATATAGTGGGGTTTCCAGCCATCTGGCCTAGTGAATCTTATGGGGCACATACTATTGAACAGTGTACCTGTTGTCCCTAGTGGCTCTTAGATATTTGCAGGTAGCCCAGTAGCCCACTATATCCCCTTGCATACATGCGGCAGGGTCACAGATATGCTACCATATTCTAACATCCCTTACAAGGGGTGAGTAGCTGTGTGACTTACCTTGCAAATGCAGCAGTTGACAGACCTGTAGTTCAAGGCTGATTCTGTCTGATGCACGCAGTACACAGCCAATTGTAAGTAAGGTGCAGGTTGTGTGGGCTGGCTGGCAGGCATCATTTTTACTATATGTATGTGAGTTAGAGTAAGGTGTCACTCCCTAGGGCCCTAGATTGTCAGTGCATGTGCTATGGGTTGTCTCTTGGCTAAGGCCTGGACATATTGGGCATGCATAAGACTGCCTGCAGGGACAACCTCAGGGTTTTCCTCCTCGGAGTCCTCTTGTGGGTGTGACTGTGGTGACCTAGGTACTGGTGGAGGACTGTGTATTCCTTTCCTTTATTGATCCTGCTGCAGCTGTTTCTGCAGGATCATATTATGTAGTATGACACATACTGTGAACATGTATGCAAATATGGCTGAAGAGTACTGCAGGGCTCCACCAGATATATTGAGGCACTGGAATCTTGACTTCAGCAGCTCGAACACAAGCTCTATGATGATCCTAGTTTGTGTGTGTGCCTCATTATGGTATTCTTCCATGGGTGTGTGTGCATTTCTGATGGGTGTCATCATCCATGGTTCCAGTGCATAGCCAGCATTCCCCAGTAAATCCAAATAAAAACCACAGGACCACCAGGCTGATAGATACAATAACAGCTTCTTTAATAAAACAACAGAAACAGGTAAGTGCTTTCAAGGTAAACCCTTCATCAGACAATTAACAAAGTATCAAGGTCAGTATTTAAAAAACAGCAACAATCAATAGAATCATATTAATGAACTCTCCGCCTCTCCAAGGTGGGTTTGAGCGGTACAACACCATTCAAGCCAGGGGCCTTGTCAGCCCTAAGCTCAATAATCCATTTGGCTTCATTATATTCAGTCAAATTTACAATGTTGACATACATAAGGCATTATGAGCATCACCCAAATGTATTGCTGAAAAATGCCTTAAAATCCTGTCTTTTAACTGACAGTTGGCCTTCCCTACATAAAAATAGCAACATGACTTTGCACTGACCGAAATAAATAACATTCTTCGTCTGAGAGTCAGCATAATGAGTAAAAGAATATCTTACATTAGTGCTGGGGTGTATAAAAACGTTTTGCCTTATAATGTAAGTAAAAGCCTTGCAATGTCTGCATGGAAAAGTACTCATACATTGATGGGAAATTCGTATAGAAGACTTCATTATCATACCTTTGTCTCTACATAATAAATCCTTCAAGTTATTATTACGCCTAAAACTAAAATAAGGATTTGTTTGTATAACATTTCTAAGTTTATCATCATTTAACAAAATTTTCCAATTATTGCGTTTGATCTGGCATATACCCCTATATTATTGCTATACCTTAAAACCACACGTGGCATGTCTGCTTGTGTGCCCCTTACCCTGGAGGCCTGTTGTCCCAATGTCCATGACCTTATCATGATAAAATTGATGGCACATCACCACAACTGCTCTCCCTTTATTGGCAGGTTTGATTATAATACTATCATCCTGCATTAACGACTTCAAAGCATCTCTCTGTCTTGATGTAAAATTATGATAAAAATGCCCCTCTTTAGATGTTAAATGCATCAAACTTTCTTCCTCACAAGTTCTTAAAAAAGTGGCAACTGATTGTATGGTAGAATAAAAACACTAGGTTTTCTTAATGTCTTGTTAACAATTACATTATCAGTGGCACCAAACATTTGCTTTAACAGCAATCCTCGACCAAATAAATTTAAGTCAAGCATAACCTCACTAAAGTTTGAACCCACACTGGCAACAAAAGTTAGACCCTTGCTTAAAATTTGTAATTGCTCTGCACTTAACCTGACATGAGATAAATTATAAACATTAGATGTAGCATAAGTAATACAGTCACCATGAAAAGTCAGAACATTGTCCACCTCTGCATACCTCTTTGTTGCGAATGGTCTCTTTTCTGTTCATATTTCTTGCTGACTGCAACCGAGGGTATCAGAAAAGATGAACCAGTAAGAGACTTAACTCCCAGGCCCTGTAAACTTGTGGTATCAGTCAAAAATGCACTCAATGTATCCATTTCTCCTGGTAAAACAAAAAAATGATGAAAATAAAGTTTTTGGTCTAGCTTCTAGGCCCTTGGACTCAGTTGCAGCAGTATCAGTAGCATTAGAGGGACCTGCTGCTGCAGAACCCAACAGTTCCAGACTCCCATTGGCATATTCTGGATAGTAGATGCAGCATCCTCATCCCTCCTACATCTAGATAACATGCCCTCGACTGCCACCCCATCCCTCAGTTGATTAGCACTTGAGATGGGTTTGAATGCAGTGTGCACAGGCCCAGCATGTAAAACAGGTTGTGAGTGTCCTGAGGCCCGGTAAAAATACAACCATGCAAAAAGTCCCTGTAATCCCTCATTAACTTTTTAGTTTTGGTCTGTTGTAACTTTAAGTCATAAGCAACAACAGCACAAAATAGATCCTCAAGCTTAGCTGAACACTGTTCACCAGCAAAAAACATTTCCAGTTCACGTTGTTTCTTTTCAACAGAATTTATCTGTTTCTGTTGTTTTATTAAAGAAGCTTTTATTTTATCTATCAGCCTGGTGGCCTGGTGCTTTTTATTTGGATTTCTGCGGTTTAGCAAACTGGACCTTTAGTGAGGAGCATTTCATTTGCTGTTATCCTCCAGTAAATGACCATGTGGGATGTCCCCCCAAGCAAACATCTGGCACAGCTGTGATGCATGCCAGCTATGGGAGTCATGATAACTTCCAGGGTTGTCAGCACACACATTCATGATAATGCCCTGGGCATTGCACATGCATGACCTAGCAGATGATGTAGTGGTGTTCCTTGTGGTTGATGTATATTCTACCCTCATCACCGGATAGTGCCTTGATGTGTACATGAGTGCAATCTATGGCACTCAGTACCTCAGGGTAGTGTGCTACATGGTAGACGTATTGCATACTGCTGGCCCTTGCCTCATGGGTGAGGGGAAAATAAGTGTATTCACTGGCATGTAGCAGCATGGCATCTAGGAACTGGTGGAGTACCCTGAATTCTGACCCTTGTGAGACCCCCCATCATGTCCCCAGTCGATCTTTGGTATATATACCCGTAGCTAGTATGGTAAGAGCTTCACATACCTTAGTTTCCACTGGGATGGGTTCCCCTCTGTTGGGTCTGGGTCTGAGTTGAGATCAGCAGAGCTTAGCGAGTTCTAGTAGTATGTCCCTGCCCATCCTGTAGCGCTCTACAATCTCCAACTCATGTAGCCCCTGGAAACTTACCCTGGGCCTGAACACTCTTCTCCTTCTCAGTTTAGGCCTATGGTCAGCAGCAGCAGCAGCAGCAGCATTGACCTTAGCAGCTAGCACATAAATATGTAGCAGACCTGCAGCAGCCCCTAGCATTCTTCAGTTAAAAGTCCCAAGTATGTATTCCAGTGGTGCAGAGTATGGTGGTGAAATCAGATTGTAGGATTTCTGCAAAAGTTGAACAGTGGTCATCAGTAATTAAGATCTCATTGCTTTTCTCATTCAATTTTTTTAACAGCCTTCTTTGCTCAACACTGTGGTGTGCCATGGAAACACAAGCTGTGAAGGTAAACAATGCTCAACAGTCATTGCACATGCCCCCATGGAAGGTCACACTCAGCACAGCAATGCCTCATTCAAACACACTCAATCCTGCTGAAACACGCTCCCCAAAGGTAAACAAAGCTTAGCAGCCAGTGTACACACCCCCTTGCTCAGCACAGTTGTGTGCTGCACAAGCAAGCACCGCTGTGCTCCATTGTGCTTAAAAGGATGTGGACACACCCCGTTTTGATGTCAGCTATCTCTTCTGTGGACACCAATATGGTTGCCTACATGGATGGGCTCTGCAGACACAGATACTCATTTGTGCTATTCAGTAACCCCAGCTCAAATGCATAGAGATCCATGCACACAGGCTGGGAAGTACACAGTTCCAGGCCCTGCCTTGTTAGCAACCACAGCAGTCTACCATTGTACATACTCTAAATAGGGTCCTATAATGCATTATTGTCACATACTACTAATTTTCATTTTTACACTTCTTCAAATTTTTTTTTCTAAACAGCACTTTTGCACACTGTGGCATGCCATGCAAACATAATCTGATTATTAAAAAAATAATATTTTCAATTATTTTTCATTAGGTTTTGGACACACAATGGATAATATTGCACATATATTTGTCTGCTATGCTCTTTTTGTCCTTCTTATTGCACTTTTACAGCCCCTGTTCTTGGTTTAACATCCTGTAAATGGAATTTTTTCTGTATACATTGTGGACACCAACACATGGTCTGCAGGACTGATTATCTGCTTGCTGAACCACTCTACTACCCTTATTTGCATGCAATTCACCTGCATATGAGGTGATTTGCATGCCACAGACACTTCCATGTTTACATGCTCGTGCATGCCCCTCAGCTCTGTTTCCTGGACTGCAAACCTGCTTACTTTCATGTAAGCAGTGTACCACTATGCCTACACAGAAAGTAGGTCAGTGTAGGCTTTATTAAATTCCCTCATAAATCTTTCACTTTGCTGGTATTCCATAACTTTAAGTTTCTGTTTGTTTAACTTCTACCTTACTATTCTTCTATTCTTCTGTTTTTATTCCCCCTTTGTATTTGTATTTTTTATATTGTGAAATTGTCCATATCTGTTTGCTTTTGCCTGCATTTCTCTTCAAATATCTTTGGAGTTGCTTTTTTGTGCTGATTAGTTTGGCTTCCTCTTTTGCATAAATATTGCACTGTATCAGATCTCTTTTTTTTTCTTATGTCCATGTTTCTTTTTTTATACTTTTCATAAATCTCTGGATTTTGTTTTTTTATATTTTTTCAAAACTGGTTACTTCTTTTTCCAGGTTTCTTTGTCTATATAATGTTTTTCATGGATCTGTTGTATTAATGAACATACATTTTTATTTGAAAGCTTGTGACAGTATTTCTTGTGCAATTATCTTTCTTCTCTAAAATTTCTATCTTAATTTTTTTGAATATCTGATATCTATAAATTCTGGACTTCTTGCATAATAGTAACAATACATAATGTCTTCTTTATCCTCAATAGTCTATGCTATGATTTTTATAGCTCTTTCTGGCCTGTCAATTTCTATGATTTTTGTAGGCCACTACTTTCTTCTGCAACGACGATGCCATCCTCCCCCCTGAGCCTGGTCCAACCCCATCACAGGAATGTTTCTTTGTCTTAATGATTCTACAATGCTGTTTTTTCTAGTCCTAGCACCAATGTACACACAAAGATTGGACATTTTTTATCCTGGAACTTGTGAACCCAACTGTCTTTTTATTTTTTTAACCAACTTCTCTCCATGAACTATGCTTTATAAAATGCAGTCTATATATCAGTGTTGTCTTGGTGAGATTTTTTGAAAACATACCCCAGGATTTAATAAAATTCATGTAGGCTCTGTGTAGAGCCTACACAGTATATTACCGTGTCCATGTACAAAGTTCTCCTCTGCAGCGTGCCATGCATATTAATGATGGCACATTGCCGAGGGAGAGCCAAGGAACATGGTTATTGAATCAGTGTGCATAGAGGTGCAGTGCTACCTGTGCCCGCAGGTGAGTAAGAGACTCCCTGAGCTGTCCTTTTGTTTTGTTTTAATTTTATATATTTTTTTAAAGAAAATCATGTTTGCGTGGTGCAGAGCAGAGCATAGCAATGCCAAGATGCACTCACATATAAAATAGCAGACACCTGCCAGACATATAAAAGTAGAAACTGGATGTAATTAATTATTTATGTAAAGGTGTGTTTAAGCATGTTTGAGTGGTGCATTATGGTGCTCAGCACTGCTTATAGGTAGCTCAGTGGTATATGTGAAGATATAGCAGGTTTCTTGATATTTACATAGCCAAATGGGTAGAGTTACAACTTCATGTAGTGAAGGTTTGGGGTTTGAATACATGGAAGGGAAAATATGTATATCATTTTGATATACATATTATGCATTTTTTAATAACAGATGGCCTCGCTGTGCTCTGCCAAGCTCTGCTGAACTATGCTAAGACCTGCTAAGCACTGCATAAACATATGGCAATGGCTGCCAATGTTTGCATGCTGCTCGGCTCTGCTTGGCTGGTTTGTGTGCTGCTAAGCTCTGCTAAGACTCCAGTTCTGAAATGTTTTAGGCTTCTCAGCTCAGCTGCACTGGTTTGCTCAGTAGTAAGTGATGTGGCACTTTTTTGAATGTTCTCCAATGATGTGTAAGGATGAGAAAACAGCCTATATTAAGCCCAATATGTGGGAATACAGCAGAAACTGTTTGAGTTTTTTTCTCTGACAGTTACTAAGGCTGGTATTGGTGAAGGTGTGCACTTTCAGACACAGCAGTGGGGCATTCCAGAGTCCAGGGTGATGGTTGGAGTCCTAGTTAAAAATCATGATGACTGGCTGCTGCAAGGTGGTTTCCAGGGCTTGGAGTATAAGGTGGAGGCCTGGAACTAGCAGGCCAGACAACTCATCAGTGTTACTGGTATCCCCCACGCATGTGAGCAGTGTCATCACCACCATGATGACCTGAAATGATGAAAGAGGAGACTCTTGGCACCTGGGTCCAAGAACCTTGGGCAGGGAATGCCCCACAAGTATGTAAGTAATTTTATCTCTGTTTTAACAATATGTAATCTGAATATCTGAAAAGTTGGTATGCATAATGCTGTACTTTTCTCCCAACAGCTGAGAGGGCTCGCAATGTTGAGTTGCACTCTGAGTGCTTGGCCAGGTTGTGGCGTGAGTGTGGTGAGTATGGATGTATTATGCTGACTGTGCTGAACCAAGCAAGAAAGAGTAAATTATTAACTGCATTAAAGTATATACTATAAAGTTTGTAGTGCAGATGTGGAATTAGAGCTGTATTGCAATAAATGAATAATGTCAACTGTTCTGCAATAAAATAGGTTCATATGTTCATAGGAAGGTACTAGGCTATCAGCCCTGGGGCCTATATAATCCTAGCCAAAAAGGTATCCCGGCTTTCACCACCCAAGAAAATTAAACATGAAACAATACCAATAACACCAAGGAAAATGGTCTACATCCGGATTGTCTTGTTGTAACCATTGCAGTAGAGCTTCATGCATTCAGGCTGTAAGGTAGGATGTTGCAGTCAAGTATAACACTGTCATAGCTGTAGAGTTCAGATCCAGTAGATGCAAATTGTATTGGATAACTCAAATAGTCCTGTTCAAGGCTGTCTCTGGGCCAATATTGTTCACATAAAACTGTGTCATCTACAGACAGCAGATAATAAAGGTATATTGGTGAGGTAGCCCACTCCATGAGCTGATATTGTTTGTTGACTTCTCAGATGTTTCAAACCACTGACAATAAATTGTGTACACCAGCATTGTTTATACTGATATGTAGCTTACGTACTATCTCTGTTATGCTTGTATTTCATGCATATATGTTATACCGTCACTGCAGTTTAGTATAACACTGCAATAGTACTTCCAGGTCATATTTTGATTCCAGGTGAGCTCTAGGCAAATATCAGTAAGTCAGTAAACAGCAGTGACTGAGTAACTCAGTTTTTTAAATGCTCTGTGTATAGTTCATTTTACCACACACAGACCTGGGTTCAAATCCAGTGCTATTTAGCACTAAATAATACAGTAGCAGTCACATAATGCTTACAAATTCTCTCTCCACAGGAACTACAGGTAAATGGGTGAGGTAGTCCATATTATGAGGATATTATTGTTTGTTTAGATGTCACAGACTGTTAAAATCATTATCAAGAGTGTGTTCATCAGCAATGTTCAGTCAGAAATAAAATGTGCAATCTCAGTATAGCTGTATGCCTGGAGTGTCTGACAAAAATTGCTGCCATCAATAAATACATCCTACACAGATGTCCCCTGCAGTCACTGCTATTGCGTTCTATTCCAATGCCTGACCACCAATGCATTACAGCTGTTTAATGTCTGTACTATACACATACATGTCTCTCAAGTGTCACAATTTCACATTTTGTAATTAATAGAGCATAATCCATCTGTCACAGGAATACCAAGGAAATTATTACCTAGATTGCAAAGTATCACCAAATCAGCCCACAGAACACCTTGGTAGTTATATAGGAACACTTAATGTGCAAGTGTTCTGTGTAGTTGTGCACCCACAGCTGTTACTGCGTTACTGCTTGGGCCATAATGTCCCATGCAAATAGCTTGAGAGGTTTGTACATCCTACAACAGCTATAGGAGACTTAAAGTCTCTGCACACTTAAACAAAATACAGACCCATAGAGTAGATAGTAGTACTGTGTCAAAGAAATAACTGGAAATATTACTAATGGACTGTTTTTTTCTCTCTCCCCACTCCATGTCTTTATTTATTTCTTATTGTTATGCATTGATTATGGTTTACTATTAACATATGTTGTTACAATTACTGTATTTTGGGACATGTGTTTTATTAATGTTTTGTTTTATAATGGTTGCATATTAGCATATCTTGTTACATTATCTAGTTTGTTGGCGTTATGCTGTAACTGTTACTGGCAGGCTGTTAATATACTGACTTTTCTGTTATTTATTGTTGTGTTTCACATAATATGCATTGATATGTAATTGGGATATTTCCAATGTTCTGACATGCTGTTATTACTAACAGTGATTTATCCACAACTAACCAATACTTATTGATATATCTCCATTACTTCAGCACATCATGGTAGGCTGGTTCCGGGTGATCCACCCATGGCATCGGGTCCTAGCATATCTGGGACCCAGACTGGTGGTACCTCTTCCACTGCCCCTGTACCACCTGCACCATTGGGTGGGACTGCCTCAGGGGCCAGGGCCTGGCCTCTCTCTGGGAGCAGTAGCAGTGGGGGGGTTGTCACCCAGGATGAACTGCCAGTCATAGTGCACAGGATTGTTCATCAGAGCTATGAATATCGCCTGCACCAGATTGAGGGCATGCTGGCCAACCTGGTGGGGTAGCCTCGCCCTGGTGCCCAACCTCCAGCACAGCCACCATCGAGGCAGTAAAAGACCAGTGTCAACTGTCCCACGGGTGGGGACATGAGTCACACTGCTGCTATGTGGAGGCACATGCAACTCAGATTTCACAACACCCTCCCTATCTAAGGTGTTCACTCATCTCATGTGTCAAACACCTCCCCTGTCCGCTGTTTTATCTGTCTTGTCTCTCTACACATTCATCTTCTCCTACCCAACTTACCTTCCCACACATACCTAAGTCCCTTCCCTAGCATTCCACTCTCACCTAAATAAAAAAGGGGGGGGGCACCTGTCCCCCCCAAAAAAATCTCCCCATACGTAACTCTCCATTTCACAGACATGTCCACTGGATGCAAGTAATTCAGTCCAATTGGCTTGACAGCGCAGTTACTCTCTCTGGAATTTGAGAGTTCAAATTCATCTACAAAATCTGTCAAAGTGCACAGCTGTTGCTGTACAATAAATGGATAGCTATGGTTATTTCCTACACCCTTCTTGCACATCCCTACTTGCCTTTCACTATGTTTTTCTCCCTGCTTGCCCCCATTTAACCACTTTTCTATCTCCCCTTTTTTCTTTTCTTTATTTTTTTAGCATGGAGCTGCACATCGTGCAGCTTCGCTTAGCTTAGCTTAACAGACCTCTAATGAGTATATGTGTTTATAACATTGTACGTCACATATACAAAATAAACACCTCTGCCATGTTTTGGACCCAAGCCCTTCACTCTTGCAGCACACTTCAGTAAAACACCACTCCACACAGATCTAAATTAAAGCAGGTGTTTGCATCAAAACATAGTGATTGCCACTTACAGTCATCAGGCGTGTCTCAATAGAGCTGCATGCCCTACCGCCCTCACAAATTGGAATTAAAAATGAATGGGAAAATTGGAGTGTCCCATGGAATCTGGTGCAATAATACACCACTAGACAGCTAAAGACATAAACATTGATGTAAGTGAGGCCTGTGATAGTAGGTAAATGTGCCCTTGTGTCAGCAACATGTAGAAAGACACCTGCTAAGGCAGCAATGGCAAGGAACATGTTCATCTTGGACACTGGTGCAGAAATACAGTAATAGAAAGCCATGCACATACTGATGGATGCAATGTGTCTGTCACAGCCTGTATGTATGCACATATACTTTGCAAATACACTTGCTGCAACAGTGACTCAGTAGCTCAGTCTGTTAAATGCCTTGCATGCAGTACATTTTGCCGGACACAGTCCTGGGTTGAAATCTAGTCTTGTGCTGCAGTGCAATTACATTATTGTGAAGACAGCAATTAATGACTAAGTCATTCAGTCTTTATCCACACAGGTTACTGCTAATTAATGAACTACTATCCCATTTTGCAAGTCAAAGGCCTGCAGGTGGGGACACACTGCACATATCCGTATAGAATAGATATATGTTGCCTATTACTCTGTCATTGGCACTGTTGTATAACATATGTACCTTAATCACATGACTCATTTGGACTGCAAAGGGTACCCCTACCTTGGCTCTTCTGTAATGACAAGGTTGCCCCAGCTGCCACAGTTACATGTATGACTAGTTGTCCTCCAAAGTGTTCGCACTTCCCTCATCTGTTCTAGGCTGGAGCAGCATCTGCAGCCTGTAGCACACACACCTGTATGTAAAGTTTGCTGCTACCATACCTCATAACCCTCAACAGAAGGGATCCAGACACAGCTATACTTAATGAGGGGACAAAGGTCCAGAGATTGGGACATGTTTTACAGTTTTCTCCTACATTGATAGTAAGTTGATACGGTAACATCTATTGCATTACCATGCATATTCAGAGGGTTATGTAGTCTGACACTCAAATGTGTGCCTTCCATTACTGACCTCAACCCATTATGTTTGCCAGGGAATTGCCAGATGACCACAATGTCATGGGACACTGACCACACATATGAGATTAAACTGTGGGCATACTGCATAAATCTCTACAGTTGACAGTTATGGTAATTACCCTCTGCGAAGCCATAGTCTCCACACCTAAGCAATGTCCATCTTAATTGCTCAGAAAGGGGCCTAGGTCTACATGAAGGCCTTATATAGTGGACTGTGGTAGCATATCATTTGTCATCAATTGTTTCCAATGCAGACACATTAATACTGCAGACAACTTTACTATTAGGGATAAGTTATTTAGCATTATAGGGTATTTCTGTTGTTATATTTCCAATGTGGTATATCTGGCTCAATGTAACTGCTGCCCAGCATTTTATATTGGCAAAACTAGTGTGCAGTTTAAAAACACATTTATGAGCATATTTTATATATCAAAAATAAAAGACCTAATAATGCCCTATATAGACATATAGAAAGCTATAGTACACATAGCTTCAATTTTCTTATAGTAGAGCAGGTTAAGAAAGACTTGCAAGGGTGGGTCATTGAGGAACATTTAGATAAGAATTAACTCAAATGGCAGTTAATATTGGATGCTATTAATCAACCAGGGTTAAATGATTCTATTACTTCATTATTTAAACTTAAATTTTATGGGGCCAGTTAAATAACTTTTTTGTTATGTAATTATTTTTTATATGCATTTTATATGTATTGTATTTACTTGGTCATGTTATTTTAATACATTTATTGAATGTGTTGCATTTTATTGGCTGATTTAATAATGTGATACACTCTGAGGAGTATTTAATTGACTATTCTGTAGGTTTTTAATTGTTCTGATGAAGTTCTATTTGAATGAAAGCAATCAGCATAAGAAATCTTCGATTTGGTGGGTGGTTAGCTGTTTTTTGTTTTTTTAATCAGTTTTCCGTTTGTGTTTGGCTCTGTATTGGCATATCATTGGCTAATGATAGTGCAATTCAGCTGTTTTGGCTTCAGTTTCTATATCAGAGCCACTGATTGGTACAGAGGCAATTATCTGCTAATGAGCAGCACTTTACAAAGGCAAGTAGCTGGTTATGGAGAACAAGTCTGTATGAGACTTACTTCACGGAGAGAGTGTATTTTCAACAGATTACCGGAAGCAAAGTTCAACAAAGGAGTACTGCACTCAACCAGGTATGCAGTTGTTTTCTCCATGTAACAGGATGCAGATGGGAGGATGAAGGTATGGGGAATATGAATCACACCAGTAAGCCTGTTTTAGATCTATGGTAATGACATGTCATTGATACTCAGCTGTCCTATACCTAAAGGCATGCCTCTCAAATGTTCCTGATTTCCACTCACATCTTAGCTCTGTCCCTCTTATTCCCTCCTACAATGGTTGACTGTTGTAGGGAAGCTAGTGAATTACACACAATACATAGTGACAATAAGTAAGGGTGTAAACTTTTGTAACATCAGATGATGTACAGTAATTCACCTCCTCTCATTCTGTCATTGTCTCACATAAATAGTTCTAACATTTAAAAAGTGTCCTGGATTGTTCTTGATGTACTCTGGCTAAGCCCATGATTCTGTTTACTTTGTTCCCTGCCTGATTGAGAGCTATGTCTAACGTAACTGTCAACCTGTTACAGCAAGATATCTGAACAAAGCCATAATTAATGGAGGGAAAAGGCCCTAAATTAGGGACACTGTAACTATTGCTCATACAAAGTAAAATGAATAGAATAACAGATATTACAATAGCATAACTGTGTTCTGAAGAGTAAGATGTCTTAAACTCAGATGTCTGTCTTTATTTTCTGACATCAACTGTCAATGATTTGGCCAGCTTTTTGTCATAAATCCACAACATTGTATGAAATTGACCATAACTATGTGTCAAACATCTTGACATTCTGTAAATATCTGTATGGTTGAGAGGTACGATGCCTACAAGGAACATATATTACAATACAGCAGCTTTGCATTGCTTTCTTTCATTGTGGCACACTGGTGTTGCTGGACTGTCCCCATATAGTGGTTGTGATAGCACACTGCTATTTGTCTGGCAATGGCTGTATAACATAGTAGTGTGGGTTTGCCCATAGGGAACACACCACAGTAGACTGCAGTGCTGGGTGTAAGAACATACAGCAGACTCTGTCACGGCACACAGGGACATACCCCAGTATTGCTACTATCTTGGTGATATTCACAAACATAGTGTGTTGCCAGACTGTGGGGTATGATGTGTGTGGGAGCAGTGGATAGTGCAGGCCATTATGGGTGTGGTGGATCCATACATAGTGGACATCCATGTATCTGGTCCTGTAATGTGTTCTCTTTTTGTTGTCTTTCAGGAACCTTGTACCACAGAAGACATGCCCCCTTCTCAGATGCGGAGAATGACATAATAGTGGATGGACTGAGACAGCACCATCAGGTTTTGTTGTCCAGGGGGAAGCATAATCAGAAACAGCAGGCAGCATTGTGGGCAGACCTTGTGTGGGATGTCAATCAGATTGGCAAACAGGACAGGACCTATGAGCAGGTGTAACAATGGGCCATAGACATGTTGAATGCTGCAAGACAAAGGGCAGCTGATGTTGCCAGGGATTGTGCTGCCACCAGCAGAGGGCCTGTGATGGAACAACCACTCTCAACCACAGAGGAATTCCTGGTGAACCTAGGAACACATCTCAGCTCCCAGGTATCCATAAGTTGTGGAGGTGGGTGCTACAGTATCCACAGCAGAGTAGCGTTCAGGTTAGTATACTGTGTTCACCAGTGTAATACTGTATCAGGCAATGTGGCAGGCTGTACATACTTGTACATAAGTGTCAGGTCTATCTGCACTGGGGGGAGTTGGGGTTTACGCTCAGTTGTGCACACATACTCAGAAAGTCATCAATATCGTCAGTATCACAGTAGCTATTGTACATGTGAATATATGCACATATTACCTTGTAGTGCAGCAACATTTGGTAGTGCTGACAATAACTCTCCCTTATCTTTTCATAGGTCCATCAGGTGTGGCTCAAGTCTATTGCCCTGCACATTGTAAGTGTGATACTTTTTTTACAGATCATATATAATCTATGAAAGTTAAGGGCTGCCATATTGTCCTATGTACAAATGTGGTGTTTAGCCAGAGTAGAATATTTCTGTGTTCCATTCTGGAAGAGTTAACTACAGTTTATAGACTGGATAATCACAGATGTGTATTTGTATGACCATCGACATGTTTGCACTTATATTTATGAGTGGCTACACAGCCTGGTGTACATTAGGCAATTATTCCCAGATGCCTGTTAAAGCACAAAGGAGAGATGGTACGTACCCAAGGCAGTGATACTAGTACTGGCATATCATTCTCAAGATAGGTGTTCTGGGTTTTCTGTGTAGTTCTTTTCATGTATAGTGTCATAATGTGTACCTTACAGGCAGATCGTACTGGCAAGTTTAACTGGATATGGCTAAAGTGTATGTTATAAAGGGCTTGCCTTGACTGTGTATGTTGGTGTGAGGTTGTCTGCTGGCATGGGAGTGGAGATGAGAAGATGTAAGACTGGTAATGCATTTGTAGATCCTCATTTGTATGAGTCTGTGTGGTTTACCATACAGAAAAGTGCAGGTAGTAATAAACTGCTTTTGTCTTGGTTTTCATAGGTGACCAAAAGGGTTGGAGTCTGTCACCCTCACAACCATATGTCAGTATCTCATCAGACTCTGATGATGATGGCGGCCATAGTGTGGCAAAAGTGGGGTTGTTGGGGGGTGAATCGGTCTTCTGCCCCCATTGTCAATGCACACAGTCAATATGCCCACACATACCCAGTCCTCAGAGGCCGAAGATATTGGACAGTCAGACGGTGGTGACATTTGAACAAGGCAGTGTGGTAACTATGGGCTCAGTGAGTGTAGACACTGTCCATAGACAGAAACCTGGTGAGGTCCCACACAGGCAGACTGACAAGGGTGCTCATAGGAGGACTGCTGTCCATTCACCACATGTTGCATGTGTCACATCACGAGTTACTTGGCACATGTTTTGAGCCATCATGGAGGCACAGGTACATTCTGAATGCAACACCAGACAGATGCTTAGGGTTATGTACGCAACACAGTCTGACATCCATGACTGCCTCCACCTCACTGGAGACACCGTGGATCGGTTTACTGATGCAGTGGACAGACAGTGGGCTGAGACAATGTCTGTCTTGGACCCCACATTGTCTGTGCTGGGACATCTGGTTGGATTTGGGTGTCAGACACATGGACATAGGTCAACAGGGTCTATATTATAAGTTCAAAGTTGGAAAACCTCGACTTTCATATGATTGACTCCATATGAGCAAAGTTTTCAAACAGAAAATATAAACAAACTAAAAATAAAAAAAACTACCTTAATGCTCTGTGTAGAGGCAAACCCCCCTGCACACCCCACGTGGGGGCTGCATCCCCCCACACCCCCTGCTACTTAAATATACCAACTTCGAGATTGCACTACATTGAAGTGAAGGGAAATATTCCCTACGGTGATCTCCGTTGAAATGTTCGATGTTTGAAAACTTCACTCATATGATGTCAATCATATGAGATTCAAATTTTTCAGACTTCGAACTTATAATATAGACCCAGTCAACAACACCACCTGCTGAGTGTCCATGTGCCTGAGCACAGTCATGCTCCCGTAGCAATAGTACCTCCAGCACTACAGAGGGAAGTGTGCTGTCCACACCATGATGTGGCAGGCCATGGGCATGTGGTCCTGGGTGATCTTTTGGGGGACACAGCCCCAACAGATAGCAGTCACCATCAGGTACTAGCACCATATCTGACCTTGGGCATAGTGGTGCCAGTGCTACTCCTGGCAGAGCCATTTCCTGTGTTTGTGACCAGAGATGGTGAACTGTCCACTGTACCATGTACCATCCACAGTTGTCCAACCTACACATGTGTAGGGCTAGCACAGGGCTTGACTGTGTACAAGGACACAGTCAAACACCACTGTCACATGCAGGTCACCAACAGACACACATGCCACCTGTCCATTGCCCATCTTACCTGCATCCCTTCCTGACTCACACACTTGCTGTCAATTGTTTGGCACAGTGCAGGCCTCTGGCACACCCACAACACACCCTGTGCATGCAATGATACCTGTGCCACATCCCTGCCATCAGTGCCATCAATGCAGGGAAATGTTACTATGTGTCTGATGCACAGGGTGTCTATATTACTTGATATGTACTTATGTAATGCAGTATTGTTTTGCCATGCCACTTGTTTTGGGCCACAACAGGTACCTTATGCTGGCATGTGTTATGACTACACATTAGACTCTGTGTATCTTTGTTGCATGATGTTGGACTTGCAGTAGTGTAACAGAATGACAGGTGTGTCACGGACCAGTGTATGTTTCTGTTCCAGGACTCTGAGGTGATAAACTATGGACCCATGATGGCAATAAAGCAGTAGAGCGTGGCATGGCAACATAGCAGACATATGATGTCAGAAAGGTACGGCAGTGTACATGCATGGCTCCCAGGTGTATATGTGTAGAACAGTCTATCAGAGACAATAGGGGCAGTCAGAGTAATCATGCATTCATACCTTGTGATAAGGTCTGTTACCCTTGCAACATGTCACCTGGGTTTTCTGACCTTACAAATCTAGAAGGTGTAGCAGTGGAGCTGACAAAGCTACAGACATACTTTATCCAGGTCAGACAGGTGGCAGACAGTTATGATTATGTAGAGGAGGGCAATTTAGGGCCTGCAGCTAGTCACAGGGCCATAAAATGCATACCAATTGCATGGAGATAGCCAATATAGACATGTATGTAGTGCTACAAGGGGATATACTTACACACACAGACATACCTCATGTGAGATTAGAATCCCTACTTGTTTACTATTACACACTACAACTCGCAGTATAGTACAGGGCCATAAAATGCATAACCATTGCACAGAGATGGCCCATATGGGCATGTCCAAAGGGATTTATTTACACACACACACACACTCACACACACACACACACACACACACACACACACACACACACACACACACACACACACACACAGTTGTCTGATGTCAGATTAGAACCCCTACTAATCAACTATTACACACTATACCTCGCAGTACTTAGCATATGCACCACAGGTTATGACTGTTTTATATGGAATTGTAGGCACAGTACTTGTGGAGTACACAAAGTAGCTGTGTGTCAGGCAGCATGTGTGGCCTGCAGAGTGATATCACTTGGCACTGTTATTGTATCTAGTGTCCTAGGATTGGGGTACCTGTTCATATCCATGCTATTTGTGTACAGCAACCACTATGGCCATATGTGGTTGTTTTCAGATTGACAGGCAGACATGTGGCCAGGGACAATATGGCCTCTTCAAGGCATGCGTTGATACCATTGTATATTACAACACCTGCTCACCTGTGTCTGCTATAAGGAGACATTCCACAGGTACAGGCATCTGTGGGTGAGTAGATTATGTACTGTTGCGGCCTTGGTCTGGTTCCTTCAGACAACTGTTGCGATGTGTAAGTGTGGACAACCTCAAAATTCCAAAGGTATGTGAGGACATTCCTACATCCTCACATGTATCTGTATCTATATCTATATCGGGTCTATATTAGATCACCGAATACTTAGGTAAGCGAATGGTGATTAATCGACCCCATGTAAGTGAAAGCTTACAAAACTGAACTGTCAGAACAGCAATTTTTTTCCAAGGGAAAAAAAAAAATCTCTGTTCCAAAAAAAAAAAAAGTAAGCACATTAAAACATGAGATTAAGTGGGGGGCTGTGCCTCCCACCCCCCCACTTAAATATACCAACTCCGAGAATGTACTACAGTGCCGGAAATGGCAAAGTACCGAAGCGGCCAAGCAAATTCTTTCCCAGGGAAAGAATTTGCTTACATGCCACTTCGATATTTTGCAGTTTCGATTTTGTCAGTTCGACTACGACGCATTAGAAAACATGCGTATTGGGTCTGCTAATAAGAACCCTCTATATCTATATCTATATCTATATCTATATCTATATCTATATGTGTATAACAGGGATGTCTCTGTAAATGTTGCTGTGTGTGTACGTTATGTACATGTTGTAGGTACATATATGTGGAGAATGTATATATCATTCTAATTTATATAGGTATATATATATATATATATATATATATATATATATATATATATATATATATCGGTATCATATGTATATGTGATACATACTGATAGATACACTAATCATGTGTGAGGGGGATAGGGACAGACAGATATGTTTATATAGCTGTCTGTATGTACAGACATATTTTCACATAGCAGGTCTTTGTGAGGAAGAAGCAACAGACTTGCGCTCAAGTTAGATAAGTATAGGAGTATAACAACTTAAACCAAAGAAAATCCAAACAACTGAAAAACAAGTAACATGGATGGACTGGGTTGCACTTCAAACAGTTTGATAAATCTAAGACCTGAAGAAGTCTTTGTATTATACGAGATGAAAAGCGCTTTGTGTTATTTGTCTTGGATTTATTAAACTGTTTGAAGTGCAACCCAGTCCATCCGTGTTACTTGTTTTTCAAGTATAGGAGTATGCCCAGTGGGACTGTCAGTACTTACTGGGTAATTCCAGGCCAGAGATACCTGTACTCTGGTCCAGGATTTTATGTGCTGCAGACATTGGCTGGTGTGCCTGTTTTCGTAGCCCCCCACCTAGTCTGGTTTATATGGTCCAGTTTACAATTTAGTATGTTGAAAGTCAGTATTATGGGTTTCAGTCTTATGAGTTGCAATCAAGTGACTTTTCAGTCTTTTGAAAATTCAGTGTTATGGTCTCAGTCAAATGAGTTTCAGTCAAATGAGGTTTCTATCATATGATAGGGATATATATATATATATATATATATATATATATATATATATATATATATATATATATATACACATATATATATATATATATATATATATATATAAGTAGGTTCATAGGTTCATAGGTAGGTACTAGGCTATTGGCCCTAGGGCATAATTAAGCCTAGCCAAAATGTTTCGGCTTGTGCCTCCCACATGATTTAGTTACCTGTGTCTCTGTCAAGCAGGGCCACAGAAATGATTCCCGGGGTAAATTTCCTGTTCCTTATCCACTCATCAAGATTCCTCTTGAAGAGCACTAATGAGGAGCTCTGCCTCACATATATAGGGACCTTATTCCAGAGCAGGGGGAGTCTCTGGGACACAAATCTGTCCCTCCAACAAGTCCTGTTTATTGTTGAGGTCAGGTTAAGGTCAATAGAGCGTGCAGCTTGGGTAGATTGGGTTTTCCTTTGGTGGAGCATTTCCAGTGATTCGGGGTTTGACATAGTCTTGTATGTCAGGCAGAGATCACCTCTGAGTAGCTGGTATGCAACCGAATACAGCTGGAGTTTTTTTAGCCTGGTGGTATAGGGCATCTGTTTTAGGCCCATTATCCTCTTGGTGAGGTATTTTTGAGGCCTCTCCAGTTGTTGCAGGTGTCTAGTAAGGTACATCCCAAATGGGGAATTGTACTCAATAATGGGTCTAATGAGTGATGAGTAAAGGGGGACAATAACTTCCTTTTTTCTAGATGCAAACCCCTTTGTGATAAGGTGGGCCATGTAGAAGGATTTTCTAACCACTTTAGCTATGTGGTTATCGAAGGAGAGGTTACTATCCACCTGGGTCCCTAGGACTCTTATCACACTCTCTGTTTTAAGTGAGCAGCCACCTATGTGGTAATTCGTAGGTACTTGTTTTTTCCCGAAGGGGATGACAATGCACTTTTTGGCATTTATCTTGAAGCCATGATTTTGGAATCATGTATCTGTTTCAGTGAGACCCTTTTGAAGGATATCTATGTCAGTAGGAGTCTCAGTTATGGCACCCAGCTTGCAGTCATCTGCGAACTTTGTTAGCTATAGTCCCTCTGTGTTTGCTTGTACCTCGGAGAAGTAAATACCAAACAGGAGAGGTCCCAAGACTGAGCCCTAGTGTACTCCACTTGTCACAGGTTTGGAGTCGGACCTAGCGTTTCCTATTTTCACTGTATGGGTTTTGTCCATGAGGCAGTTAGCAACCCATCTTGTAATGTAGGGGTTTGTATTTAGGTTAGTGAGTTTGTCTATAATTCCTGAGTGGGGAATGGTATCAAAGGCTTTTGCAAGGTCAAGGTATGCCTTGTGGACCACCTTTCTGTCATCAATTGCTTTGGTGACCATCTCAAAAAAGTCAACCAGGTTTAGAAGACATGACCAGCCCTTTACGAAACCAAACTGGGTAGGGTCTAGGGTTTGTAGGTTCCCAGTGTTGTTGTTTATGAGTTCAATGATGACGATGCACTCCATGGCCTTGCAGACGAGGCTCGTCAGACTGATGGGGTGATAGTTCCCGGGGTCGGTGTTGGCTCCTCCCTTGTGAAGCAGGACAACCGTTACTGTGCGCCACTCAGTGGGTGCAAAGCCTGAGGTGAGGCTGTGGTTGAACATGGTATTTAGGTGAGGGATTAGCCTGGGATGCTGTCTGGTTCATAGGTTCTTTGTTTACATACACACACACACACACACACACACACACACACACACACACACACACACACACACACACACAGAAGAAATGTAGCAGTGTCATGTAGGACTCTTAATGACTTCTGTACAGGCTGCCGGGTCATATTGCCCAAGTATTACATCTCTTAGTCACAGTATACCAAGGAGTATAACACAAATTATTGTATTCCATTGCAAATCACTGCTAGGTTGTTTTCTGTTTGGACACTGGCAGTGATACCTTTGTTTTAGTATGTTTCTGGATTCTTTTCTGTTTGTACAATCATGGAGTTGGAATGCATAAGTTTAGTTGGTGTTGAGCCAGCCCCCCTGCATTAGGGGCTTGCTCCTACAAAATACTTACAATTTGAGTTGTCACCATTTCTTTGTTTCAGATATCTGTTTTCAGCATTGTTCTTCTTTGGGTTTTAGTAACTGGAAGTTTAGTAGTGGAAACAACTGTAATGTGAGGAAATAGTCGACCTCTTCTATCAGACCATAGTAATCAAGTGATGATTGCCTTTTCATTTTGTTCAGCAGAATAACATTTTTATCAAGCAAGCAGATGGATATATGGAAGTTTTGTTTGCTAGAACTCTACATTTGGAGTTAAATATCAGATGTCATATAAAGTGTGAAGTAATACAAACTGCATGTCACACATCATTTGGATTATTTTTCTGACAAAATCCAAATGTTGAAAGTGTAAGCACTGTGTACAAGGTTTGCATGTCTGTTTTTAAATACTACGCAATGTATTAAATGTTAACATAACATTAACAGGTGGACAACAATTTACATATAGGTTAAGAGATTACTGTTACCGAATAACATTTTACATAAAAGTGAAAATTATTTAAAATATAATTTCAAAAGAAATAAAGAATATTTGCCATCAGTACTTATATAACAAAATATGCTGTGCCTTAAAAATCTGTAGACGTTAGAGATTGATTGCAGCTTTTGTGTACTCCTGTTTTTTTTTTTTCTTTTCCATTTCCATGAAGAGTGACATCATTTTCTCAAATTTAGTGCAGGAATAAGAAAATAGACCTTTATTTTTCTGTGTCTTCCAGAAGTGTGCTGCAGTCTTTTAAAAATATGCAAATGGCATGAATAATATGAAGCATATAATTAACAGTATAAATCCACCTGCCTTTTATTTTGGATTGAAATGTTCTACTGTCTAAACGTTTGAGCTTTAAGGGGTGCACTCAGGGTTGCCAGATTTCCAACCAGCCAGGTAGGGACAAAAAAAAAAAAGGTCTCTCACGGCAAGTGGTGAAGACCAAAAAAAAAAAGGTCATTCACGACAAGTAAGACCAAAAATAAAAAAAAAAAAAAAAAAAAAAAAAAAAGAAAGGTCTTTCTTTAATGCGGAACAGAGTTCCACACTAAAGAAGAAGCTTCTCGTGTTTAATGCATTGCAGTTCCGCATTCAACACAAGTAGCTCCGTGTTTAGCGATTTTTGATTGGCCCGTATACCGGCATACGGGCCAATCAAAAATCGCTAAACACAGAGCTTCTCGTGTTTAATGCGGAACATTGCAGTTCCGCATTCAACAGAAGTAGGTCATTGATGCTAGCAGTATACCTGGCATGAATGAGACGCTAAGCATAGGGCCAGTTCTCAAACTCAGAAGAGCCAGATTATAGCTTATAACGCACACAATTTTTTAATATAGGTTGACATTTTATACAACAAATTCAGTAGCTGACAGTTTGGTTGTTTGGTGTACAGACAACACTTTGTTGTCTATTACAATTTTTATGCAATACTTGTAGGCTTGAATGTTGTTTTTTAACAGTTTTTAAATGTAATGTTTTAAGAAAATGTGTTATTGTACAGTATATGTTTAATATATTTGTATATGAAATCAATTTTGGTTTACACAAACATTTACATCCCAATAGACTTTTAGTAACAAGCTAAAAGGAAATGGTATATGTCTTTAAATAATTTTCTGCTAGCTTGTTTTGTTTAATTAACAATCAATTTAAGCATGTGATTTAGGTATATAGGTAGTGCTTTCACAGTTTGTTTTTACTCTGACTTGATAAAGCCTGGAATTGTCCAGGCGAAAGCGCTTGTCTCCACTGTGTTCTTTTTCTGTGCTAAAGGATTCGTTTGGGAATTAAACCTGCTTTTACCATCTTTTTGCAGCAGTTGAATTATTGTCTCCACGGGTGTGTTTGGATATTGTTCTTAGTTGCTTCTCATTCTTCACGAGTTTTGTTCCTGTTTGGTACCATGACCACCGGCGTAGAGGCGTTCAACCCTGCAGTTACACCCCGCCTGTTACAGGAAACAGAAGCAAATCTCCCTGTAACACGAGCGGAATTTAACCAGGTGTTAGACATGCTAACTGAGCTTAAGGGATTGCTAAAACAACAAAGTAAAGACGACGTAGGAACTTCTTCCTCCAATATCGCACCTAGCATTGTTCCACCGATACAACGGTCTACCGGAGGGGAGGTAGACGGAGTTAGATTCCATCTGAAGTTTCTCAAGAAAACCATGTGGCCCAGGAAAGTACAAGATCCTCTAACAACCGAAGTAATCCAGGAGCTCGTTCCAAAAAAGCCAAAGACAAAACAAAAGAGTTTGATTTCGCAAATTGGGCGAACCAGCCCTTTAACTTTAACAAAGGTACTGTTAATTATGTTAACTCTGTGGCTATTGACACAGACTTCACAGCATTTAAAAACAAGTTGTATGCATTAAAAAGCAATCAATGTGAGATTGACTATCTGGCAGAATGTGTCAGGACTAAGCGTATCCCTAAGGGCTACGCTTCTTTAAATTTCTAATTTTGTTAAACAAGGCTCTGCACAATATAAACAGCTTTGTAGTATTTTTGATAGAGCAGGCCTTGAAGTTTTAACAGTCATGATAGAGGAATATGAAAAGAAGGCCAGGGCACTTACAGAGGAATTAAATAATTTACATAACAATGTCATTTCAGACACTGACTTTGGCATGGTCAAACATGACTATGACAAAGTCTTTGATGAAGTTGACCAGTTCTGTTCTAAAATCATTTCCAGAAAGATCAAAAAACTGGAAAGAGATATGCATGAGTATAGGGAAGAGATAGCATATCCCTGTTACAACAAATCAACAAATAATAGTAGATACAACAGTACCTATGACAATGGAACTGATGAAGTTTTTCAGCGTAATTATAATGAAGCTCCACGTAGGAGTGAACGTTTGGCTGAGAAAGATAGAAAGGAACGAAATCAGGATTTTCACTATCCCCCGGGGAGAACCGGGGGATGGGGGTACAAACCACAGAGGCCAGGGGCCAGATGGAACAACAAATAAGCATAGGAAGCCATGATGACAAAGCCCCTTATCCAACTTCAGTTACTGCTCCATGCCCTTTGGTTGAGTTGGATGCATATTATGATTGCATCCAAATAGTGGATGAAGTTAATTGTAAGGTGTTTAAAATGAATAACTTCAGCATTTATAACTTTACTGATGTTTCAATAGACACTACAGCCTTTGGCATTTTTACCAAAGGCCTTCAATTTGTACCTTCCAACAGAACTAATTTAGCTAACTTATTGGTAGATCTTAAATTATTTACCAGAGCACTAAATTTGAAACATTTTTCAAAAACACAGTATATAACTCAAATGGGCTTAACAGAAAAAGTACATTTAATCCACCTATGGTACAACCTTTGAAACTGTATGAGGAGCTAGTGGAACATGAACTGCGTGATAAGTTCCTTTATTCTCTGAACATGCAGCAACCTAATATAACCAAACAAGAACTTGACTACATCTCAATGCTATCCAGGGAACACGTCAGGGTAATGAAGCCGGACAAGGGTGGTGGTGTTGTACTTATGTATGACCACACCTATGAAGAAAGTATACATAATATGCTGCATGATGACCAACAATACTGCCTCATATCTCGTAATGAGTACAACATAGCCCTAGCTAAGATTAAATATACACCATATGATTATCTTTTACAAGGAGCTATTAACGAGCAGCTTTACAACTTTCTACTAGTGAATAAACCCAGGGTTCCTATTATTTTCGGAATCCCTAAGACCCACAAAGGCATCAGCCCGTTACCATTCAGACCAATTGTCTCAGGTGCAGGTGGGGTAACGGAACCCATTTCTAAATTTATAGATTTTGTCACTAAACAGTACACCCTGGCCATGACCCATGTGATTAAGGACTCATGGGAGTTTCTCAGACTTTTCCCAAAAGAAAAATGCCTCACCTCTTCATTAATGATCACTGCGGATATTAAGGAGCTATTTCCGAGTATACCCCATAGTGTTGGTGTTGAATGGTTTACTGATTTTCTTAAACATAAAACCAGGCTAAGTAGCAATATTATTAACTTAACTTCTGAGTTGTTAAATATTGTTCTTAACAACAGTTATGTGTTTTTTAACGGGGAATTGTTTAAACAAACCAAGGGAGTGGCTATGGGTGCTTCCTGCGCTACCGTATATGCCAATGCGGTATTACATAGATGGGAACAGGTGCACATTTTCCAGTCCCCTTGGGCACAGTACATCACTTTTTATTGCCGTTACCTGGATGATATTTGTATCATCTGGGACGGCACTAGAGATCAAGTAACAGGTTTTCTGGAATATATCAATTCTTCCACTGATTTCCTTACATTTACTCATGAAATCAGTGAGAATGAGCTTCATTATTTAGATGTAGCAATCCTTACAGATGCACAATCAATGGAATTATACTCTAAGGTTTATAGAAAACCTTCATTTTCCAATTCCCTGCTACATTTTAACAGCCAACACCCATTCCAACAAAAGAAAGGAATAGTTAAAGGTCTGCTTATTAGGGCATCTCGTATGTGTAGCAGATTGCCTGATTTCATTGCTGAAGCTAACAACCTCAGGGTGATGTTTATAGAGAGGTTATCCGGATTATTTGGTGAATAACCTTATCCATGAGATTCTTAGTAAAAGGGACTGTTATACACACCATTGTTTGGGAACAATGATGTTGGTATCCCCATCCCAAGGCCCTCTAGCACACAAGCACAGGAGAATTCTAGCTATTTTATTTATACTTTTTCAGAGAATTCAAGGAGATAGAGAACACAATTAATAAGTTTTGGTTTGTGCTACAAACCAATGATGAATTTAAAAACTTGATTCCAAAGAGACCAGCTTTTGTTAGAAAAAGAGGTCGTAATTTAAAAGAGGTGTTTGAGCAAAGACATATCACTACTTGTATGACAACTCAACAAAGGAATGGCACCTTTAAATGCGGCACGTGCAAACAGTGCCCTTTTATTATCAATAGTAACCATTTATATCTTAAAGCACGTAAAACAAACTTGAAACCACACGGTCACTACACTTGTAACACGAAAGGTGTGGTATACATTGGGTATTGTTTGACCTGTGGCGCTTTTTATATAGGAAAAACTGAAAGGGAATTTAGGAAGCGTATATATGAGCATATCTATGATATAGGTAAAAAGAAAGATAGTAACGCATTCTATAAACATTCCCTTGGTTGCCCTAATTTCAAACTTTCCTTTATGGTGCTTGAACAAGTTCATCCAAGTAACAGGGGTGGAGACTGGGAATCCACCCTGGAATTTAAGGAATTAATCTGGCAGCTTAGGCTTGATGCTAGCAGTATACCTGGCATGAATGAGACGCTAAGCATAGGGCCAGTTCTCAAACTCAGAAGAGCCAGATTATAGCTTATAACGCACACAATTTTTAATATAGGTTGACATTTTATACAACAAATTCAGTAGCTGACAGTTTGGTTGTTTGGTGTACAGACAACACTTTGT
Organism: Protopterus annectens; assembly: GCF_019279795.1. Lineage (NCBI taxonomy): Eukaryota > Metazoa > Chordata > Ceratodontiformes > Protopteridae > Protopterus > Protopterus annectens. The sequence continues at coordinate 439,172,344 of NC_056733.1, forward strand.
TGTCTATTACAATTTTATGCAATACTTGTAGGCTTGAATGTTGTTTTTAACAGTTTTAAATGTAATGTTTTAAGAAAATGTGTTATTGTACAGTATATGTTTAATATATTTGTATATGAAATCAATTTTGGTTTACACAAACATTTACATCCCAATAGACTTTTAGTAACAAGCTAAAAGGAAATGGTATATGTCTTTAAATAATTTTCTGCTAGCTTGTTTTGTTTAATTAACAATCAATTTAAGCATGTGATTTAGGTATATAGGTAGTGCTTTCACAGTTTGTTTTTACTCTGACTTGATAAAGCCTGGAATTGTCCAGGCGAAAGCGCTTGTCTCCACTGTGTTCTTTTTCTGTGCTAAAGGATTCGTTTGGGAATTAAACCTGCTTTTACCATCTTTTTGCAGCAGTTGAATTATTGTCTCCACGGGTGTGTTTGGATATTGTTCTTAGTTGCTTCTCATTCTTCACGAGTTTTAGTCCTTCTGTATTTATTATAGCCTGCACAATGAGTAGTTTGCAGACAAACATTCCAGTGCCCTGGTTTGTAAGCAATATCCCCATGTTATATAACCCTTCTCCCCAGACATCCTGCTGGAAATCTTTTAATGTCTGCTTCTTACCAGGTCTAAGATTTACTCCTTTCTGGTCTTTTGGCTCACTTTTGCTCCTTATCAAATTCTATCTCCACCTTCTTGCTCACATTTACCAAAACACGTTATATCTAGTCTTGTATTCTCCTCTGTCTCATTAGTGTCACTGCACGTCTTCATAAAACTCTACCTTGGTCCCCCTCCCTTAAGTTTATTCTCCTTTATCCCAGACATTTAGATGGTCATGTTAAACCTCGCCCATCTGTGAGACAGCTTTTCACTTGAGCTTCAGTGCTGCATTACTGAGCTTAAAACAACTTTTTTTTCTGATTGTATTTGGTACTCTCCCAGAAAAGGACAAGGGTTGCCTAAACTACTCATATTGATGTCCATTTTCTTGATTTTAAAGTACTTTTTATGTGCTTCCTTTCTACTGCTCCACCTAGTCTCTGTTGTGCTTTATAACTTTTTACTAATAGGTTCATTGGTAGGGCTAGGCTATTGTCCCTGGGGCCTATATAAGCCTAGCTAAAAAGGTTCCCTGGCTTTTACCACCCAATAAAATTATTTTCCTGTGCCCCTGTCAAGTAGTGCCACAGAAGTGATCCCTGGGGTAAATTTTCTATTTCCTATCCAGTCGTCAAGGTTTTTCTTAAACAGGGCCTATGAGGAGCTTTGCTTGACATGAATGGGTAGTTTGTTCCAGAGTATGGGAAGTCTCTGTGACAGGAATCTATCTCTCCAGCATGTTCTGTTTATTGTGTTGACAAGGTTTAGATCCCTGGAGCATGTGGTTTGGAGAGATTGGGATTTCTTTTAGTGTAGCATGTCCAACAGCTTTGAGTTTGACATAGCTTTGTATGTAAGGCAGAGATCACCTCAGAGTAGAAGATATGTGACAGAGTAGAGCTGGTGTTTTTTGAGACGGTCTGCGCATGGCATCTGTTTGAGGCCAGTAATCCCCTTAGTGAGGTATTTCTGTGGCCTTTCCAATTGTTGTAGGTGTCTTGTGAGATACATGCCAAATGGGGCATTGCATTCTATAATGCATCTGTTGAGGGATGAGTAGAGAGGAACAGTGCCTTTCTTTTTTCTAGAGGAGAACCCATTTGTGATGAGGTGTGCCACACAGAAGGATTTCATGACTACTGTAGCGATGTGGTTATCAAAGGAGAGACTACTGTCCACCTCTGTCCCAAGGTCTCTTATCACACTTTCAGTGTTTAGTGAGCTACTGCCTATGTAGTAGTTCATGGGTACAGAGTTTTTCCCAAAGGGGATGACAATGCATTTCTTGGCATTGAGCTTGAGGCCATGACTTTGACACTAAGCATCTGTCTCTGTGAGGCCCTTTTGTAGAATGTTTACATCATCCTTTTGTAGAATGTCTACATCATTAGGTGCTTCTGTTATGGCTCCCAGTTTGCAGTCATCTGCGAACTTTGTTAGCCAAAGACCTTTTGTGTTGGTCTGCACTTCAGAGAATTAAACACAAAACAAGAGAGGACCCAGGACTGAATGTTGTGGTACTCCACTCATCACTGGTCTGAAGTCGGACTTGGAGTCGGCTACTTTTACTAGGTGGGTTCTGTCAGTGAGCCAGTTGGCCACCCATCTTGTGACATAAGGATTCATGCCCAGTTTAGTGAGTTTATCTATTATTCCAGCGTGGGGGATTTTATCAAAAGCCTTGGGAAGGTCAAGATAGGCTGTGTGCACTACCTTGCCTTCATCTATGGCTCTAGAGACTGCTTCAAAGAAGTCAATCAGGTTTAGTAGACCTTTTACAAACACAAACTGAGTGTGGTCCAGGGTTTGGAGGTTACCTATGTCTTTGTTTATAAGCTCCAAGATGATACATTCCATGGCCTTGCAGACCAGGCTTGTCAGGCTAATGGGGTGGTAGTTTCTGGGATCCGTGGTGGCACCTCCTTTGTGGCGTGGGATAACCATTGCTTTGTGCCATTCATTAGGCACATAGCCTGAGGTGAGGCTATGATTGAACATGGTACATAGGTGGGGTGCCAGTTCATTCTGTAGTTCATGCAGTACACAGTCTGGGATATTGTCTGGTCCCATGGATGCTGTGTTCTTGGCTTTGGAGAGTGTAGTCTTTACTTGTTTATCCATGATTACAGAGGCTTTGCATTCTTCCGGTATTAAGATGGGCCCTTTGGAGGTTGGGGGGGGGGGGGTAAAGTTACCAGTGAACCTATCTTCCAGGATGTTGGCAATAGCGATTCATTCTGTATATTTAGTGCCATTGTGCTGTAGCTCATAGCAGATCTGAGTGTTACCATTGAGATTCTTGACATAGCTGTAGAATGCTTTGTGGTTATCTTTGGATTCAGTGGCAATTTTATTTTCATAACTGGCTGTGGAGGATTTCATGAGGGATCTCAGCTTCTTGTTGAGGCTGACCAGGGAGTTCCTCCAATCTTGGTATTTTACTCTTTTTGCAACAGCTTTTTCCTTTTGTTGTAGAGTTTGTTTATGGCAGGGGACCACCAGATTGGCTTCCTTTTTTTGGAGGATAGCGTCTTGGTTCTGTTGGAGATGGCATGATCCATGCACTCGTGTATGTGCTTATACAGTGCATTTGTGTAAGATTCAGCAGTTGTACTTCTATTTTCTGTCTGCATGGGTGTCGTGAAGTTTGCCATTTCTGTCTTAGAAGCATGAAGTTGGCTTTGGAATAGTTTTAGATTGTGGTTTCCTTAATGTGGGGTGGGGGTGGGAATATGGATGTCTAGGGTAATTAGCTTGTGCTTGGATCTGACCAGCGAGGAGTTGACCTCTGGCATGGAACACCAGTTACCCATACTGGTAATGATCAGGTCCAGGATATTGCTGCCCCTGGTGGGGGTGTGGACAAGCTGATCCAAGGCATTGGAATTTATGAATTCTAGAAAACGTTGAGCAAATAAGTTGGTACATGAGTAGTTTTCCCAGTTGATGGTGGAGTAGTTGAAATCGCCCATAATTAAGGTATTGGGTTGTACCTTAATATTTTCCAGTATCTTAAGAAATGAAGAGTGGGGATCCTAGGGCATTGTGGGGGATACAACCTTGATTGCAGTCTTGCCCAGTGTTAGTTGCACTTGGATAATTTTGTAAGAATAATGTTGAGCAACTAGCCTGGAGGTGTGGATATCCTTAATGAATATGGACAGACCTCCGCCTTTAGTGTTTCAGTCCAGGTTAGATGGCTGAAAGGTGTGGTATGAATTATAGCCTGGTAATGTAGGGGTGCTCTCTTGAGCTTTGAACCAGGTCTCTGCGATATTCTCCATTTTAAGGAGTGCCTCGAGTGAGTGCATTTTGATGTTTAGACTTCTAGCATTACCCTCAGAGTTTGCTTGCTTGTACCTGTTATGGTGTTGAATTTAGCATTTGAACCTTGCCTAAAAAGGCACTATAGGGGTGGCAAGAGCCTTAGCCAGCATCCGGAATCCCAGGGGCGACAGGTGCAGGCCATCTCTGGCAAAGCATTGTGGTCTGTCGACCATGTCATCCCAGGCAGACAGATACCAGATCCCCTTAGAATGACACCAGATCCTTAAACAATTGTTGAAGTCAATCATTTTGTCTTTGTACTGTGGTATCATTCTTGGCAATGGCAGGATGCTACTCAGGGCTAAGGTCGTACCTGCCTGGGCTACAAGAACCAAGAACTCCTCCATGTCTCTTTTCATGTAGTCCATGGAGATACATCTCAGGTCATTCACAGCAAAATGGACAATGAAAGAGTCATATTTGTATTTGTTGCGGAGTGACCTGAGTGTGTGCATTATGTGGCAGATCCTGGCACCTGACAAGCAGCTGACAGTAACTTTCTCCTTGTTTAGCCTGGTGAATGAGACATTAGTGTGCCTGACTATAGAGTCACCTATGACTAGTGTGTTGGGTACGTTGTTTTGCCATAAGGGCTGAGGGTGAGTGACACACTGCTTTTGTGAGCTATGTGTCATTTGGGTAGTGTTGGGGGGTCGTGGTTGTCTGCGTTTCAGCTTGGGAGGTCTCTGTTGCTTGGGCAGATTTTTATTGAGAGCATCTATGAATGTTGGTGTGTGCTTTGTGTTTCTATGTTTGGGTTTTGGTAGTGTGGGTTTTGAAGGACTATGTGTTGAGTGTGGTGCGGTGCAGGTGTTAAACTTCTCCTCTTGACTGTCTATTCCAGTCTTGGCTGGAGAGAGCTTGGCTTCCAGTTTGGCTATATAAGTGCATCTCTCACAGGTTGTAGTGTTGGGTGGCAGGTGGAGAGGGTTGTCAGTGTACATGAGGCAATTGCTACATTGCCCCAAGATGCCCAGATTTATCAGGTGGACAGAAGAAAACACCGGGAGCTGACCAATGGACATGCCTGGATAGGTGCTTATTAATTTAAGTACTAAGAAATGTTTTCCTCTTGACAAGTGTACTGTAGTAATTTGTAGTTTATGTAGTGCTTACAATGAGTTCTGAGCAAGTGCTGAGCACAAGGAAACAGTTTTGAGTGCTGAAACTAATAAACCGGCTAGTTCTAGCTAAAACTAGCTAGCTTTAGCACCAATACCAAGAAGAGAAGCAAGCCATCCCACTCTCTTTCATCAATCCTTTCTTCCCTATCTCTCTTCATCAGGGTGCAACAAGATAAGAGAAACTATGCTGGAGCCCTGTCTAAAACAGGTAAATAAACCAAGATTCCACATAAAGAGAAGCAACAATAGCAGCACAAACTCTATACTTTATTTTATTTTACTCTGGCTGTACATGTATTCCCCTTAATATGTAACCTAACCTGATCTGGCCTGTTACCCCAAATTACATAAGTTTTTTGGGGGGAGCACAGACATTCCTACCGATGACTACCCACTTCCTACCCAATCCCATTTCCCATGCATCCCCGTGTTTTGTAGTTAGCATTATCTTAATTTACTACTACCCAACCACAGAGTACATTTTATACTTATGAACCAATCACAGCAATCCTAAACTACCTCTAACATAGAAAACCACAGTTTACCAGACTTCAATATTTTAAGTACAGGTTTTCCTTGTTAGTTCCCACTGTAACATTCTACAGCCAATCTCATTGGATTTTTGACTCAGTTACAAATTTATACACAGAATAATTCCAAAAATTCCGTTATACTCAGCTGGCCAGCAAAACCAAAAGCTATCAACCCACAGTTTTATTACGACTAACCTTTCCAACTCGTTAGTCTAACTTTATTACTATAACACCACAAATCACTTTCCACAACAACAGCGGGTTCTTGTCTACACTTCTGTCCCCACCTGTTCCTTATATAGACATACTGAACCATCTCCACCTCTTTACCAAACCTATCCATAAGGATATGTTTCTTGTAATACCTCTCATCCATATCACCTTAGTGTATTTATAGCACTTCTCAGCTATATACTCTTACGCACAATTATGTTTCTTACTTTTCTACTGTCATCACCCTTATTGTTATTTCTCACTTCATCCCTTTACCACTCAGGTTTCCATTACCTCCTTTCATATCCCATCAGACAACATTCCCCTAATAATCTGTCTCCAATGACCATCTCATCATTACTGCTGAACTCTATCATACTCAAGCTACACACTTCTTAAAATAAAAATATCTGCTGCTAAATGCTAATATAGACAGAGCATATCTAAACTACCTAAACAATCTTATCTCATGTTACTATTCATTTATGAGAGCCTGACATAAGACAGTAAAACAATGGGGAATGTCCATACAAACCCAGGCCCAAGATTGTTGTAATTTCCAAAACTGAAAATGTTCCACTAATAACAGTTCCTTAAAACTATTGAATCTAAATATCCAGACCCTCTGTAACAAAATATCTCAATTACATGCTCTGATCTCCCTCCACTTCTCTCATTCCTAAAGAGATATGGTTGAAGGGAAACATATCTAATAACATCCTAACCTCTGGTCATGTTATGCTTAGATAAGACTGAAAAATCAGAAGGGTATGTGTTGTAGCAATAATGCATAAATCAATCTCCAATTTCACCTCTGATTATATAATATCCACAAGTTTAACAATGCAGAGATAAAAATCATCCACATTCCACTAACCCAAACAAAGCCATATGTATTGTCACTTTATATATTCCACTAAACAATAACAACTCTATACATGAAGACATTCTGTCCTGATTATCAAATTGTTGTACTAGAAACTAATAATTGGTGATGTTAATATAAGGTGAGCTACATTACATTCCGCTATCAACTATTCCCTCAGTCTTTATAATTTCTCTCAACTCATCACCAAAGGCATTGTAAGGCCAAATGAGGTTTGGCAACAAACCAATTTGTCCAGGGACATCTTCAGGTGGGAGTTTGGGAGAAGTAATAAGGAGAATTAAGAGGGCAAGGGAAGGAAGCTAGTTGGGGTGGGCAGAAAGTGTTAATTGAGAAGTAGGTGGATTGGGAGGAAATGAACTAAGCCTAGGGAGTGGATTTAGGGGTTTCAGGACAGTGTAACTGGGTAAGGAATCACATTTTGGCATGAACTTGTTGATTAAGCTGTTTTGGTGGGCCAGGAGGCTTGCAGCGTAGGTATTGGTACCTTTGGTTAGAGGGAGATTTTATTTATTTTATTTATTTGCAGTTGGTTTACCAGGATAGTCCATTGGGCCTAAAAGAACCCGTTTTCAATGGAGTCCTGGGGAGAAAAGCTCCAAAAAAGAACAGACAAACAGAATAAGTACATACACTTGAAAAAAGCTCTTAATGCAAACTAACAGATAAGTTGAAAACAACAGGGCTAAGCTACTTATACAATGTAAAAAAGAATACAGTCATAACTTTTGCATTTGAGGTACATTCGAAAATGTGAAATATTAGATAAAGTACAAATAATGAGAGGTGAGTTAGGGCATTAAAGAGGTAGGATTATATTGTTATATGGTGTGGTTAGAATTCAAGAAAGTAATAAGTATACAGGCTTTGTTGAGTAGGAAGAGAATGAATGGAGGATGAAGGATGAAGGATGAAGGGTTCCAGATTTTTATGATGGATGGGAACAAAAGCATTCCCATTGGGACGTAAGATGAGTATGAAGAGATTTTTTGAATGAATAAAGATTAGAGATGGTACGAATAGATGGTGGGAGTGAGTTCCAAAGACGAGCTATGTTAAAGGATAGTAGGTTTTGCCTGGGGGGCGCTTTGGTTTAAGTATTTCTAATAGGTTTTGATTGTTTGACCTTAAGATTCTATCAGGTAAGTGAAACTTAAAAGCAGAAGACAGGGAGGGACAAAGAGAGGGGTTGTTAATGAGTTTGTGGGCTAGGGTAAGCTGAATGTAATTGAGCTGATGTGGAAGTTCAAGCCAATGTAGTTTTTGGAGAGAGGAACAGTGATGGGTGAATGACCTGTGGCCATTGGCGAACTTGGCGATTTTGTTGTAGCAAGAGGAAAGTTGTTTTTTAAGAGAGGACTGAATATTAGTTAGGAGAGGTGAACCATAGAGAAGGGAGGGAATAAGAAAGGAAGAAGACAGAGTGATTTTAGAGGTCTTTGTGAGGTATTGATTTTGACGGTAGAGCATACCCAGCTTTTGGTGGGTTTTTTTAATATTTAGGTGTACGTGGGAATTGAAATTAAGTTGGTTATCAATTTGAACACCAAGTAACTTGGTTTCAGGTACGAGTTCTAGGGTTGAATTGTTTTGACTAGTGATCAGGAATGTGTTTGTATCAAAGGGAGTAGTTTTAGTGGGAGTAAATACCATGAGTTTAGTTTTGGAGGCGTTGAGAGCAAGGTGGTTTATTTCCATCCAATGTTCAGTAATTGAGAAAGCTGCTTGTGTGAGATTTAGAAGCTCAGGAGTAGATGAGGCAGAGCAGATAATGGTGGAATCGTCAGCATATTGGATGATGTTAGAGAATGGAATAGATTTATGAAAGTCGTTTATAAAAATGTTAAAGAGAAGAGGACCAAGTATGGAGCCTTGGGGAACTCCGGTGGGGGTACTAAGAAAAGAGGAAGTGGCCTTTTTCCATTTTACAGCTTGGTGTCTGTTAGATAGGTAGCTGGAGAACCAGTTCACAGAGGAGGAAGAAAGGTTAAGTTTGGAAAGTTTAGTTAATAGCAGGCTGTGTGAAATGGTATCAAAAGCCTTAGAAAGGTCAAGTAGTAGAGTAGAGACAATATGGCCGGAATCACGAGCTTTATTTACAGTTTCTAGATAGGAGATGAGGGCTGTCATGGTGCTATGATTTGGCCTAAAGCCATGTTGTGTAGGTGTGAGAAGGTTATTGTCTAAAAGATGTGGTAGTAGTTGAAGTTGAACACATTTTTCAAGTAGTTTAGAGATGGGGGACAAGATAGCAATGGGGCGGAAGTTGTTAACACTGCAGTTATTACCACCTTTGTGAAGGGGGATGATAAAGGCTTGTTTCCAGAGTTGGGGCACTGTACATTCTAGGATTGAGCGGTTGATGAGGATGCTTATGGGATAGGCAATTGCATCAACAGCAACGCTTAGGAAATATGAGGGAATATCATCAGGTGCATTAGTGCCGGGCTTCAGTTTATGAAGTAGTTTTTTTATTGTAGAAATGGGTATAGGTTTTAATGAGAATGGAGCTGAGTGAAGAGGGAAAGTATTTGATGTTGGTGAGGATGATGAGGATGTTAGAGAGGGAGAAGAGTTATGGGATGTAGTTAGAGAAGATGGGAATGAGGAAGGAAGAGAAGTGCAGGGTGGGCTTTTGGCAGGAGAGGGTGAGGGGGTATTGGATGGTATGGTAGAAGTAGGGAAAGAGGAAGTTAGTTTGCTAATAGAATCAATGAAGAAGGAGTTGAATTCAGTAGCCAGGTCTAGATGGGTCGGGGGTAGGGGTGTGTGGTCTGCTGGGGAGATGTAAATTTAATGGACATGTGGTGTACTTCAAGGTTTGCATTTCCTCAGATGGTGCAGGGTTGGTTGCATAATGTGGGTCAGTTCTCATAACTCTTGGCCAGTTTCATTTCATACATTTTTTTATAGTTCTCTGTGGGAGAGCTTTAACAACCTTGGGATTGGGAATGTTAAAAATGTTCCGGGCTACAAGCCATATGCTGGGAGCACTGAAGATTAATCTACAAGAAAGAAAGGTATTGATGATTTTCATCCCATTTAGACTTTGAACCGTTCCATTTAGGCTACAAAACTGGGGAAAGGCATTACACAGATGATTTCCCGTTTAGGCTGCAAGAGTGGGGGAAAAGCAGATAGCTATGGAAAATGGCTCTTGCCAAAAGAAAGTAAAACAGTTTTTCTCAGCTTAAGGTTACAGACTTACTTTTGTTGACTTGGTGGTGAATCGCAGCTGTCCTTCATTACGGGAACAGGTGGGACTGCTGCTGCCTACTTATACTGCAAAGCTAGAACAGAATCATGTCAGTTATCCCTTGTGAATTCCATCAGACACTTCTCTATAGACCCAATGTATCTCAAAGACTGTACTACCTCTTGGTTTCATATGTCATTTTGTACCTTGGGTAATTGTTATTTTACTTAGAGTTTCTTATTAGCAAATACAACCCAATTCAAAAAAAAAATAAAAAATTGCAGATGGGAGAGGTGCAGTTGGGCTCCTGGATGCCTTTTCATGGGTTTTGGCTTGTTTGGTGTCAAGGTGGTGCTCTGTTCATATGCAGTTGCGTACCTGCCAGTCAGAGGTTATGGTTTCATCTACATTTCTTGCAGCAGCATTTGACTGGGAAAGTTGGCGTACTTGTTCAGCATTATTCCTTTGGCGGAGTTGGGTTTCAGGTCTTGGGAGTTTACAGACTGTTGGATTCGGGGTTGGTGAGATCTCATGCTGATGATAGGTGAGACTCTTGGCCCGAGGTAGAAGAGGCTGACTACAGGGTGCTGCGAAGGTGTGAATGCCAGGTACCTGAATTTGTGCAGGTTTATACATGTATATCATATTTTTTGTTTTCCCATCCATTGGTTGGCTTGCTTGATCAATTGGGTGGAGGAATGGTGGGTGGTAAAATTACAGGAGGAAAGAGACTAATGATGAGGAAACACTGTTGGCCTATTCTTTTAAAATGATTTAACTGAATTTCTGATTTACTGTATTATGCATGGGCTAAAGCTTTGTTTATTGCTCTTGGCATATGTTAACTTTTAGTGTATGTACTATAGCACATACACAGTGATAAGTGAGTTGGGCCTGTGACTGGTAGTGACAGATACCACTCTATAAATTATTGTGTGTTAGTGGAAGCATAGCAGTTTTTGTTTGTATGACTCCCCCCCCTACCCCACATACATTTCTTGTTGTTCCATGGTTAATTGTTAATTTAACTGTTAGTGAGTGGCTGTGATTTATTTTTTCTTTTGCTGCCATTGTCTGTGGTGTGAAGAGCCACGGGATATGGTGGGATTTTGAGTTGGGACAGTGAGCAAGGTGGTAGCAGGTCTTCTTTTAATGTAATAGTTGGGGCGGCAGAGTGTTATATTTCTGTGATTCTTTTGTGGCTTATAAGAGCTTGTTTTTCTACAATTCTCTTATAGTTGAATAAGAGCTTCTTCATGGGCTTTGCATTACTTACGAGTCATGGCCTTTAATCATGCATTCATGTAGTGTGACTAACTTTTGAAGGGGATGGGGTGTAGGGATGATTTCATGTGGTGCATACCTTGCAACTTTCAGAATGTCCCCACATTGTCTCATTTTTCCATCTGTGTTTGATGGACGGGGTTTCAGATTTCATCTCATCATCTTTCTAAGTTATGGGAGCATTGGTACAGTACACTCTGCCCCTATTTTGGCCTTTGGTTTCCCCATTGTTTCTGTCTTTGTCCAGTGTTTTTTTTTTTTTTTCTGAGAGGTGGACGGTATGCGGGGGAACATACCTCTTGACTGTTCAGATTTTACATGGCATTCAATTTTAATAGTAATGAGGTGTGAACTTGTAGGAGGCAAGATTGATTCAGATGCATTGAGGGCAGCACAGGAGAGTCTTGGACAGGGTGCAGCAATTAGAGACATGGAGGAAGTTTGAACATACCTCTCAAGTGTATCTCATTATGAGGAATGCACCTCATTTGGGGTCTTAAAAAGTCATGTTCCTCGAGGTTTCACATTAAAAGGGTCTGTCACACATTCAGGGTTTGTAATTTTTTAAGTGAAATCCATAGTAAATAGAAAAGAATCATATTAATTCATTAAAAGATTTCCTTTAAAAGTAAAACCAGCATATTTAACCACCCTATGATCTTCCTCATTGAAGACGTTAGTAAGCCATTAGTATGTGCAACATTTTGCCCATTTGTTTCACATTATGAGGGCTTATATTCCTCATATTGGAGATAGAAGGTTGAGAGCTATGGCAATTTGTGGGGAAGGGTGCTGAAGTGATCTCGTATAATCTTAATCATAATAATTTAATGGATGGCGCACATAGCTGAAGCAGGACTGGTTAGCCCTAATGTTCTTGTTAACAGCTTATTTTACACCTATTAAGAAGTTAGACTTGTGGGAAATACAGTAACTTATTAATTTTCTATGAATTCAAAAGGTATTGCTTGAAGCTTATTGTTTTGTGTATAATTGCCAGTGGAGTACATGCTGGTTCTGACACATTGGTTGGACAGTGATGATATATGCTGAGTTTAGGGTTGGGTTGGAATTATGAAGGGGAACTTGTTGGCATGCCTTTGATGCATCAATGGGTGGACAGCTTGGAAGTGAGGATGCTTTCCGGGTGATAGCAATATGTTGAATAAAAAACAAACAAACAAAAAAAAAGACATTTATAACAGGTGTTGGCTACTGGTTCAAGTCTGACAATGCATGAATATGTACTGAGGATTGAGGCTACATCAATGGTTTTGCATTATGAACTTCTTCCTCTTTGCAGGAGTGGTTATTTTAGCAACTTTGGGTTTTGTCAGAGCAGTATTTTAAAGGTTGCTCTATGTGAGACCCTCGTCCCTCAGTTAGCACTCTAGAAATTCATGCTGAATACCCTTCAGAGGATGCATGGTAATGCAGAACCTACTCTATCAGTTTATCTAGGCTTGTAAGAGCAATATTTGAGTGACCCTAGTTTTGGGCTTATGTCCTCCCATTATTTATGCCATTGTCCAGATTTCTTGCTCTAAGAGGTTGGGAGGTATGGGTTGAGAGCATCTGTGCCAAAGGTTGGTGAGTGGAATGTGCCGGCACCATAGCTTTGCTAAGCAGACATTTTCCAAAAGCATCATACCTCTCATGTGAAAAAATTCTGCAGGAGGGAGAGGTATACACAGTGTCTTGGTCTTTGCTTCATAGTTTGGTCCATTTTCAGAAATGCTGGTTGTTTGGCAAATTACTAGGAGGACAGATATTTGAGTTCTGAATTCCCACCATTCAGGAAATTCAATATAGTGCAACACTGGGCTGGTTATATATGCTTGTAAGACCAGTATAAGTTTGTAAGGGCAATATTAAAAAAGTGTGTATATATGTATGCATATAGATATCTATAGATGTGTAGATGTATGTAGATGACAAGTATTTAATTACCTAGTTGCGACCATTGCCCCACTTTTGTTTGTGGCTTTGTCCAGAGGTTTTGCTCTAGGGTTGAGGGGGTATGGCTCACACTCATTTTACCTCTGCCTACTGTAACTTGAGTTTTAGCTAGCTTAATTCAAGTGTAATGGGTGGGCATATTAATATTATTTGCCACATAGACATAACACATATAATGGTGCTGCTGTGAAGCTGTTAAATGATGAAGATGTGTATACTAAATAAAAGAAATAAAACTTTATAAACTAATACTTTTCAGAATTTAGTATATACTACTGAGTATGCTAAATCTTCAAAAAAGTAGTCTGTTTCTTCTAAAGAAACAAACCTAGTTAGCTTAATTCAGGTATAATGGGAAGGCATATTGATATTGTCTGCCACATAGACATAAGTTAAAGGGTTTGATTACCATCTTTAATTGGGGGGGGGGGTCACAGAGCTTGTATGGCTGCAGGGGTTGAATTGGTGAATGATGGAAGGCATGGAGGTGCTCCTTCATGGGGAGTTTGACTATGTGCTTTGAGCATCTTAACTTTCATTGCTGGATACATGCTGATTTTAGAGCTGCTTGCAGAGGAAAGCAGCACCCGATAAGTTGCCAAAGTCATACTTCCTAGTAGGGGAATAGGTATGTTTGTTTCGATGATATACAGTGATTGTTCAGGTTGTCTTTGTAGTGCTTATTTACAGAGATGTTCCAAGTCTGTTTTATGCATTACATTAACTTGGCACATACAGTGGAGTTTTGGATGGAAGTCGCAAGGTAACCCAAGTACTTTGATATCCGCAGTTACTACTGTTGGGGTCACAAAACTGGTTGGTGCATTACATTCTTTTGCCGGTGGTGAAAGGTTTTGCTGAGAGATATGGCAGTGCCAGGTTTTCGAGGGTAGAGGCTGTGCAATTGATGGGCAAGGTGGACCCTTGAAATCTCCTACTGTTAAGAAGTTTTGGTTTGTGTGTGCACAAGACTAACCCTTGTCTTTTCTTTTGGAGAGGAGGAAGTGCATAGTGGAAATCAGTTGGTGGCCTGCACTGCACTTGAAAGGTGAGGAATGCTGTGGCAGTGGTTGTTTCGGCCAGTGGAGTGGTGCATAATGAGGTGACAAGTAATCCTATTTTAGTAGTACTCATTTAGGCATGTCAGAATTGGAGCATTTTGAGATTACTGTGGGGACAAGTGAGGAAGAGTTAAGTCAAAGGCAGGGTGAAGCAAGTTTGGGGAGGTTTAAGGGGAGTTGGGTTTGTCCATAAGGGGGTAGAGTTACTGCACTGGAGTTTGGGGCAGGCTTTGGGGGCATGGTAGTGAGGTTTTAAGTTACTGGGGCAAGGCTGTGCCGATGTATTGCTCTGTGGTCTGTGTTACCTTGTCATGTTGCACTGTTGGTGATAGCCAGGAACAAGAATGGATTAATGAATGTTTGGCAGTTCTTCAGACTCTTGGTATGTCATGCAGTTCCATGGCCTCTTCTTTACTGGGCATCATTGGTTAAGGTTTAATAGTTTGGTGCATGCTGATTTGGCATTGTGATAGTCTTGTGATTAGTAGTTAAAGATAAGGAGTTTGAGCATGCAATTAGGGTTGTACAAGGGAATTTGTAACTAGCTACAGAGATGAGGATACATTTGGGGATGGGGGTATCATTTTGGGGGAATGGTTTTGGATTGCAGGTCAGCGGGAAGGAAGGACATTTGACGTAAGATATTAACTATTTAGAGTTTCAATCTGGAGTCTATGGCTAGCAGGACAACCTATGAAAAAGATATTGTTTGTATTTAGCCTTGGGAACATGGTTAGGCAGTTCAGTTGGTAAAGTGGTCTAGCACCAATTAGATGGCTGCACAGGTGTTTCAAGGTATATTTGGCAGGTAATGACCTGGTAATAATTGCAAAGCTACTGTTGGCATTTAGAATAAATGGGGATGTTTGGTTTCCAATTTGTTTTATAAGGCTATGGGTATAACTTTGGCATTGAACTGGTTGATATAGTTATTTATATCATGGGCTTACAACATTGATGACAGGGGCCAGTTTGGTTCAGAGAGGATGGTGAACACCGAATGATTTTTGGCATCAAGCTTCTGGATGTACAATTGAGTTTTGTTTGAAAGGTTTTGTTGGACGTTGATATGAATGAGGGGGAACAGCCTACTCAGGCTGGTGCGTGGAGAAGAGGGTCAGGCTTGCCCCTCTTCTGTTCCCCTTCTGGTGTTGGATAGTCATTCAATGAGTTGGAAAATGTAAGTGAGTGATTGGATGTTGCTTACTAAGCAAAAGTAAGAGAACAGAGGTAAGAAAACTGCTTACTGAGTAGGATGGTTAATACAATAATTGGAAAATGGAAGTGAGCGGTGGAATGCTGCTTGATGAGTTAAATAAGTGAGCAGCGGTAAGGATGCTGCTTGATTCGTCAGGGTGAGTGGAGTCACACTACCCTGGCTAACAGTTATATGGATGTTTATGTAGTGATAAATTGAAATATTGGTGGTCAATGAAGTTATGTTTACGGAATTTTAATAAAGGTCATCAAATGTCATTTGGTGTGCTTAGTCTTTACTGAAGGAGACCAGGACAATAACTATACATCAGTTTTTGGCCATGTACTTGCTACTACTCCCACCAATAAAATCACTCAGACAGAAACTCCTCCTGATTCTGTAAGTGTCCAACCCCATAAGTATTGTTAGAAACTATAGCAGACAAATTATCTTCACTATAGCTTGATTAGAAACTTAAGTAACAGTGACTCTTTAAGGGGCTCTCTGCATCTGGTCTATGGACAATGCTTAAAATAATTACCCTAGCTGAAGCTGCAACCACCTTCCATTAGATCTTCACAACCTTACTAAATAAGCATTGACCCCTTTGGAAAATACAGAGAAAATTTAGAACAGTACTATGGCTAAATCACAGAAGTAAATAAGTCATGACACTAAGGACAAAACTTTGAAAATCAGGCAGAATGCAAATCAATTCCAAACTGCCTGGTCTACATCTCTCTACAGAACCAAGGAAAAGCTGTTTTAAAATGGACAAGAATAATTGCTTTATAAACATTCAAAACAGTTCTCAGAGTAATCCAAAAATGTTCTTGTCCACAATCAATAAACTCCTTCACCCTGGCAGGGCAACTCAACCTAGTCCTATACCAAATTATACTGACAGCACTCTAGCAAACAATTTAAACTCTCATCCTAAGAAAAGTCACAGGGTCTCAACCTGCTATGATCTTCTTAAAAATCCATTTCAAAAAAATACCTTTACATTAATAATCATCCTCAATGCAACCATCTAAAAGATTCTTACTTAAATTGAAGTCAACTACTCAAGCAATTGAAAAACGACCTATAGAATACATCAAAAGAATAGCTGAGGCTGTAGCATTTCCAGTCTCCATCCTCATTAATAGATTTGTTACTGAGGCATATGTTCCTGCAATATGAAATAATTATACATTTTGCCATTGCATCAGGGACAAACCTCCACCAAACTAGATAAATACTGGCCTATAGTTATATATTTTTCTCTCTCAAACATACTTAGCATTGTGTGTAGACTCAAGTTGACCAACATCTAATCAACGATTATCTAGTCATCCCTGCCAACATGGTTTCTACACCTCCATACCACAACTACTGATCTGCTATCATTTATAGACACTTTTAACCTACATTATAATGCAGGCAAACAAGTCATAGCCATTTTTGGACCTCTGCAAGGTATTTGATACTATTCCACATCCATACCTGATTCAGATTAAGGCAGAACTTTATCTCCCACAACTCTATCATGGTTCAAGAGCTACCTACGTAATCACACCCAAGCAACAAGGTGATAAAACACTACTTCCTTCCTCTCAGTCTCTACAGGTATCCTCAAATGGTCCACTCTTTCAACCATGATATATGAAATATACATAAAATGTTTATACTGTCAGGTCTCCATTCATAATGATTTAATATGCAGATGATGGCAAAAATACTTGTGTATTTAGGACAGCCACAGAATGTTACTGAATAATCCTCAGCAATAGAACAGCAGATAGAAAACAATCGCCTTACACTTTAAAAAATGATACTCATCCTCTCTAAATCCAGTTTCCAAAACTGAAACAGGTTTACTATTTCATCTGGTCAAAATAATAAATTTGATTGATCAAGTGTCCCTCATCAAGTTATTCGGTTTAACAATTGATGAAAACCCAAGGATGATATTCATATAAGTGATATCATAAAGAAAAATCATCAAAGGCAAGGAGCTCTGTGGTCAGCCATGCCATTTCTCACTGGCTTAGGTCACAAATCAACTGCAAGTACATATTGTCAATCTACATTCCTGTACATTGCCACTATCCTCACTAAGCAGCAAAACAGCCTACTATGAAAACTTGAATAATGCTTCAATAAAATTGGTGCATTCAGTGCTAATGTGACAAAATATTTCCCTCACTGCATTTCACATTCAAAAATATACTGAACATAATTCCCAAATTATCTTTAATTCTTTCAGGTAAAACCTACACATTCCATACTTCACTGATACCCTTCCCTGAACTTTATGCCTACAGTGGTATAACCCCAGCAGAACTGTGTATTCTGAAGGTGAATTCATGGCTCAACAATCTAAATCCCAAAACTCATCGGCACATGCTTTTTACTTTCATTAAATCTCCAGGCTGTGGAATACCATACCCAGCCTGCTTAGGGAATAGACAACAAGCACAGCATTAAATAAGACCACTGTCTGCATCTCTTCAATATTAGATTATGTCAGTGCTCTATCCCAAATGGCTGGCTAACTACTATTCCATCTAAATGTATGCTTACACATGCCCCTTTTCTTCTAAAAGTCACTTGTGACTAGTCATCTGTGATTGCACCTTCTTGTTTATCTACCTTTCATGTTTACTTCCTGCACAGATAGCTGCACTCGCGTCTACCTCCCTAAGATCCAAGCACCATATGCTATTACTTCAAATCCTTCAGAAATTGTAAACTGATTTTTGAGGTATTTATTGACTGATTAGAAGTGTAATATTTTAACTCATTATAAGATATGCATATTTGCAGTCCAAGTAAAGAACTGATTGCTGAGGTCTACTGTATTTCAAGTTCTGATCAGAAGTGAAGAACTGCTAGATGAGAGAGTAACCAATGATGAACTTCCAAGAAAAACCAAAAGTAGTACAACTTTGGGATTTCACTGTTCTTTTCCATAATTTCTTGTTATTAAGGACACAAGCCTAAAAAGTTGCATTTTAGCCATATTGAAAATAGAGCTAAAAAACTGCACGGAAAAACAAACTAATGCAGCTCTTCTTGCCTGGATAATTGTGCATTTTTTATTTTAAGTAATGCGTGCTTTCTTCCAATAAGAAAGCTTCATCAGATCTAATTTCAACCATAATGTTTTACTGCATTCATACATTCTTACAAACAGTGAAGAGAAAGCAACACCAAAGGAAACTGAACATCAGGTGGAATACCTCTGTTTAAGAACAGTTTAAATGGTCAGAATTTGTACTGCTATTTGGCATAAATGAATGGACTAAATGAAAAATAGCAAGATGTTATTGAGGAACTGGTGAGATGGGTTTCCCAACAGTGTTATGAAGAAAGAGTTACAGGTGACTGCCTAGTGAGCCTAAATCAGTGACCACCGAGATGAGGAATCCCAGTACCACCGTTGGTTCCTCCTGTATTTTTTTTTATTATGTATGCATGTATGTAGTGATGTAATATTATACCTGTGATATATTTTGCATATTTATCATTTTAGCTCAGCTGTGATGTACTGTATAAATGTTTTTGTTTGTTATGGATATTTTTCCTCTGTGTCTCCACTGAGAAGGGGTCTTGCAGGGTTCAATGAGACACACTCTGTGAAAAAATGTAAGAAACAGCTAAATATTAATTAAATTATAACTAACAGGATGCAGCATCTCAGTGTATATATCAGGTTTTGTATTTTTATATCTTAGGGAATATTTAGAAGGAATTCTCACAACTGTAAAGTTGCAGTAGAAGTGCCATTCTCATCCATGTAGCATTTGACAAAAGTGCATCTGGAGCTGATAGTTTACTGCATAGTGAAATCAATACAGAATTCTCACACAGTAATACTCAGATAAAACTAAAATTTCTTCTGGGATATTTAAGAGACAGCAGCAGCATGCATTTCAGATTTTCCTTTCAATTGCAGATCTGTTTTTTTCCTATTAAGCTAACAGAGTACGATTAAAGGTAATACCACACGCTTGATATGAATGCTAAAGAAATTACTTTCACCCTTTGTGATTTTATAATTATTTTGTGTGGAGTGCTATGACTGCATAAACCCAGATAGTTTTACTTGAGAAGAAAATATATCAGATTTGACCATCTCTTCAGAATTATCTGATGTGAAAGTGATAATTTTCAAGCCAGTATAATAAAACTGTTTCTGTTAAATGCTCGTGTTGTCAGGTAATAACCGAACTATATCTCATAGATATCTGTTGCTTCTTCAGTTTTTAACATGAAAGTCATAGCAGATGAATGCAACAACAGTTAATGAGTTCAGGTTCAAGCACAACTGGAATTCAAAAACATGGTTAAAGAAATACTGTGGTCACATTTCCATCATTTGAAAGTTCAGTAGTTATGGACTAAAGTGCATATTATTACCACAGTAGAAAGTCAGTCCCTAGGTTTCATTAACAATCATGTAGGCTTCATACGAAGCTTACACGATCCTTACGTGTTTCTGTGATGTGCAGCAGTGCTAATCATGTATGCATGCTGCTCATCATGCTTATAAAAATACAGGCACATTTTCATGGCCAGCAACAGTGTTGGAAGTCACAAAAATGTGCTGAGAAGCACAAGCACACACAGTAAACAAACAGTCTTGTTTATGGGCAAACTTGTCACTCATGCTTGCATGGACAGCCACAAAAGTAAGGCAGGGTGACTACAATGCAAAGAAAGTTTGCTGAGGAGAATTTGCACACAACTAAATCATAGCTCTCTAGAAATAAAGAAGAGGAAAGGGTAAAAGGAAGGGCAACTACAATGAAAGATATTCCAGCAGGCAAAGTATGCTGAGGATGTTGTTCACACAAATCACAGATATAAATGCAGAAATAAGGCACAGGGCAGGGTAAATGTTAAAAATGTACTAAGACAACTTCTGTAAATAAGCATGTCTCAAAGGCAATTTTGTAACATAAAATTATACAATATGTATGTCATAATAATGGTATTCTGAATTCCTTAGCAAATATAGTGAGCTAGAAATGAACATGTTAGTATAGCATGTGGGAGTTACACAAAGTAACATTTACTAGCGAGAAGTATTTGTGATACAAACATTATTAGCATGCAGAGTTATGAGGACAGTTAGCAAGTACAGTACATACATTTATGCATATTTGCATAGTCTGCAGTTCTTCAATATGACATGTTGGAAAAGAAGAATGGATCATAAACCACAGTCCCCTCTTGAAGATTGAAAATTATGTCATCAACGTTACCCCAAGCTGTGCATGAACAATGTACACCACAGAAATAGGGATCTATATTAGAACACCGAACATTCAAAATGTTGAGTGTTCTAATATTGAACCCTACCAATCAAAAATAGCAAACACTGAATGTTCAGAACAGCACATTTTTTCCTAGGGAAAAAATTTGCTGTTCCAAAACACATACATACAACACAAGCACACCAAAGAAACAGCAATCCACACACATACACCTAAAATCTTACACCTAACCCTACACTAAACTATGCACACACCACTAACTATCCACGTACCTTAACCCAAACCCTAAGGTCCGTCACTATCGCACACTCACCTAACCCTAACTTACCTAACCCGCCCTAACCCTCATGTCCACACAATCGAACACATACCTAACCCGCACTCAATCACACAGTTACCTGTACCTGACCCGTAACTTTCCAACAGAGCACTAAAAATACTGAAGCAACAGAAACGGACAACCAAATTCTTTCCCTAGGAAAGAATTCAGTTTTCTGCTTCTTCGATATTTTCAGTGTTCACTGAAAATGGGTCGATATTAAAACACTCGACATTTTAAATGTTTGGTGTTCTAATATAGACCCAGAAATAGGCATAATGCATGTATCAAGAGGAACACCCTTGAGGAGAATTCTGCACTTTCATATTCTAATGGTTATGGATCAGCTATGTAGGTGTTTGTGCCATTACAAATGTGGGAACAGACTTTGCCATAATTAATGCACTTGTCTAACTGACACAGTTATCGTGCAGACAGATAATAACAGATGCAAACACCACACACTGATGCAATTTATTCCACAAAGCCAAGTAGTATCTGCATCTTTCACATGTTATTGCAATAGATATTATCACAAACAGCTGAAATTAATTTGCGAATTAATAAAGGATCCTTGATAATGAATGGCACATCAGCATGTGAGACTAATGGCAATTAATTGACTTTGCACATGTGCACACAAGTGCAATCAGTCCTGTATCAAGTCTCTTTGGTCAAGCAATCTTTATCTGTATTTTTGTACACATACCAAACAAGACATGAAGCATACTCTATGAGTAAAATGTACTATTCAATCTATTTGCCACAGGAACACTCTCACCATGACAATGGCAGTGCAAATGTTATACTGCCATGAAATCAAAACATACATCCATATGTGTTCATTCAATATATCAGTGGGTAATATGGAAATGCTATAATGGTTGTTGAGTGATGTCAGTACATTCACAATAAATGTTTCTCAGTGCTAGAATTAAACAAGTTGTACAATTCCTCAAACAAATATGGCTATTAATCATATATGCCGCAGTGGAAGTGTCAACAAGGTTGTTGAACTCCACTTATGTGATGTCATTACATCAAATGCACATTATTTGCCCACAATTTCATCAGATCAGATGTATGGGGAGACATCTGACACTCTATATGGACACATTACAACTGAGGGTGATGTCATTCCTGTAGAACAGTTGAGGACAAAAATGCTTACACTTACATAATGCTGGTTTTGAGCACTTGAATAAGTCTTGAGAAAATAAACACATTGCTGGGTACAATGAATGTGTCACAGTACACGTATATCTACATTTATATGTTTTGGCATGTGAAACCATTCCATCATGTTAATGAAACAAGGAGTATTTCTCTTTGTAGTTACTTTGAAATAATCTTGCTGTATGTCAGGCAACATTGCCTGATGCTAGGTATATCCAAACAGACCTGTGGCATACTGCTGCTGTCACTATGATAGCAGAATGACAATTATGTACAATGTGGATATAATCCTCTATCAGAACAGCAAAGATACATTACATTATCTCTTCTTCTCAGTCCTGAAGAGTTGTCTTACCACAACTGTTTTGGAAGGGAAATCTAAGTGAATGACAGCATCAGTCTTCAATACAGTGTTTCATAATGACAACTATAATAAACTCTTGCAAGAGGAAACAACATCAACACATGCGGGTGACACCACTGTTTACAAAATGCACACTGAGTGTAAGAAGTGATGTCAGGATTTGAACTACATACCTAACAGCAAAAGCTACAGAAAGTTTGTTGAAACTCATCACCACTTGGGATTTGTTTTGCAACTGTGACACTGCACATTTCAATGGATGATATCACCTCTGTGTGTTACATCAATGTTTCTACTAAAAAGTGGTCACACATCATAAGCACACTGTGTAGCTGTATATCATGTATGTTTTGAAACCTATTCTGCACAGTAAGAGTAGGAAACACACAGTCAGGGAATACAGCTAGTTGCATATTCAAACCTCTCTTATATCAGACATGTGGGTGTCTGAACTCTGGACAGTACTGAGTGGAAAAATGCTACCTGTCACTTAAATGTTTCTGTCCCACAAGGTTTAAGTGCAGTGAGTTTCATGAAAAAGCACAGCTGAAGCAGGGTTTGAGTCCATTACAGAGTTAATTTTACAAAGGTTATAAAGATTGACTGCCTTAAATATGTTAAATGACCAAACTGTATCAGTAATGCCTAAATAAATAAATTTGCATACATACTATTTTTCAGTTATGCTTCAAGAAAAAAGTATGTTGTGTGTGAATTTGTTAAACATTTGTTAAACATGACAGGGATAGTATGCATTTTGAAATAATTATCATAACTCATCACATATCCTAACTATGTGTGTAGGGCAGGATGTGTGGAGAACTGGGGTCATTATACTTCCTCACAGTATGGGCGGTCGCCAACTCATAGTAGATGAACATTTCATCCATCAGACTAACAAATATGCTATAGTAGAATATGATATAGAATATGATATGATAGAAGACATGATGAGAGATAGAGAGATGGAGAGACTCAAAAAGTTAGTGTTATTGCACATTTCAGAACATTTTTATGGTGTGTGTGCATAATGTATGCCCTCATTCAGAATGTGTCCTGCTCTGTAAAATGAAATGATTGATAAAAGGATAGAGAAGGCAGAGGAGTGACATTAGCCAATATATCCTCATACATCTGGTTGAAGAAGGTGTAGGAAACTGTAACCTGATTGTGACAAGAGGATGGTGTTTGGTTGCTAATAGATGTAGCACACACTTGCACAAATAATATTAATTGTTAGGAAAATTACATTACTGTATAACGTATGTCAGGATTCAAATGTTTGGCAATAGAAACAAAAACTTTACAGACAGGTGGATTATTGCAGCTCATCACATAGGAGATCATGCAGTTATAATATTTAGTCACACATGGTAAAAACACTGACAATATGTTCAGTAAAGGCATTAGGAAGGCAACAGTATTCATTGCACTTATTTCAGTTTTGGTGGATGTGTGGTTATTTGTGTTAAACTAACCATCTCAATATTGACTAAGGCATAAAATATCACAACATTCTGCTATAACACTTGAACTGCTATTTAATATCAAATAGTGGACTTGCTCACTGCTAGACCCAACACAAAAGCTAAGTAGTACAAGTGATAAAGCAAAACAGTGGTAATCAGATACAGTACATAGGCAACACATACACATGAAACAGACATAAACACAGGCAGCAAGAGTTTAATCTATTGCTGGATTAGAACCCTTGATAAGATGAAAAAAAATCAAGTGCGTAGAGCTGATCATTATCTCAATACACCATAAATGAAATCCTCCCTCCCACATGTAAAAATTACACAATTAAAGGCACAGTGATAACCTTTTGAAGCAAAGGAAGATGTAGGCATTAGCCTTTAGCAAAGTAATGACAAAAAGGAAATGCCATAACATGAACTTTGTATCCATCACCCTATTGACTAGTCAACAGTAAAAAGAGGTAAGAAACAGAGAAGCGATATATCTATAGAGACATGGACAGAAACATATCAAGGTTTGGTGTTATGCAGAGGCACACCCAGCACTAAGCGACTGCCCTTTGGTTATGGGGGCTCACTCTGATCAGGAGGCTTCAACATAAAAAAAAAAAAAAAAAAAATACTTCTTAACACCATGGTAGTAATGTCTTCTCTTTTAAGGAGGACCATGCATGTCTTGCTCTGTCCCATGCCCGCCAAAGTATGCAAACCCATTCCGCACTCACATACAGAATTTAAACAAGCCATTGGGTAAGTGTGTGTGTGTGTGTGTGTGTGTGTGTGTGTGTGTGTGTGTGTGTGTGTGTGTGTGTGTGTGTGTGTGTGTGTGTGTGTGTGTTTGTGTGTGTGTGTGTTTGTGTGTGTCTGTGTGTGTAATTTAACCTAGCAGTTCTGATGTTTTTGTATGAAAAAGAAAGTGTGTGCATGCATATGCATGTGTACGTGTGTTTATAATTTAAATTATCCATTCTGTTTGTATGAGAGATAGTGTGTGCATATTGCTATATGACAGAGAAGGTGTGTGTATGTGTGTATGCATTGCTGTGTGAAAGTAGAGAGAAGGTAGGTGTGTGTTTGTGTGTGCGTGTGTGTGTGAATGAGAGAGACAGAGAGAGCAGAGGGAAGGTAGGTGTGTGTGAGAGAGAGAGCAGAGAGAAGGGAGAGGTGTTTGTCTGTGTGTGTGTGTGTGTGTGTGTGTGTGTGTGTGTGTGTGTGTGTGTGTGTGTGTGTGTTTAAAATACCTCTGAACTATCCAGATTTAGCCTCATAATTTTGGTCTTTTTCTCAAAAACTCCTGGTTTTCTGGCAAATCACAGAGGACTGAAGTCATTAAATAAGGACATATATGTAAGTGTCAGACTTCACATCCATGCTAACACAAATCCTGTTATTCTAGCAACTTTCTCAGTTAAAAAGAACAACATTTAAAATCTATCCCTATTTTAGGCCATTGCATCCCCATTATATAAAGCTTTGTTCAGATTTCTTGTACTAAGAGGTTGAGAGGTATGGATACCTATCAGCTGCCCAGGTTTTTGCAGAATGTCCAGATTTTTACCTCATATTTTTTGCCTAGTCCTCATAAAATGTGTGGTTTTCTGAAACATCACTGAGAATTGAAGTAACAATGCTACAGATCACCCAGCATGGATCAGGATTCTCACTCCTCTTTTCTTGATGTACTGGAAAATATTAGGGTTTAACCAAACACCCTAATAATGGGCGATTTCAACTACCCCACCATAAACTGGGAAAACTACTCATGTACCAACTCCTTCACTCAACGCTTTCTGGAATTCATAAACTCCAATGCCCTGGATCAATTTATCCACACCCCCACCAGGGGCAACAATATCCTAAATCTAGTCATTACCAACATGAGTGACCGGTGTTCCACACCTGAAGTCAACGTCTCATTGGTCCGATCTGACCATAATCTAATTACCCTAGATATCCACATCCTGCCCCCAACCCCATTAAGGAAACCATGGTAAAAAATTTCTCCAAAGCCAACTTCATGCTTCTTAAGACAGAAGTGGTGAACTTCATGACACCCATGCAGATGGACAATACAGTTACGACTACTGAATCCTACACAATTGCACTTTATAAGCACTTACATGAGTGCATGAATCGTGCTATCCCAAACAGAACCAAGACACTATCCTCCAAAAAAGGAAGCCAATCTAGTGGTTTCTTGCCATAAACAAACTGTACAACAGAAGGAAGAAACTGTTGCAAAAGAGAGTAAAATCCCATGAGTGGAGGAGCTCCCTGGTCAGCCTCAGTAAGAAGCTGCGATCCCTGATAAAATTCTCCAAAGCTAGTTACGGAAACAAAATTGCCACTGATTCTAAAGACAACCTCAATGCATTCTTTAGCTATGTCAAGAATCTCAATGGCAACACTCAGATCTCCTCCGAGTTACAGCACAATGACACTAAATATACAGACTCAACTGATATTGCTAACATCCTGGCAGATAGGTTCAGTGCTAACTTTACCCCCCTCTCACCCCCTAAAGAGCCCATCTCTATATCGGAAGAATGCAAAGTTCCTGTAATCATGGATGCACAGGTAAAAAACACACTCTCCAAAGCCAAGAACACAGCATCCATGGGACCAGACAACATCCCAGGCTGTGTTCTATGTGAACTACAGAACAAACTGGCACCCCACCAAAGTACCATGTTCAATCATAGCCTTACCTCAGGCTTTGTGCCTGCTGAATGGCTCACAGTGATGGTTATCCCACTCCACAAGGGGGGAGCCACCACAGACCCTGGGAATTACTGCCCCATTAGCCTGATGAGCCTGGTCTGCAAGGCCATGGAACGTATCATCATGGAACTTATAAAAAAAGCCATTGGTAATCTCCAAACTTTGGACCCCACCCAGTTCGGGTTTGTAAACGGCAGATCATGTCTCCTAAACCTGACTGACTTATTTGAAGCAGTCACCAAAGCCGTAGGCAAGGGTAATGTGGTTCACACAGCCTATCTAGATCTTGCCAAGGCTTTCAAAACCATTCCCAATCTGGAATTATATATAAACTCAGTAAACTAGGTATAAATCCCTATGTCACAAGATGGGTTGCCAACTGGCTCACTGACAGATCCCACACTGTGAAAGTAGCAGACTCCAAATCCAACTTCAGACCAGTGACAATTGGAGTACCACAGGGTTCAGTCCTGGGTCCTCTCCTGTTTGGTATCTACTTCTCTGAAGTACAGGCTAACACAGAAGGTCCTTGGCTAACGAAGTTTGCAGATGACTGCAAACTAGGAGCCATAATCAAAACTCCTAACACATGGACATCCTACAAAAGGGCCTCACTGAGACAGATGTCTGGTGTCAAAGCCATGGCCTCAAGTGCATTGTCATCCCCTTTGGTAAAAACTCTGTACCCATGAACTACAACATAGGCGGTAGTATACTTAACACCGAAAGTGTGATAAGAGACCTTGGGACACAGGTGGACAGTAGTCTCTCCTTTGATAATCACATCGCCACAGTAGTCAGGAAATCCTTTTACATGGCACACCTCATCACAAAAGGTTTCTCATCCAGAAAAAAAGAGGTCATTGTTCCCCTCTACTCATCACTCATTAGACCCATTATAGAGTACAACGCCCCTTTTGGTATGTACCTCACAAGACATCTACAACAACTGGAAAGGCCATAGAAATACCTCACAAAGAGGATTACTGGCCTCAAACAGATGCCCTACAGTGACCATCTCAAAAAACTCCAGCTTTACCCCATAGCATATCACCTACTTCGAGGTGATCTATGTCTAACATATAAAGCTATGTGAAACACAGAGCTGTTGGACATGCTACACCTAAAGAAATCCCAATCCCTCCAAGCTACACACTCTAGGGACCTAAACCTTGTCACAACAATACACAGGACATGCTGGAGGGATAGATTCCTGTCACAGAGATTCCCTGTTCTCTGGAACAAGCTACCCATCTATGTCAAGCAAAGTTCCTCATTAGCACTCTTC
The DNA here is from genome assembly GCF_019279795.1 of Protopterus annectens. Lineage (NCBI taxonomy): Eukaryota > Metazoa > Chordata > Ceratodontiformes > Protopteridae > Protopterus > Protopterus annectens. Next base: position 439,200,344 of record NC_056733.1, read on the forward strand.
AAGAAAAATCTTGATGAGTGGATGAGAAATAGGAAATATACCCCATGGATCACTTCTGTGGTTCTGCTTGATAGGGGCACAGGAAAATAATTTCTTGGGTGGCATAAGCCAGGCAACCTTGTTGGTTAGGGTTACTCAGGTCCTTGAGCCGATAGCCTAGTACCTACCTATGAACCTATGAACTATCACACATAACTGTCATTCTTTTAATGAAAGTTTTTATGCTTTGTCGCTTTGAAAAAATGACAGCCTGCTTTATATTAAACATCTCATACATATGATGAATCATTAAATTGAGTGCAGTGGCTTTTTAGTGGTTGGGATACTTTGAGATGCATTTTATTGTTTTTTTTTTGTGATTTGAAAGGGTTTGATTGATTGATGTGTGGTGTGGAGGTGGCTGGGATTCACTTGCAAGCATTTTTGTGTGAATTGTAACTGATGGACAGTTTATTTCAAGCCCTTATCATGAGAACCAGCTTGAAACAACTTAGAGCCATGAGTACTTTTGTGATGCTGAGGGAGTTCTGAAAATTCTAAGAACTGTCCAGGTTACTTCTTCCTGTCTAAAAGTAAATAATCATAATATTTTGAATCATATGCTAAGATGTCCATGAATACAAGTTAGGTAATAAGCAAAAGACACTGAATTGCATTCTAAACCACTGTCAGTTATTACATAGTTATGAATGCTTGTAGAATACCAAAAGGATAGTTCATACTACCATATCGATTGATAAAAAATTAGGATTGTGTTTCTCTATTATTGTCTCTTTTTAATGATAACAAAATGTAATATCTGAGAGCAATTTATTGTGGAAAGTTTTAATCTTAAAAGGGAAGAATTTTCAGATGTTTGTTCAGATACTATTAGACAACATTTAAGGAAATATTAGGACTGATTCTAACGTTAGTACTAGATTAAAGAATATCAAATATATAAGGGTAATATAAATGTTCTATTAAAGCAATAACCGACGACATGGTATGGTATATTGAAGATTTACCCACGGTTGGTGTGGTTTAATCATGAGGGTGAAGCCTGTGTGATTAAATAAAGCCAATTGTGGGTAAATTTCAATATACCACAACCACAGAGTCGGTTATTGTTAATATACAATGACATTTTTAAGAAAAAAATACTTACTTTTCTTAAATAATGTCTTTGTATAACAGCGCATTACTGTTCTTCCACTGGTTGTGGTATACTGCTTCCCTGTTTTGATGTACTGAGCATGCGTATGGGACTTATGTACCACGCATACCCAGTACATCAATGCTTACAAACAGAAGCAATGGAGAAAAGAAAGTCTCTGTTGCTCCATTTTTTCTTTTTTTTTTTATTTGTTTAAAAAAAATATTTTGAGGACTTTATACCAACGGAAAAAAGTCCAGGCCACTGGACCTTTTTTCCATTGGTATATTGTGGGAATTACAATGGGCACTCTGGCCAATCAGTGTGCATGTTTTGGAATATTAATGGGGGGTCATTGTATAATATATGATAATCTACACTAGGATTATAACTAAAATATAAAACCTAGGAATATAGTAATAGTACAAGACATAGTACACAAACATAAGTAGAAAGATATCAGAATAAGTAAATATGTACATAGTTAAAGAATATAATTATGTCAAAAAGGGTGGGAAGCTGACACATTGGTTAATTGTTTACCTTATAAGCACAAAGTACAGGGCTTGATTCTCACATGAGATAATTGGCTGAGCTTGGAATAGCTCACAAGGACAGTTAGCCTGTTACTAATTTATGAAATTTACACACAGTAAATAAATTAGAAATTATTTAAAATCATCTGACTTATAAATGAATAAATATGAAAATGACAGTGACTTCCTCCCTATAGTAGACCAGGGAGATAATGTGAAGTAGAGGGAAAAATGATTGTAGAGTTACTCAGTTTGGTCAACTTGCAATAAAGATTCTGAACACCTGTTTTAGTGATTTTATTCATAATAACTCACTGATGGGCTTTTTTAAGATGATGCATACTAAAAATATAAGAAACATTAATATGAATCAGAAGCATGAGCTAAGCATTGTTAGTCTAATGGGGAGTTTGAGAGGTAGTTTGTTTGTCTTTTTCAACAAATTAGGAATATGTCATTCCATGGTAGAACATTTTAGGATTATATCATTAGGTAATGTTTTATTTATTTCAAAAGTTTTGTCCATAGCTGAAGATTTCATATTGTTATATACAAAGTATATAATAAGTTGTTTACCTAAATGTGATTTTGTTATACCTTTGTTTTTTTCTCTGTAATATAAATGCATGATTTTAAATACATACAGTATCTAATAATATAATGGATTGACTATTCCAGTAATGAGGGGGAGTCTGTTCAAATACTTGAAATTACATACAGCTCAAATAGTATTTCTACAGGAAACACATTTACTAAGATGTAAATAAACTTTCATTGAATAATTGTTTGGCTAGCAGGTTCTGGCTTTTGAGCTAAAAGAAGAGGCACCCTCGTGTTATGGAAAAACTCAGCAGTAATGCCTTAAGTAAAAGGTACCAATGTTGGTAAAAATGGTATGTTAAGCATTGTTATAATGGAGTGGAACAAAAAACTACAAACATTGATGAACTATTATTGGATTCCAGGGATTGGAGCTAAAGATGCAAAAATTAATCAGACACTAGAGCCTATTACATGAAAAGTGAAGTTGTAATGGCTGGTGATTTTAATTGTATTTTATCAGACAAAGATTACACTGCAGATAGAAAGCTGAGAATCACATCTTCAGTCAAACACTTAACAGATGTTGTAAATCTAGTCAATTTAAAGAATATATTAGCTAAGGAAAACAACCTCACTTTAATTTACCCATCATTCATAGAGATATAGAGCACAAACAAATATTGGTCATTTTTTTTGTCTCAAACAATCTGGTATCCCATATCAGGAAGTTCCAATATTTTCATGTTCATTATCAGACCATAATTCCATAATCTTTAATATTATTTTAAAAACTGACAACTTAATACAACACAGGCAATTACTAGTTGTGTCTTTCGGCTTTTCCCGGTTAGAGGTCTCCACAGCGGAACTCTGGTCCGTTAATGATTGGCAGTAGATTTTTACGTGCTGGCTTGCCAGCCCTGATGCACAACTGTCCACGAAGGTATGCCCATTCACGCATGTCTCCACATAGAAGATGCTCTAGCTGAGAATCGAACAGGACAACGTCTTACTGTGGGGCGACAACGCTACCGCAGCACTACCACCGCAATTACATTAAAATAAAAGGATTCAAGGATTGATATGTTAAAGAGATGAAAAATGTCCTAGAAATAAATATGAATGGTGAAGTATCTGACATTGTTCTGTGGGATTCATTAAAGGAGCATTTAAATGGAAGAGTTACAAGCTGATATATTAGTAAAACAAGGGAATGGGGCAAATAATTGAATAGACTACTGTCCAAAATAGATGCACTAAAGTTAAATCTAAAACCAAATGACATTATCAGTCAGTCTGAAATTAAAAATGCAAATACAAAATATATAAAAATTCTAGATCATAAAGTTTCAATAAACCTGGAAAAAGTTAAACTTCAGGTATATTCAGTAAACCCTAAAGCATGCCTAAACCTGCTCTTAGATCAAAGATTAAAAATAAACTAAATCATATCAACAAAATTATAATGCATATAAATAATAAGAAAAAAGAACTGATATTAAAGGTATTCCTGAGGGCTTCAAAATATATTATGAAAATATAAATAATAATACAAATAAACTAGATATTGATAATATATTTGAAACCATTCTAAGGGAAATTATAAATAATCAAATAGCAAGTGACCAAATTAAAAAAAAAATAATAGACCATTCACATTAGCAGAAATAAAAGATCAAATACAAAGTTAAGAAATAATAAGGTCTCTTGGCTTAGATGGTCTTATACTAGAACTATATAAAATGCTACCAGATGATACAGTTGAAATATTAGATAAAGTCTATAGAGAAATAAAAACAACTACTGAAGTCCTCCCATCATGGAAATATTCCCTTTATCACCTATTTTAAAACAAGATAAGGATCATACAAAGTATTCATCACACAGACCAATTTCACTTTTAAATGTACACTACAAGATGTTCATGTCCATTTTAGCTAACAGAATAAATTTATTTATGCCTAAACTAATTAACAATGATCAAACTGGGTTTATTTTAAATAGAAAAGTAAGGGATAATATAATAACAATACATCTATTAATAAACTATGCAAATAAAGATAAAAAGAACTTTATATCATTAGTCTTGGTTTAGATTTATTTTATTTATTTATTTACATTTGATAACTGGGTAGTATCCAACTGGGCCAGAGGCCTGTTTTCAGGGGAGACCTAGGGAGAAAAGCTCCAAGGATGATTACATAATTATACATGTGTACATATGACAATTATAATAGGAGTTCAAATGCAAGTTTCTTGACATTGTATCTAAAAGCATATAACAATGGTAGTACAATAAGCATATACCATACATACAGAAAAAACAAAAATATATATCATATATATTTTTTTCAAGATAAAAATATCACAATCTGAAGCTACGAAGGCTCAGTTGCCAATAACTATTGACAATAGGTGGTGGAGAGAAGGAAGTTAGACAATAAGGGGTTAAATTACTTAGCCTGGTAGAGAACATGTGCAAAGTCTATGTTTGGTGAAGTATTCCTTTAGGGACTGTTAAAATGAATGTTTATCACTGATGGACAGAATAGGCTGAGGAAGATAATTTTTGTGTTTGGCAATGATATATGAGTATAAGGATGAGCTAAGGCTTTTGACTCAGTTAATTGATCATACCTGTTCAGAACACTTAAAGTGCATAATTTCTCACCTGAGCTAATTGCATTAATTTCCAAGTTGTACAGTACCTCTTGTTCTTATGTTAAAATAGGTTCTTTTCTATTTCCTTTAAATTACAAAAAGGCACAAAACAAGGCTGCTCATTATCACTTTACTTTTAGCATTAGCAATACAACCCTTATGGTATCAAACTAAAAGAGGATTTTGAACTATAGATTCAAGTCTTTGCTGATGATTTTTTACTAACAATAGCAAATATGGAAAATTCATTAGAACATATAATATGAGTCAGTTGGAAGAAATCTTGAACTTAAGACAATCATAATAAAACAAGCATGCTATTATTTAATAAAAAATAAAAAAAATCATACAAAAATATCTAACTTCCAGTGGAATAGCAATCAAATGAAATACCTTGGTATAACCATTATGTCTAATAGTAAATAAATGATACAAACTTTCAGCAGATTGCTGGTGAAATTTTAAGTTTAGTCACAAATTGGAATAAATTCTTCTTTACCATGGAAAACGATTAATGCTTATTAAGATGGTACTTCTCCCTAAAATATTGTTTGCCTTACAATCTTTAGTACTGTCTCCACCAAAAAAATGATGAAGAAGATAAATACTATTCTACTTACATTTTTGGCATCCTAATAAAACAAGGTTTCCTTTGAATGGCAGAAAAAAGGTTGGGATAATTGAATAGGATTCATTGATATTCAGTGTATGCTACTTTAACAATTGTAAAACCATATATAAATGACTGCTTAGAAACTCATAACTTCAACAAAATGCTAATACTGAAACAACAAAGTAACTTAATGTATTGGAATTGATTCTTAAATGGCACTGATATATATATATATATATATATATATATATATATATATATATATATATATATATATATACATATACTGTTATATATACTGTTGACAATTTAAGGTCCAAATACAATCAAGAAATTGGTTAATTTTACTGAACACAGGAATAAATAAGATATTTAATCTAGATAAGAAATTGTTCCCCCAATTATTGGAAATCTTAATAAATATCAATAATAATGCAATGAAAAATAAATCATATTTGAAGAAATTTATCAAATTATTGTTAGATTTCACATATTTAGACAATTCCTGTTGGAATTATTCCTCAAAAATTAATAGTGAAAACGTCTCTGAAAAATACAAAAAAAAAAAACTAAAATCTACAGATAAAACCATATCTTGAGAATTTAGGTATTCAGGAATGCTAATGATTTAACACCTCATTTGCATCTTCACGGTGCTCAGAGGGCTGAATCTACACTATATAAAAGTAAACATGTCGACAGGGAACATGACAGAGGGGAGACTGATTTGATACAGACAGACCACTATCAGTATTGACTTGGAGGAGAATTTTCTACAAATTATACCTTATTTTGTCCTCTTCATAAACTGTTTACATTTTTTTTTATATTTGGAATGTATTTCAATATGCATTTTTTTATCTGAATGCATTTTTTATTCACTGTTGGCATAGTCCAGATATGCCAATTCATGATCTGTATTTAATGAATGGTACTGTCACATCATAGTATTGTGCTACCATTTGCTCTTGGAATTTCACCAATTTGTGCAGACAACTGCACTGTGTTTATTGTCAACTTCAGTGGGTTGTACAGGTGTAGCTAATGGAGTTGTTAGGCTTCTCAGGTGTCCCTGGGCCACTTCAAGAACAGTGGAGAGACCAGTGAAAAAATACTACCATCCAATAGTCAGCTAAACAACTACCATCTTCACTACAGAAATGTTAACAGCATGAATGTAGTGCTAGTGTATTTTTTTTGGGGGGGGCTCCCTTAACTTGTGTGTATTCTAAATGAGCATTGTATGTTCAATTGTTTTGTGTTGATGATGGGCACACATATGTTATTTGAGGAGAATAACTTCTGTGTGCTTCACATGTCTTTTGTATTTTTTTCTGTTTCATGTCATACAAGATTATGATGCCCAAACCATCTGTTCCACATAAGCTAACGTTCAGTGATATGGAGAATGAGGTCACCATTCAAGCCTTACACCTCTGTGGAGACTTCCTGCTTGACAGAAGCAGAGCTGATACATCTGCCAGAAAATGCATATGGCAACAGGTGATTGCTGCCAAAATTGCAGTGGGCAGCCATGCCAGAGATTACATTACAAACAGGTGTGGCACCTTGCCACTGGTATGACTACAGTGGCCTGACAGAGGCCAGCTGCAGGTGGACATGACTACCCTGGTGGTCTTGCTACTAAGCCACCACTTACTGAAACTGAGGAGTTCCTGTCCACTGTCAGAGATTCCCAATAGATCAGCAGTGGGTTGACAGAGACTAGCTGATGTTGGAGCTGGTGTAGAACACAGGCCAAGTGCGTCCCAAGAACAAGTTTCAGGTATGCTATATATAGGGCATTAACTGCCATTCTAGACATCTTTATGTGTAAACACTTGTACATGTCTGATATATCTGGACACATCTTCAAGACATGTTGCTTTCATGACATACAAGTCCAACAGAGATGGTGATTACTGGTCAGCCAGATCTATTCTGAGATATTTCTTAAGGGGTAGATAGGCAGGGCATTTCTCTTTGCACTTGGGTTGTTTGCATTGTGGTGCTTAATTAGCCTTCTTTCCACTGCCATCCTCTTTTCCAGGAATGTCAGAATTGCCATCTGAAAGACCACTTGCGCATGGTAAGCACAAACTTTCTTTGCTTTGTAATGCCCATTAGTGAGATGTCGGTCTGAGGACAGAGTAATAACTGCATTCCTTTAGCATATGCAATTGTTTAACATGAGATTTTAGAACACGATTTGGATCATTTCTAGGTCCTATTTTGTGTGTGTGTTGCTTATTATCACAGGTTATCCTGACAGTGGCAGTGTAGGACTCATACCATCTGATGTCAAAATATCAGTAGACTCTGATGATGATGTTGGTGATACAGAAGCACAGTTGGGGGTTCAGGGGTTCAGTTTGACACTGGGATTGTGGCTGCCACATCCTCCTTATTACAGACAAAGTTAGTATGTCTACACATGCCCATATCAGTGAGCCCTTAGATATAGGACAAACTGAGTATGACATAGTTGATCGGGATAGTGTGGGTACTCTGGTTACAGAGCTAGTAGAGACTGCCCATAGCCATCGTGAGGGCAAGGCACCACACAGAAGGGTTGGTAAAGGTAGTCTGAGGAGGAAAACAGCAGTCCACAGCTTTGATGCCAAAGTTTTAATAATAAAAACACCAACACATAAATGCCTCACAAATAACACTGCATTTTCATCCCTAGTGTACAGACTTCATCAGATGCAGACAAAACACATTGACCCAACTTTTATACCCTTCTCATTATTCAATTAAAACAGTAAAATTAGTAATGTTGTTGTTGTTGTTGTTGTGTCTTTCGGCTTATCCCGGTTAGGGGTCGCCACAGCGGAACTCCAGTCCGCTAATGTTTGGTAGTGGATTTTTATGTGCCGAGTTACCAGCCCTGATGCACAACCTTCAACGAAGGCACGCCAATTCACGCATGCCTCCGCAAAGAATACACTCTAGCTGAGAATCAAATGGGACAACATCTTGCTGTGAGGCGACAACGCTACCGCAGCACCACTACCGCGGATAAGTTAAAATAAAACACATGTTAAAATGCTGTTAAAATGCCATTTAAAAACTTTTATAAAAAACATACTGAAAAAATACATCCTAAATATGCATTGGCAAAAACATACATTTCTCTATTCAAAACAATATTTAAACAGTTATAAAAGTGCTTTTGCATGAAACCTAAAATGCATGGTTAAAAAATATATCTTAATATGTACGTATGTTTTAAAAGTTGGTGAAATGCTAGCAAAGTGCTCCCTCTTATGACCTTAGCATGCCATTACATCAATTTTGTAGCCTTGGCAATAAAAGTTTCAGAACACTTTAATGCTTGACCCATACGGGAATTACATCCATTTTCTAGCCTTAGCAATGAAATTTTCAGAACACTTTAATGCTTACCCCATAAGGGAATTCTCATTTATCCAAATGCCTTGTAATATTGTTATTTCCTAAATGAGAAAGTTGCCAGTTACTAAAATGTTTTTTGTTCTTCTCTATATTACAATTTGGCAGCTCCCATTTTTAACAATGGGGCAATGGAAGTATTTTCATTCAAACTAGGTGGAACAGTGACTTGCAAAGTTATTTGCCACCATTTCCTTCTTTACTTCTTCTAAAACAAAAAAATGAGTAGTGTGCCTTTTACATTCCCTCAAGTGTTTATATAAAGCATTTGTCTTTTTCTTGGTTTGTATATCATAATGGTGTTCATAAATCCTTCTCCTCAGCTTATGTTCTGTTTTCCCTATGTAAAAAGATTCACATTCTTCATAGCTTGTGAGGTAAATTAACCCAGAAGAGTTACAATTTGAAAATTCATTGCCAATTATTAACTTATTCCTACTAGCTAGGAATATTTTTTCTTTGTTTATGATGTTGCTACATTGTGAGCACTGCTCACACTTATAAGTCCCTTTCTTCCTTCTAAACCACCTTACTAGCCTTGTGGTCACTTTCTAACAAACATTTCAAATTTTGGGAGTTTTTGTAAACCACTTCTAATGTCTCCTTTGGAATGTCCCCTAAATCAATGAACCCCACAAATCTTTTGCAGTCCTTCTTCATAATTTTCTTAACCAAACCAGCACTAGCATTAAATTCTAGTACCTTAGCATTCCCAAAATCATCTTCGGGTCCTGTACTTAATCCTGTTTGATTCATTAATAACTCACCCAAAATAGGTTTGAATTTTTCTTTCATGCCTGCTTTGACTTCATTCTTAACTTCTTGGATCACCTCTGTCAGATAACCCCTTTCCTTAAATAATTTCTCCAATAATTCACTCTATTTAACAAAGTCCTCATCTCCAGAAGTCATTCTGCTTGCATGCGCATATTGTCCCTTAACTATGTTCCTTTTATAATGAAAAGGGTGTGCGTTATCATTAATGTATGTAGGAAATTGAAAATGTGGACTTTCTAAAAATCCTAGAATTAGATTTATTATCTCTTTTATAAATTTCAACATCCAGGTAGTGCAGCTTTTCATGGGAAAAAAGTGTGTGTAAATCTTAAAAATGTAGTAGTATTATTCAAAAAGGTTATGCATTCTTGTAATTTCTCAAGGCAAGCCGTTCAATATTATTTATATGTCATCCAAAAATCTTCTCTAGAGTGTCCAACAACTTGCATAAATGGACTTCAATATGTATTTTTCTTCCCATTTTGCCAAAATAAGATTGGCATAAGTTGGGGCACATGCCGCACCTATTGCCACGCCCTGTATCTGCTGATAAAATTCTCCCTTGAAATATATGAAGTTATATTTTAAAATCAGGTCCATGAGGCTTAAACAGACCAACTGTTCATTCCGTGTAAGCTCACCATCCTCAAATATAACTTATTCCCAAATTTTTAAACTTTCAGTATGTGGAATACTAGAGAATAGGTCGACTACATCTACGGTAACCAACATAATATCTTCACTGTAGAGCTTGTTTTTCATCTCCTTTAAGAAATCCCAAGAATCCCTCAGAATCATTTTTCTTTATAGCCATAGCTTCTTAAGCTTTATATCTGCATATTTTGCTAAGAGAAAAATCTTTGACCCCTCAGCAGAAACTTTCGGCCTTAAGGGTGGGTCCATCTAATTTTTATGAATTTTCAGTATTCTGAATATTGACGGAAGTCTTGGTTTTTCTACTTTTAAATAGTTATAAGTTTTCTGATCTATTAGCCCTTTTAATAACATATCATCTAGAACCATATCAACCTTCTTATATGCAATATTAATTTCATTTCTGGATACATGTGTATGTGTTAGTATCCAGAAGTATCTCATACATTTTGCCCTCATATGTTAATACATCCATAATAACAATACTCCCTCCCTTGTTGGGTTTCATTACCGTAATTTCGCTATTCTTCCTTAACTCAGCTAAAATATTATTTTCTTTTGAACCTAAATTTGCCTTACATTTAACTCTTGAAAATCCTTTCCTGATTTCATTCTCTACAACTTGTTCGAAGTTTTTTAGCTGTGGGTGTAGGGGTGGGTTGAAGGTGCTCTTTCTCTTTAAAACTGCGTCATTTAATTTACTTTGTTATAGAAGCAGTAGCCCTAAATTTATCTTCCTAACAAACAACCTAAGGTCCAAAATCACCTTCATAAGATCCCCTTCTTCTGGGGAATAAATTTTAAAACTTTAGATAAAAGACTGAAATGTTCATCAACCAGTTCCATGTTACTAAAATTATATATAATGAAGTCATTTTTGGTGAATTTACAACTGCTTATCTTGCCTTGCTCAGTTCCTTCTCCTAAGTTTTCATAAATGGATGTGTGTATTTTCAACATTTAATATCTCCCTGTCCTCCTTTCCCCCCTCCAATAAAAATGTTATTGTTGATACTGAACAGTTGTTTTATTTTTTAGTCTCTCTGACCTTCATGGGGGTGGATACTCTGAAAAATCATTCAAATCACCTATATTTTCACCCACTTGTTCATTCTCTCTGCTAACATTCTCATCATTTTCATACTGAATAAACTCATCTTTTTCTTCATATATTTTTAAAACCTTTGGTTTGGGGTAACTTATATTATTCCTATACTCAACATCTCTTTCTAATTTTCTCAACTTTCTCTTGATAAGTTCTTCACATTTTTCATCTATCCCCCCTAATGTTGAAATATCTCTCTTTCTCAGAGACAATGGTAAAAATTAAATCATTCTTAATATGTTCATTTATTGCTTCAATTTTTTTCTGAACACATTCTTTAAGCCTTTCATTTTCCTTTACAATCAACATTTCAAGACCGCATCTGTTAAATATTTCAACTAATTGTTTATGAAAAATACAACCAGATTCTACATTATTTTGGGTATTTACATATACGCAAACATTTAGACACAATGCCTTTAATTATACACTGTCTTCAAAAAAAAGTTATGTACTTACCATAATGTTCCATGTTTGTAGTCCATCTCGCCTACGTTCTTGCTGGATGGGTTCGGAGCCGATATTCATCTCTGACTTGGCCGATACTAAAGGTTGAGAGCTTTTACTGGCTCGAGGCTATCCCCTATCCCATGGCGACTCACAGCAATTCCCCAGATCTAGTTTGCAAGAAAGCAAGACGTACATATGAGGTAAGACAACCATCAGAGCTGCATATATACAGACAAAGGATTTTGAAAATATAATCCATGCCAGATGGACAACAAAGAGAACCAGGTCAGACAGCACCAGTATAGTCCACCAGATCCCACATAAAACAGGGAAGGGGTTGGAGGGAGGGACACAAGAATGTAGTCGAGTTGGACTGCAAACATGGAATGTTATGGTAAGTACATAACTTCTTTATGTTATGTAGCACTATCTCGCTGTAATTCATGCTGGATGGGACAGTGTCCCTAGCACCTATATCCTGGGTGGCTCAAGCGAAGAGACTCTTCAGTACAGTGGACCCAAAGGAAGACCTGTCCCGGGAGGCCAAATCCAATTTGTAATGAGTGACAAAAGTACGTGGTCTTGCCCAAGTAGCTGCTGCACAAATAGTATCAATTGGGAGCCTAGATCTAAAAGCACATGAAGTAGATACAGCTGTATTATAATGACCTTTAACTTTGATGGGTAATTGCTTGCCAGCTGATTGGTAAGCAAATGAAATGCAATCCAAAAGCCATTTTGAAAGAGTAACCTTAGAAACAGGCAAGCCCTTCTTCTTGTTGGAAAAGGAAACAAATAGTTAATATGATTTTCTGAATTCTTTAGTCCTGCGTAAATAAAATCTGAGTATTCAGTGAACGTCTAACTGGTGTAGTCTATACACAGATTTATTAGAGTGGTTTGGAAAAAAACACAGGTAATTCAATAGTAGTATTCAGATTGTGCTCTGAGCATACCTTGGGAAGAAAGGAAGGGTCTGTCCTGAGAGACAGTCTGTCCTTGTGAAAAATAATGTAAGGAGGTTGAATAGTTAGAGTTTGCAGTTCTGAGATTCTCCTAGCCAATGTTACAGCTACTAAGAATAGTGTTTTCCATGACAACAATTTTAGTTCTGATGAAGAGGATGGTTCAAAGGATGCAGACATCAAAGATGAGAGGATTAAGTTTAAGTCACAAGGTTCTTATGGCTGTTTGATTGGTGGCCTGAGAAGAAGAATGCCTTTTAAGAAGGTTTTACACAAGGAGTGCTGCATGATTGGATTTCCCATGAAGCCAAAATGGAAATTGGAAATGGCAGCTAACTGAACTCTAACTGTAGCAGCTGCCGCTCCTTCATGAAAAATTGATGCTAGGAAAGATAAAATAGATTCTATAGGAGCCATATATGGATCTAAGCCCCGGTCTGTAGCCCAAAACAAAAACCTTTTCCATTTGCAGGAGTATAGCTTTTGAGTGGAAGGTTTACGGGATGAAATTAGACTGTGTTTGACTGAAGGGGATAGGGGAATACACCTAGTTATTCATGGAACTGGAGCAGCTATGCTGTCAATTTGAGGGTGTGGATGGTGGGGTGGAGCTGTCCTGATTGATGAATCAGGAGATCTGGGGATGGGTCCAGAATCCATGGTTCCTCCAAAAGGTAGGGCTTCAGGAAGGGAAACCAAACTTGTTGAGGCCAGTAAGGAGCAATGAGGATCAAGTAACTCCTCAACTGTCTTGCTTTTTGTATTACCTTTGGGATGAATGCAAGAGGAGGAAAGGCATAAAGAAGTCTTGGGGGCCAATCGTGGACTAGAGCATCCCTGGACGACATCCCCAGATAGGGAATGAGGCAAAGTAGCTGCTGCATTTGGTGTTCAGGTGAGTGGTGAATAGGTCATAGCAAGGCTGGCCCCATATGTGAAAGATCTCTTTCGCAACTGTTGGATTCAGGGACCACTCGTGAGGCATGAGAATTGCTCAGCTGAGTTTGTCTGCGATTACGTTGGATTTCCCCAGGAGATACATTGCTATCAGGAAGCATTGAGTATCCATCGCCCATTTCAAAACTTTTAAGGCCTCTCTGCAAAGTGGGTAAGATTTGGTTCCCCCTTGCTTGTTTATGTACCACATGACAGACATGTTGTCTAACTAAATCACAATTGTTCCAGTGGGAAGAGAGTTTTGAAGTGCCTGCAATGCATACAGCACCGCTCTCATCTCCAGAACATTGATGTGTAAGTAGTTCTCGTGGTTCTACCAAGTACCTTGGACTGTCATTCCCAGATAATGCCCCCCACCCTATCTGGGAAGTGTCTGTGGTTAAAACTGCTTTCTCTTGGGGAGTAACAAGTGGATGACCTAGGAGAAGTTGTTCTGTGTGCAATCACCATGTCAGATTCTTTTTGCAGGTGTTTGTTATAAAAATCTGGTGAGACAATGGAAGGTCTTGCATCGACTATTGGGCAAATAACAGCCACTGAAGTATCCTCATGTGTAGATGAGCAAGGGGAACTAATAGGATGGCGGAAGCCATAGTCCCTAGGACTTGAAGGACTTCTTTCATCTGAACATTTTGTTTATTTATCAAGGATCTGACTTGAATGTGTAGAGACTCTACTCATTTTGGTGTTAGTCTTGCTGACATGGTGGTTGTGTCTATTTCTGAGCCTAAGTATACAATGTGCTGTGAGGGAGATAAGACTGACTTTTTTAGGTTGACAGTGATGCCTAGACTGGTGCACAAGGATAGAGTCTCATCCCTGGTTCTGATGAGTTGATGCTTGGTGGTAGCAGTGAGGAGCTAGTCATCTAGGTATGGAAATACCTGGAATCCTTGACGTCTCAGGTGAGCCGTTACCACTACCATGCATTTGGTAAACACTCTGGGAGCTGTAGTGAGACCAAAGGGCAGTGTTCTGAACTGAAAATGACTGGCTCCCAGCCAGAAGTGTAAGTGTCTCCTGGAGTGCCTGTCCATTTTGATGGGGTAGTACACGTCCTGGAGATCGATTGAGCACATCCAATTGTCTTTCCTGATAAAGGAAAATATCAACTGCAGAGTGACCATTCAGAACTTCGATTTCTTTACATGCGTGTTGAGCCTGCTGAGATCTAGGATTGATCTCCAGTCCCCTGTCTTTTTGGAAATAAAAAGAATCGAGAGTAAGTTCCAGATCCTACTTGCTCTGTGGGGACTTCTTGGATGACTCTTTTTTGCATCAACGAGATAACCTCTGATGGTACACAGTCTAGTTGGATGGGTGGTACGTCTGGTAAAGACTGGTTTGTTGGGGTTTGGACACAAAGGGCATTAGGTAACCTCTGGATATTATGGTGAGTAACTAACAATCTTGGGAGATGGTTAGCCAGGTGCTTGGGTACAGCGATAAATGACCCCTGACTGCCTCCAGAGATGGACAATCGGGCAACCCCAGAGTGGTGATGGAAGAGATGATCAGAGAAATTTCTCTGTCTCCCTGATGCTGCGGATGTCCTCTGCCGTGATGGCAGCATCTTCCATTATATCCTCCCCCTCTGCCTCTAAGGGAGGGTTGACTTGTGCCTGAGGGAAACGTTTTTGGGATTTACATAACTACATTTTCCCTCCTGTATTACCCTTGGGATAGGGTCTAGAAAGGATGGAGAAATGGACTCCGATGGCAGATAAGGTTTTCCCTTCCTGCTCACACCTAGTCAAAGTCTCTTTCACTTGTGGTCCAAAAAGAGATGAACCATCAAAGGTTAATGAAGGAAGACTTGAAGGACTCCGTAAAATTACAAAGATGCATCCAAGACTGTCTCCTGAGGGATATTCCTGCTGCAGCTGCCCTACCCACTCCATCTGCCGCTTATGATATCAGCCTCATGGAGGAGTTAGCTATGGAAGTAAGGGTGGAGAGCTGCGCATAAACCTTATCCATGTAACTCAGAGCTACTGAACCCTGGAGGGTGTTTCCTAACTCTTTCAGTAGATCCCTTTGAAGACGAGTAAAATGAGTAAGGTAATTCAGTGATCTTAGTGTAAATGCCACTGAAGAAAAAATATGCTTCCCATACCTATCCATCGTCCTGGACTCCTTGTTAGGAGGATGGATATTAGAAGATGTCTCAGATAACTCCTTCTTGGTGGCCACTACTACCACCATAGCATCAATGGGAACTCCCTAAGAAAAGTCTTGTCCTCAGGTGCTGTCATGAACTTATTTGGCCTCCTTGGGACAGGCTCCACTAAATCTGGAGAGGTCCAGGCTTTCCGCAATATGACCCCCAAAAGTTGGTCATAAGATGGTGTCACCCAGGAGGTGGAAGGTCGAGAGCGAAAGACCTCAAGATACACTGATTCATCCTCAGTATGGTTAGAGATCTTCCAATCACCACTCTGTCTAAGGATTTCTAGGATGTCAGAAAAGGAGACATCCTCAGAGGGGGATCTAGGGGACTCTTCTGATTCCTCTAAATCAGTGTCTGATGTGACAGACTCAGGTAAGTCGACATGCTTCCTCTTACACGGCCTCTTCCAAGGGAGCTCTCCAGTGGGATAATCTGGGGAAGTCTCAGAAGAGGGGGTACCTCCAATGGGGGCTACTTGGGCCTCTGGCTCCCTATGCTGTGGGATTGGCAGGGGGGAAGATGTTGCTGACTGCTGCTGGTGGGACACAGGTTCTAATGGTATGGCTTTAGCAGAAGATAAAGCCTCCTCTATAGCTTCAAAAGCCTTCCCCCCTCACTCCAAAGAAGACCTCTGCTCTGAGGGGATGGGAGGTCAATTCCTAGCAAGGGGAAACGGCTCCAAAGCAGAAGTGGGAGCCAAGCTGAGTCGAGCCAAGGCTCCGAGAGGGAGGGTCAGTTCCGACGAGAACCCAGGGTGACTGTCCCCCTTGGAGTCGACTCAAGAGCATCAGCTCCCAGATCCCTCGGCTCCAGACTGAGCCACCAAGGATAGAGTAATTGGTTCTGAGGAAGCAGGTTGAATCCCCGGAGCTGACGTGTCCAAGACAGAAGAACCTGAAGTAATAGGCTCCGAGATCAAAGCAGTCAGAGGAGGAACAGTGGTCAGTAAGGGGATCGGCTCCGAAACCTTTGGGTCTGAAGGGGCCAATTTTCTTCCCAGAGCTGGATCCAAAAGCAACCTCTTCACCACCTACTCGATGTCCTCATCAGATAGAGTTGTGGAGATCTGGTGGAGACAGAAGGAAATCTCCTTCTCTCCAAAATAGGAGATCTCAAGGTGGGAGACGCAACCTCAATTTCCAGTAAAATTTTCAGTACATAAGGTTGCCTCAGCACCGAGGAGACCGACGGCACCAAAATAGATGAAGCTGAATTGGAATTTTTTTAAAGCCTGACCAGAATTTTACCCTACTTGTATTTAAAGAAGAAAGAACATTAAATTACACTCCCAAGTTTACAGATATAAAAATAGCATTCAATCTTATCAAAGAATATGGTATAACTAATATACTCAAAATAAAAAATAAGAAGCAAAATGTTTCTTCCAATAACTTGAAATGGATTTAACATTCTTATCATTAAATACTAATAGCTTAAATAATGCAAATAAAAGATCAAACTTACACAAATATTTAAATCTAAATAAGGCACTAGTAGCATTTTTCCAGGAAATGCATTTCAAGACAAATTATAGCTTTATTTGGAAGACAAAGGACTATATAGTCTTAACTCAATTCTCCTATAGAACAAAAACAAAAGGATTAGCAATTCTCTGGAAGAAAAACAATCACTCCAAAAGTTATTTAAAAATATGAAGACAAAGAAGGTCTACTAGTGTTTGTTATAATTAAATTTAATAACAAAATATGGACCTTAGCTAATCTATATTGGTTCCCAGGAATTGGAGCAGGAATGGTTAAACAACACCTAGATTTTATTTCCAACAATTATAGAGGAAATCTTATACTGGAAGGAGACTTTAATTGCACATTAGAAGCTTCTGAAACCACCAAGAAGTCTTTTCAAATAGCAACTATTTCAAAATCCTTAAAAAGATGGATTGATTCATTTCATTTAATAGACACTTTTAAAGTAAAATATATTATTTTCCCATAAAGACCATAGATTTGGAACACAAACCAGAATAGATAAATTATTTGTAGTTCAAGATTTACAAACAGAAATCCTCAACTTCTCAATAGTTCCATGCCACTTCTCAGATCATGACTCTCTCTGATAATGAAGCTCCAAATAGAGGTTAAACCTTTAATCATCTCTACTTGAATTCCATCATATATCATGAAAAGTAAAGAATTCAGACCCTGGATGTTGTCAGAACTGCAATTCTTTCTTCAAATTAATAATACAACAGAAATCAGTAGAGTCATGATTTGGGACTTATTAAAAGCGTATTTATTTGGTAAGACCCTTAGCTGGTACAAAAACAAAGTTAGAGAGTGGGAATCTGAATCATTAGACTTGCAAACTAGATACTTGACAGAAAAATCTAAAAAAAAATCAGAATTGTCCAGAAGCCAAAAAAGAAATAGAGGAATTAAATAAAACATATAATGAAATTCTAACACTCAAAATGTGTCTAGCTTTGGGAATATTAAAAATAAACTCATTAGCCACCAACCCTAGATATCTACAAAAATTAAAATACAATCTAAAGCAAATAACATTAGTAGTATATCATGAAAAGAAAGGGAAACAAGTAAAATATATAGGAGACGTCCTTGAAACATTTTGGTTCCATTATATGGAACACTTTGAAGATTTAGATACCAACCAAATAAACTTAGATACAAATCTTATCAATATAAAAAAAAATCCAGAAAACTTAAAACTAGACCTACAAAAACATATATCCTACAAAGAAATTGTTGACAAGATAAAAGAAAGTAAATTTAACAAAGCTCCAGGGATAGCTGGTATAATTATGGAAATTTACAAACTCTTCCCTTCAACAGTAATCTCCCTTTTTCATAAAACTTTGCTAGAAGTCCAGTCAGAAGCAAAATACTGCCCTTGTGGAAATATTCTCTCATAACACCAATTCTAAAAGATAATCAACCATCAAACATTTGCACCTCATATAGACCTATATAATTACTGAATAATGATTACAACATATTCATGTCAATCCTAGCTAACAGAATGAAAATCCCACTTTCAAAGACAATTAATAATGATCAAACTGGATTTTTAAATAACAGGCACATACATGATAATATTAAAAGGATACTTACACTTATATATTATGTGAATACAGAAGATAGAGAAACACTTTAATCAGATTAGACATAGAAAAAGCCTTCAATTCCCTCAACTGGGAATATCTATTTAAAACTTTAGCATTATTTGAATTTCCTCCTCCTTTCATCTTATTACTAAAAAACATACATATTAATAACTTAGCCTACATTAAATTAGGTCCTTTCATCTCAGAATCTATCCATATAATGAAAGGTACTAAACAAGGATGCCCCTTTTCTTCTGTTTTATTTACTTTGGCTATAGAAATACTTGCAGAAATAATATGCAATAATCCAGGAATAAAAGGAATAGAAGTCTATGACCAGTACATATCTAAAATAATGCTTTTTGCAGATGATATTTTATTAACCCTATCAAACTCCAGAGAGTCATTAGTAGAGCAAGAAGAAGTAATGGAGAAATTTTATAAGATTTCAGGTCTATACTTTAATAGATCAAAGTCAAAATTTCTATTTTTAAATAAGAAAAAAGAACTACAAGTTACAGATAAATCCATCATAGGAAAACAAAAACTTACGCTAAATTATTTAGGAATAGTGTTATGCAAAAATATAAACAAAACAATAATAATACATTATAAAAAACATTATTGAAACAATAAAAAAATATATATAAAAGTGGAACAAAATTATATTAACTTTTGAAGACAGATTGCAATTAATAAAAATGGTCTTATTGCCAAAAATACTATATGTAGCATTAGCAATACAGTTCATTCCAGAAAGATGCATTCTTAAAGAAATAAACTCATGTTTAATAAAATTTTTATGGTATCCCAAAAAGAATAGAGTAGTTGTAACTCATCACATTAGACACTGGAAACAAGGAGGATTAAACTTCCCAGAAATATAAACATATATAAAAGCATCTGTGCTTAAAACTACAATAGACTGGATAACCCCAAATTATTTTGCCAACTGGAAAGAATTAACAATGGCTATAATAACAAATTAATTTAATCTGTTAAAAAAATGTTTAATAGTAGACAAATCAAACAAACCCTGGTACATGCCATGCATAAGTATACAATATAATATAGCAAAACATTCTAAAACAACACTGATTAATCATTACATCAATTCCTTTAGGAAACCTATCAATGCAAACATAGATCTAAAACTTTGGTTTGACCTTTTAACCCCATTTACGATCACTAAGAGCTTTCCTCACAAAATATATAAGGAAACAATAACCTCCTGGCAACAAAATAGATTCGTATGCGGCTTTCAATGTGTAAATAAATTAAATGTTTTAGATATACGTATGATAAAAACTGCTTACAATATTCCAACACAGGACTGGTTAACCTTACAAAGCATTCTAATGTACACTCAAGATTTATGCAGATTAATTAATAATTCCTCATACAAAGATATTCCAAATCTAATAAGTTTTCTGTATGAATTTATATATAATAGTTGTGAAAAGAAAAATTCCATTTCAAATCTATATAAGAGTTAATAACATATAAAACAATTCCCAAACCATCATACTGGCAAGTCTTAACAAAATGTCAGTCATTGCAGTTAAAAAAAGAAATTAAAACTAAAATCTTACTATCAGTTAATTACACCTCTAACACACAGTACTGGAAATATTTAACTGGAAATACTTAAATAGAGCATTTCTAATACCAGATAGAATTAAAAAGATCAGCACTACTACAAATGTTTTTTGCTGGAGGTGTTTAAAGTCAAATAAAGCAGAGTGGATTCATATTTTTTATGAATGTAATAAAATTAAATCATATTGGAATGGAATCAATCATTTTTACATGCTTTATTTAATGAATCCTTTACCTTAACTAAAGCATTGATTATACTAAATGTAAATGAAGGTCCCTACCTGAATAAGACAAATATGTATTTGTTATGGACAATACTTGCTATATCTAGGAAATGCGTAGCCAGAAAGTGAAATTCAAATACACCCCCAACCTTGGAAGAATTCTACACTTTACTGAAGACACCTGCATCGATGGAAATAAAAATCAAAGAACTACGAATCTATTCCAGGCCATTGGTAAATAATCCTTGGAAGAAAGTTATATCTTTGTTGGACACTCTGCAATAATCAATATTGCATCTCTGATAACTGATCTGTTAATTCTATGTTTAATAACATACAATGTATATAATTGAAAGTCAAGCTATTGTAAATATTGTATATAGTTTTTTAAAATATTTAAAAATATTATGTAAATGTTATTTTAATTGAAAATAAAACATTTTTTTGAGAAAAAAAAAGAAAGAGACAAACAGCATTTTAACGTGTTTTATTTTTACTTATTATATTAATATTTTACTGATTTAATTGAATAATGAGAGGGGTATAACAGTTGGGTTAATGTCTTTTGTCCACATCTGACAAAGTCTGTACATTAAGGGATGAAAAAGCAGTGCTATTTGTGAGGCTGTTATGTGTTGGTGTTTTTATTATTAAAATTTTGGCACCAAAGCTGTGGACTGCTGTTTTTCATCTTTCCAGAGCACTTGTTTAGATTATTTTAGTGGTGAATTTTTGGTGCCTTGCATTCAGTTTTTCTTTTTGGAGTGATCTGAGGAGGCCTACTATCCCCCCTGCTTGTTTTGCTGCTGATGTGTCATTATGCCCACCTGACATATGTAGAAGGCCGACATGGAGGCACAGGCACATTCCACCAGGGCCTTGAAAGAAATAGTGTGAATCCAGAAAATGGCGCATTCTGATGTGCTTGACTGCCTTAACTGTGAGGGTGACTCCTTGGATAGGATAAGTGACACACTGGATTGGGCAATGTCTATGAAGGATTGGCTGTTGGGGGAGGGTCGACATCCATGTGTCCATAGAGCCCCAACATCCTTTCCTGTTAGTCAATAGGGCTGTACCAGATCCCACATCTGTCACTACTTCCACTGCTACATTAATAATTGAGTTATCCACATCCAGACATAGTAGGCCATGGTGTTGTGGTCCTGGAGATAGTCATGAAGAGAGGTCATCCAGCAGACATCACTCACATTCAGATAGCACCCCCACTTCGAAATGGGGACATGACAGTGGCAGTGCAGCTCTTGGCATAGACAGCTCTCACAGCTGGGAGTGACAATGCTAAACAGACAACTCTACCATGCACAGCTCAAACCTGTACAACATGCCAGGACCTAGTGCTAGCAGAGAACTTGATTGTGTTGATGTAAACACACACACACACACACACACACACACACACATGCAAGCTAAGTAAAACAATGTTGATTGCGATGCATGTTCTGTTATTGGCCCCATGAAATGTTCTACTTTAAAAATTTCTGTGTTTCTTACATGCTCACTACTTTGGTGTCGGCCTTGGCCTCCAGCCACCTTCCCATGCAAATGATGACTGTGCCATGCCCTTTGTTCATTTTGTTTTGACTTAGGGTTGCATATATGTCTTAAGCACAGTGTGGATAGCTAAGTGAGTCTTTTTTACAATGCTGATTTTATGCATAGGTGTTACAGAAGAAAATTTAGGATGTTTTGTACATGCTCAGATTTGCATGGTTATTTCAGTTAGTATTGTAATTCATGCATTTGAATCAGTGATATTGCAGTCCTGCTTATTGGTCTACTTGGGAAACTTTTGATGTAATCATCTTGTTGACTGGTTTATATGCACTGTGTAAGTGACAAGCTTGATGCAGGTTATTGGGTAAAATGCATAGCTGTATTTTGCACATATCAGTCATATAAGCTATCAATACCCTTGCTGAACACTTCACACATGCTCCGTTTGAGTATGTTTATGACTTACAGTATGCAGGTATATGAATTACTTTTATCCTTTTACACATTTGTTTTTATAGTACCAGTTCCACACTTACCTTATCATTACTGCAAGTATGACTCATGTCCTTTGGGTCTCTTCCTGTCTGATGCTATCAGTACATGGACATTTCATGGAAAGTAAGGTTGGAAGACTTTGGCTGCATACGTTTTACTGTTTGTAAATGCTTAGGTTAGTATGTTTTTTCCTTAGGTGGTGAATGTGTGTGATATCCTTTGCCTCTTAGCCAGGGTGAGGGCATATTTTACACCCCTACAGCTTACGTCTCCCTCTGCAGCTGGAGGATCTCCCTCAAAACCCTTGTCGGTATATACTAGATGTGCTGACCCTGCTAAAGGTCCAGGAATGTGTGGACCTTGGCCCTTGTTGTCCCTGTTGCATCTGTTTCCTCAAGATGATATTGTGTAACATGGTACAAACTGTGAGTATTTCTGTGCAGGTGCCTGGGTCATACTGTAGGGCATCCACTGATGTGTCTAGACACTGGAACCATGACTTCAGCATACCAGGCACATGCTCTGTGATGCTTCCAATTTGAGTATGAGCATCACTGTATCCTCCTTCAGTGGGAGTGTATGCATTTATGATGGATGTCATGAGCCACAGTTACAGTGCATAACCTGTATCTCACAGTAAATAGTTATGCGGAACATCACCTCTAGCAAACCTTGTGTAAAACTCAGAGGTGGCCATATGTGTGAGTCATGAGAAATGCCTTGGTTGCCAGCACACACACAATGAGCATGATCCCTCAGGCATTACAAACAACTTGGCAGCTGATTGAGTGGATCCTCATCTTGTCACTGTATGTCCTTCCCTGTTCACCAGGTGGAGTTTTATGTTTATGTTTGCACAGTCTGTAGCCCACAGAACATCAGGGAAGTGTGCTCCAGCATAAAATTCCTGCATTGCTTTTGCTCTCTCTTCTGGGGTGTGGGGAAAATAGATGTACTCCATTGCATGTTCTAGCATAACATTGGGAAACTGGTGCAATATTCTGGAAGCTGAGGCCTGTGACACCCATGGTATATCCCCTGTGGGTCTCTTCAATGTACCAATAGCTAATAACCTTAATGCTACAAACACCTTAATTTCAACTTGTATAAGAACTCCTCAATTTCCTCTGGGTCTCAGGTATGTTGGCAGAGGTTGTTCGGTTCCTGAAATGTTTCCCCTTTTCGCCCTGTATTTCTGTAATATTTTGAAATCATGCAATCCATGATATGTGAATCAGTGTCTGAACACACTTCTTCTATTTGGCGCCAAGGATTATCAGCAGCAGCATAGATGTGAGCCTGTTGCACATACACATGCAAGAGAGCAGAAGCAGCCCCTAACATTGATTTATTTTTTGCCTAATTCTGATGGTGCCTGCAATCAGATAGGTTTTGTAATTCATGGCAAAGCGCTACTCTAAGTGTACACAATTGCTTTATATCTTTCTGAATAACTCCACCATCTTGGATTGGCTAATTAGCATCTACTTTGGATAGTTATCCTTTAATTACCATACCCTGCTGTTTACCTTTGTTTTGCAGCTCTACACCATTTAATGAACACAAAATAGTGATCTATCCTGTAACCATTCATCCATCCGGCCCTGTATGTAACAAACAATGTAAATGTGCGGACACCTTTGAAGTAATTTATTAAAAGAAAATGTCTCTGTACCTTCTGCCTGGGGATAATGACTGCAGGTACAATGCTTACTCTGGCCATACCATGTATACTCATCCATCAGACAGGTCCAGGAGTAATGCGGAAATTGCCACAATATATGTGCAATGGCCATGTCCTACGGAAAAATACTGAAAAAAGCATAAAAGGCTATATTATTGACTTGCCTGGCAAGACCATCATTCTATAAATTAATTTCAGCTGATCAACATGTCATACAGCAAGAACTGCAGCAGCAAAATAATCCGATTTGAGGACTTGTGCAATGTGCTAATGAAAAAACTGCTCTGTAGTATTTTCCTACTGCATGTGTAGTTATTGAATGACTATATTTTTATGCCTCTAATTAGTCATAGCATGTTATGTATTGTGCTGGTAATTCTGATATACTATCAGTATATATATATATATATATATATATATATATATATATATGTGTGTGTGTGTGTGTGTGTGTGTGTGTGTGTGTGTGTGTGTGTGTGTGTGTGTGTGTGTGTGTGTGTGTGTGTGTGTGTCTCTCTCTGTCTCTCTAGATATATAGATATATAAGGAAGTCTTTCCTTTAGCTCTTCAAACAAGCAGAGTCAGTGGATGTATAGTGGTTAAAGTAAATGAAGAAACATCTGAGCATGGCCAGAAAGGACAGTTGCATAATCAAAGAAGGGATTAAGAGACTCTAACAAAAAAAAATGAAGAGAGTCTTTTTATTGGCAATTTTAAACACACCTCAGAAAAAGAAGGAAAACAAGCAGAGGAGTGAGTGTAAATGTAAATATAGTCGTAGATCAGTTTGCTAGAGGATATGCTAGAAGATTATAAAGACCACATTAGCTCATGAATCATTATAGAGTGGTCATCGATTCTGACACCATACATAGATTACATGATTCACCTAGTCTGCCTGTTTTATAATATAAGCTACAAGTTCACCTTTCCTAAAAGTTTATTCATTCCTCCCAGTGCTGCTTGAATTACCATATGCGTTCAAGTGACATTCTTAAATTTGTCATTGTTTTTGATACCAGTCTCTCTTTATAAAGCCTGGATTAATCAACCAACACCCTATCCTGTCATATCTGAAAAGCAATATTTTCCTTATTTCCCCTAAGTTGACATCATTGTGTGTTACTATGTGATGCTTTATCTCATGACTTCTCTTCCCTTCTATCCTCAAGATAGAAATCAGTGACCTGAGGAAGGCAGTGCTTATCAAAGACAGATTTGTCATGCCCTGCAGTTTGAATTCAAACTCGGTTTTAAGATATTTTCCTTCTTCCTGTGATGCAAGAGCATCATGTTTGAATAGCTATTCTGGATGATTTTTATTGGAGTAGAGTATTCACTGCATTAGAGTATGGGTATTGAATTACTCCTTCACAATGCAGAAAACTATTTTAATGTCTGAGTAATGTTTTGCAAATTGGCTGCACCAAAATAACACTAGTGGATGCAGTGTGAATAGATCACTCTCTAAACCACAAGACTAGATGCTTCAAGCTTTTTATGTCTGTTTATATAGATTCTGTAAAAGACATTCACCATCTTTGCAGGCCTCCTCTGAACTCCTCTCTTCTGTTTATTTTGTTAAGATTATGAGTTGGTCAGAAGCAACACTGCAAATAGGTTTTTGTCAGCTGCCTATAAAATGGTTTAATAAACTTTTTTCTTTCGATGATCCTTGTTCCTCCTTTCTCTACTTTGCATGCAGCTTCTTTTACTTTCTCAGGCCACTTGTTTCTCATTAGGTCATCTCATATGAAAGTAGCTTTTTCTGTTTTTTTTTTTATTTTTTTTTTTTAAAGCTTTGGGTACGACTCCCAGTGCTACCTAGGTTTCTTGTTCTCTGGAACGTTATTTTTTATTTTCTGTGCTAAGTTTAATATGTCATGTTTTAAAAGGTGTTCATCTCTGAAAAGTCTAGTTTCATCTTTGTAACACCTTTTTATAAGAAACAAATCAATTCAAACCTACTGAATAGGTTTGTGTTATCACTGAAAGTGCAATGTTTTTCTTCCAGAATTTCTGCAAATGTCATAAAATAATATGTATTGGTTCAGGGGTTTCCGTTTTATCAATAGCCCATTTTGTCAAACTGTACAAACATATCCCAATGATCTGCAGCCTTTGAGGATGGGAAATATGTGTCTTTTTATGACTGACAGAATAGCTGGAGAGTCAGACTAGTCATATATGCAATAACATGAGTTTGTCTGCACTGGCGCCACATAAATATATCTTAGGTTACCATGTTTATAAATATGTGCCTGAATAAATGAGAATGAATGTGTGTACGCGCGCGTGTGTGTGTGTGTGTGTGCGCATCACTCCCTCTTTATATTTATGCATGTATGCATGTAGGGGGAGATGAAGATGAGGACATCATGAACTGTTTGAACACTGCAGTCACTTTCTATGTCAGACTCCTCTTTTTCTGTTGTAATTTCAGCACTATTCACACAAAATAATTAAATTACTGTTGTTTGCTGTTTCTATAAAACATTGCTGCAGCAACCTAAATCTTCAGAAACAAATGTATCATTTGTAAATGGGAGGTCTTTGGGGTCACTAGAGGTTATGGATCATACAGAAAATAAAAACAAAAGAAATCAATTAAAGTGACCATTGTGTATTAGTGAAAAAGAATCTTCCATTCACTTGTATGGAACAACTCTACAATGACTGCTGAGAATACTGGATAATTTTAAATGGAACTTTAGGTGTGCCTACGTAGTTTACGAATTTTTCTTCTT
The DNA here is from genome assembly GCF_019279795.1 of Protopterus annectens. Lineage (NCBI taxonomy): Eukaryota > Metazoa > Chordata > Ceratodontiformes > Protopteridae > Protopterus > Protopterus annectens. The sequence continues at coordinate 439,227,676 of NC_056733.1, forward strand.
TGCTCAGCCAGCTGTTATATACACTCCTATGGTATTCATTGAACACCACATTTCTGCTCAAAGCCACAGACCCTAGCAGTTGGTACAACCAACAAGGATGACACTAACAACGTCACTGTTTTTCTTTAATTACTGCATTACATGGGAATGAGGTGACAGCAACATGAATCCATATAAGCATCCTTTTACAAAGCACAAGTGTTCTCCATACTTTCTCACTCATTAAGAGTGACAGGTCTTCAAACGTCCAGCATTAACAATCCCCTGCCCCATGACAACAGGTACATAATCAAGTTCTCTATACAGCTGCTTCCCTTTTTAAGACTCCAAAAATAGTAGCTTACAACCATATCCATGGTAGCAAAACATATAGTCATTTGCCATTTTTCAAGGCCTGTAGTTAACATTTGTACAAATTTATCTGGCACTCCCCTCACCTCCCCACTTGCTACAAATATAACAAGTGGTGCATTTATGCAGCTTCACCACACATGGAGTGCTGAGTATATTTCTGCCCTGATTGCAAGCACAACATCAGCATTCACTTCTGAATACCAGTGCTCCATCCTATCAGACCTGACTGCAAATGCAGTAGCAAAATTCAGAAGCTGACTAGTGCTACGATGATCAACCCCCCCTGCCACCATATCCCATGGGTGGCTGCACCCTTCTTCCCAAAGAAAACCTTCTGAGTTCACTAAAATGCTCTAACATCAATAACTTAATCAGTTCTGATGAAGGACTCCTGTTAGTCTGAAAGTCCAAGTAACTATGAAACTTATGCTGGACCATTTAAAAGTATTGCATCCCAGCTGCATCCCAGTGTTTTCAGATTATACCAGGTGAGAGATAATGTTTAACAGTCAGCTTCTTCAAGATTGCTGAAAACTCATTAAGCTTTTCTTGGCAATACTTAAGGACTTGCTGAAAGCTGCTGTTTATTGTCTTATGTTGAACTCACAATGGTTAAAAAAAACATAATCAGGACTTGCAGAAAAAGAAAATATTTTACAATTGCCATTTTTAATCTGTTGTCACAGCCTCTGGAACTCTGGACCACTTTTTCCAACAGCGGCTTTCAGGAATCAAGTTTACTTTCATCTGCAGTTAATAATCTTGAAAAACAGTCTTGGATGACACAGTGGTACAGTTCTTTCTTAGCTGGGTTGCCATCTATAAATTCTGCCATGCCTCCCTATATCTGCATTGCTTCCTGCTGGATTATCCTGCTTCCTGAAACATTCTAAACAAATTCCGTAAGTAAATTGTCTCTAGATGTGTGTGTTGCATCTGTTTGTGTGTGTTTATCTATATACAATACGTGATGGGCTGATATCCCATTCAGGATGAGGCATTCATAGAAAAATATATTTAACTGAATTAGTTTGTTTGTGTCTTTCGGCTTTTCCCAGTTAGGGGTTGCCACAGTGGAACTCTGGTCCGCTAATGATTGGTAGTTGATTTTTATGTGCTGAGTTACCAGCCCTGATGCACAACCTTCAACGAAGGTACACCCATTCACGCATGTCTCCATGCAGAAGACGCTCTAGCTGTGAATCGAACCGGACAGCGTCTTACTGTGAGGCGACAACGCTACCGCAGCACCACCACTGCGGAGATTTAACTGAATTAGTAGAAATATGAAATAAACATTTGTTAGTGTTAATAACAAACCTTTAACTATAAGTAAGAGGGGAAAAAAGCACTGCACAATATTTATATAACCAGTGGGCTGTTTTGCAAGATATGTTATGTGCTGAATTTCTGACATCTAATTAGTGTGTGTGTGTGTGTGTGTGTGTGTGTGTGTGTGTGTGTGTGTGTGTGTGTGTGTGTGTGTGTGTGTGTGTGTGTGTTGGGAGGGGACAAGCAACAGAAAGCTGCCTTAAGAACTCACAGAATTTTGCATGCTTCAACAAAATCAGATCGAATCCTGAGAGGCTGGAATGAAATAGTGGAGGCTGTGATGACAATCTACCTTAGCCTAAAGCAGTCCAAAGGTGTATCATGTGTATACACACACACACACACACACACACACACACACACACACACACACACACACACACACACACACACACAGAAAACTTGCTGATATCAAGGTAGAACTCAGATATAATCAAATGTGTAAGGTTTAAGTAACTCCTGAAATGTAATAGAGACAGTTTTTTAAAATCTGTTATTGACTTACTCAAAGGTATGTCCTAAGTGTTCTGCAATAATATATTATGAGAAGGGAGAAATTTCTAGAAATGCTAAGTATGCTGCAACATATCCAAGGAGATGCGCTGCAGCGATAATTCATTAAGACCTTGAGTTGCTGACACAAAAGAGTATGGAAGAGAAACAATATAAAGCAGAGGTTAGAAATAACTTTTCAAAAGTTATAAACATTTGAAAAAGGAGCAGTATGCAGAACTTGCTGACAATGAGGTACTGTCTACATAGACATAACTGATGGCTGGGGTATTGCAGAGCTCACTTCAGGGACTGCTGCACTATGGGATATACAAATGAAAGTCTCAGAGATTATCAATGGCATTTATTCTTTTCCAAATGACACCAAAATTGAGGATGTGTGAAACATAACTGGCATGCAGTGATGGCTGATAAAGCAGTGGAAATCCAGATCCTAGAAGAGGGAAAGATTAGATGTACTTGGTGTGTATCCATGAGGTACTGAGAAGGCTGGTGGGATGGATGAGCTATGAAAGAAGGAAGGGGAAAATGGCTGTTGAAAGGTGACACATTCTACATAGTTATTTTGTTTCGCTGTAACAGTTGTATAATCTGGATCTCTCTAAAAACGTTTGCATGGAGCAGGTAAAGGGGAGAAGAGATGTGCTTGTAGGTGGTCACTGGGTAGTATGACTGGAATAAAACAGAACTGCTTTGAGCCAGACTTGAGCAGAAGCTTGCACCAGCCTCAGAGATGCAGAGTTTAAGTGCCACAAATGAGCCAATGTGAGAGAGTCTCCTTCACTTCTTTCTGAAGGGAATGACAATGACATTTGGCACTTAGAGATTTACATTTTATATCACTCAACACATAAAGTCTAAAATTTTATTTTTGATAGAACATTTCTTATTTTGTTCAGCGTAATAATTTATTTATTTTATTTATTTTACATTTGTTGACCGGGATAGTCTGACTGGATACATGTCCATTTTCAGTGAAGGCCCAGGGAGAAAAGCTCCACACAGTAATGTGATATATACAATATAACAGACAGACAGTTTATAGAATACATGACACACTGTTTATACAAATTTTAAATCAGAGATTAGCACTATACAAGGGTAGGACAAAAGATAGAAGATAGAATTATGAAATTCTTCATTAGGACACTTAGTATGTATTATACAATTGAGTTAGAGTCTTTGAGACACAGAGATGATGCTAGTCAGGAGTAGAGCAGAGGCATAACCAGTGTGATTTAAAATATTTTTTGACATTTTCTTTGAATAGTATAAGTGAAGGTTCAAGAGTAAGATCAGCAGGGAGTTTATTCCATAATGATATAATGTCACTAAAGCTGCAGTTGTTTATTTCATGTACCATCAGTCTTGTACACTAACTTGTATTACATTTTCCTATAAAGTCTAGACTACAGCAGTATGCTAAGCTATTCCTGATTATTCTTCATTTGTTTTTGTTTGCCACCCTCTCTTTCCTGCTTCCTCCACCACTAGCCCCATGGTAGATTGTAGCAATATAGTGTAGCTTTTGACAACTACACTTCTCTTTCCATTTTTTATGCAATTCCGGTCCCTAGAATCAGAAAACAGTTACTGAGTTATTGTATTTATTTCTTCCTCATTATAAATTGGCTGTTTCATTTGTCACTGGCAAATAACAAATGGGTTGTTGACATTTTGTTTACTGACTACAGCAGTAGAAATGTTTGGATCCTTTTCCTTTTTAGAGACAGAGGGTTACAAACTGCACCTGATAAGTGGGTGCATATCAGTGCATGACAAAGTGTCATGAGTAAGTATGTAGGACAGGGAGTCTGATGAACAGGAATAAGTATATAACATCCATCCAAATAATGAAATTAAGCATTACGAATCTTTCCTGCCTTTGGGTATTTATTCATTCATAAAGTTTTACTAACGCCATCTTTAATATTTGGTAATATTCCATAACTTTACGAATCAAAGTCTACTGTTAGAATAATGATGAATGAAAATGATTGTGGACAAAAGGCCACTCACTTCTTTCATCTAGAAACACTGCCACTGAAATTAAAATAACAAGTATGACTAATCATCAATGACATACGTGTATATTGAATCCCTCCTGATTTGAGTTTCATTCATAACATTTTTCTGTATTGCTGAGATGTTAAAAATGAAAGTGTATAGTAGAATAAATGGTAAACAGAGCACTGTGAGATCAAGGAACACAGGCACAGTAAAGTATTTTTTTCAGCCTGTGCACCACAATCTTTTTTTTTTTTTTTTTTTTTTTTTTTTTATAAAGACCAGCTAAACTTTATGTCAGAAAATGTCAGCATACATGCGTACATGTACTTTATTTAGTTTACCTACATGCAGTCAATCATTGTTTTAAAAATCACCATTTGCCAAAAATTAAGTATCAAAAATGGTGAATGGAGAAACCTATAAAATACACAAAAGGCATGCTTTTGCAAGGGGAAAAGCCACTTTCACACCCACACCCACTAAATTATATATGCCAACTCCTCAGTTATGCCACAGAGAAACAAGAGACAAAAAAAAAAACTTCAGAAGTACATTACTCTCTCTCTCACAATACAACACATTCCTGGAGATTCTATTAGCTCCATGTAGGCTTAGCGTGAAGCCTACATGGACTTTACATGTCTGTGACATGAGCAACAGTGTTAATTGTATATGCATGCTGCTGATTGCACTTAAACAAATACAAGTGATGTTTTGTACCCAGCAACAGTGTTGCCGGCCAGGAAACTGTGTAAAGCAGAATGACCGCATATAGAACATGCAGACAAGTTTACCAATGGGCAAACTTCCTCTGTAGAATGGCATGGACAGCCACAATGATCACCAGGGCTAAAATTACTGCAATGACAGCATCAGCAGTAACACATTATAGAAAAGTGTACTCAGTGCAATGTACACTGTAACATGTTTTTGGCATACTGAAATAAAGGATTTCTGCTGATATTCAAGGGTACATGGACTGCATTATAAATGCACTAGCTTGGGGAAGTGTGCATATTGGAAAGGGCCACAGACATGAATGGTAGGAATTAAGAAAGATGAAGAGGACATTTGATAAATGGCAATGTACACCACTAAGGCAATTCAATGTACATACACTCCAAAGACAAGTCAGTAGCATAACATTAAGCACATATGTACATAACATAGTACGTACTGCTGTTTACAACTCCTGTGGGATTATTTTACTTATATCATCACACATTATAGTATGACTGTCACACAAGGTTACATATCAATGTAGATAACTGGTTATGATATTATTACCCTGACATTACCACTGGAAAGGACATTTAACAAGGACTGTATATACAATACTGGCATGTGCATATTGTGAAGGTGTGAAAATGAGTTGCTTGAATATGACTGAAATGTCAGCATAGATCTCAACCAGTTAGGTACACACCGCAACAGGCCCATGGACAACATTAGACAGAAGCAGCAACAATCCTGCATAATTTTAAATTAATACAACCATTAATCTGTGAGATTGACATAAAATATGTGATTGTACGCTATTATATATTTTCTGCAGGAACACACTTATACAACTATAAAGGTTTGTCAGTAATCCATAAGGGGAATTCAACACACCTTCCTCAAAAATTACCACTTTTTGGAGGTGTTAAGAGAGAGAGTCCTACATCTGTAGTTTACATTAGGGGCATTCCTGCCCATCTGAGAGGTTTGCATGGCACATAAGGCACAATCCACACCTTCAGGAATGCAACCCATGCCATCATTGTTTTCAATGAGCTGTATATTTACTGGGTGTATCACAGAAAGTCTTATCACCCATGCATCTTGTAGAGCACCTTGATGGGAAGTTTGCAATGTCAACTCCTGATGGTTATGATTCATAAAGAATACTTATGTATAGCCGACAAGATGTGTGGGAGTTAAATGTACCAAAATTGATACATTTGAGTAAAGCATCCCTGGATGACATGGGTATTGGCCATATGGATAACACTAGTTAAAAACAACACACTAGCATGAGTGGATCCCTATACACAACTGTGCATTGCATGCATCTGGCACATGTAATAGCAATGGATATTGTCTGCAGCATCTGCAACTGATTTGTGAATTCAGAAGTGATCCATCATAATGAATGGTACAGTACTATGTGAGACTCATGGCTATGCATTGGTTATGCTTACGTGCACAAAAACTACAGCACTACAAAGTATAGCTTCAGTGAGGGAGGAAGCTGTCACTATTATATTGTACTCATACCAAACAATACATAGAACACATTTTCTATCAGCAGATGCCAAATGAAAGACCTGTGTCACATGGTCACTGTCACCCTGGCATTGCCAGAGAAAATGTTATACTATCATGAAATCCTGACATGCATGCATATGTGTTCATGCAAACTTATCAAGTGGTGATACTGATGTGATGTACTGGTACATTCATGATGATGGACAGGCACACTATAGCTGTACCTAGGTAAAATTGAACTTCATAGCTTTATAGGTACATAGGAGAGTTCTGTGCTAAAGTCCCAAGATCCCATAAAAGCCTAGCCTTATTTAACCACTATGTGAGCAATGTTAACAAAGGGATGTGCCTGTGCTATGTTATCTTATAACAACTGTCTCTATCCATGATGGTCATGGGAACAACAATTGGAGTACAATCATGATTAACCATCCATTTAGCTATGTTTCACTTGAAGACATGAATGACAAGCATGTTCCAGAGCAAGGGTAGTGTCTGAGAGATGCATCTATCTCCACAACATGATTTATTATGTCAGAGGCTAGGTTAACATCCTTGGAAGAAGTGACCCTTGTGCAGTTTGCATTAATTGTGTAAGATTGTCATCAAGGACAGATTGTAGGGTGCCCTGTAGGCCAAACACAGATTAACCCTTAGTAGACTGTTGTAGATGTAAAACAGTGATAGGGCTTAAAATCTATTTGCATATGACTTCATGCTTGTACCATGTATCTTCATTGTCCAAAAACTCGAGTTGCTCCAGCTGTTGCAGATATGTGGTGAGGTACATGCAAAAAAGTGCATTGTCTCAATTATTGGTGTGATTAGAGCCAAGTACAATAGCATTACAATGTCCTTTGATATGGATGGTCTGACCATATTTATGAGTTGAGCCACATACAGGGGATTTGTCACCACTTTGGACAAATGCTGGTTGGCGTTCCGATTACTGTGTAACTGAGTACCCACATCAAGTATGACTGGGTGTACTCATAGAGGTGTGCTGTCTATATTGTAATTAGTTTGAGTATTTGCTTTTCAAAGGGCAATAATTATGTGTTTGTGTTCATGTAGTGTTTTTTCCATGGCTCTGGCACAAATCCTTTTTGCGCATTAATAGTTTCTGCAGTATATCAATTGTGTTTGTAGATTCGATGATTGTTCAGATTTTGCAGTCATCTACAAAATTGTTAAGACAAAGAATGTCTAAGTTTGTCTTGATTTCTGGGAAGTAAATATTGAACATGAAAGGGCATAGTACAGAACCCTGTGGTACAGCCCTTGTCAGTGGCCTCTTGCTAGTAGTGAATTTACACAATTCGACAATATGTGTCCTGTTGGTGATCCGTTTAGTTACCCACTTGGTGATATATGTGTTTATGGCCAGTTGACACAGTTTATCTGTAGTACCTTAATGTGGATTTGTGTCAAATGCCTTGGCCAGGTCTAGTTAGGTAAGATGTGCAGTGATTCCATCATCCATGCCCTTGGTGACCTTGTTGAGGAAGTCAAACAGATTTAACAGACATGATGTAGCCTTAAGGAGTCAAGAATGAGTTGTTTGCACAGTCAGAAGATTACCTGTGTCCTTTTTGATATGATCTATGATGAGTCCTTTGATTGCCTTCAGAGGGGGTGAGTCAGGCTTATGGGCCTATAATTTCTTGGGTCAGGTGATGGTCCCCCTTGTTCAGATGAATGATTGTTGCTATACACCCTTATGTCAAAACATAACTTAGCCTGTCTGTTGGCTGTGGTTACGTGTGGATCCAACCGTGTCTGCTTGGTTAGTTTGCAAGTTATTGAACAGGCATCCTGGAAGGTTTTCAGAGCCTAATGACATCTTTTTAACCCTAGAGAGTGCACAGACGAGCACCTCTCTTGAGAAAATAAGCTTAAGAATGTTTTTATGTATACTTTGGGTGATATTGAGTGTGGGCAGGGGGGGGTGAAAATTGGCTCAAATTTGTGAGCTAGCAGATTGTCTACTTCCAACTCTTGAGTATGAGTGGTGCCATCCACAAACACCTCTGCACTTAGATGTGTATTCGCCATATCATTTTGTACTTATTTAAAAAATGATTTGTGACAACACCTCCAACTACACCCTTGGGTATGCATCACATGCCACACAGTGGAAGTCTTCACACAGTCATACAACTCTACCTATGTCATGTAATTACATCAATTGTGCATCATATGTATATATGTTTTTCACTGTAAAGTTGTGTCTGAGTGCCCTGATACCATATATGGACACATTACAAATGTGATGAATGCACTTCATGCAGAACAGTTACTTAAACAAATGCTGTCAGTCACACAATGCTGCTGGGGAGCACCTTAATAATCCTTTTGAATAGCAACACAATTGTGCATAGAATGAATACACAAAGGTTGCAGTTGAATCTGGTCTACTTATACGTTTGTGTATATAACAGCATTACATGTGCCCATGTAATCAGAATGACATTATACTGATGTATCTCACAGAGTGTTTAATGATAGTAGGTATATATATATATATATATATGCACACCTATGCCATACTGCAAGTGTCACCATGATGGTTGAATTACAACTAGCTAGAATGTTGGTATACTCCACTACTAAAACACATGCCTTAGTAAGGAAACAACATACATAGCATCACCCCATCCCAACAGTTCTCAGCAGGCATATTACTACAGCTGTTATGTCAGCAACATGGAATCAAATGGCAGCAGTTGACATCAGTACATTACCTCAAATCACAAATTGGAATACACTGTTGAAGGGCTATCATACATCCACACCTCTACTTAGCACATGTAGATACGAGCAGTATTGAAATGTGCAGTCTTCATAGGGTCATAGGACATTAGTAGGCTAGGGGCCAACATCATGTAAAATTCTAGCCATTGTTATGGCATTTAAACAAAAACTGCAATATCTATAGGATGGAAGATAGGGTATGTGCATATGTGTCTATGTGTTTTTTTATTATATATATTGCCTCTGTCCATATGTAACATGTGCAACACACCATGTGAGAATTAGCAACCATGCATTCAGTGGTTTGGAGATGGATTGTAGAGGGTCATGGAAGGACTCTGCATCATGATGTGTGTATGCATCTTTGAGCCGATGACATCCTCCAGTCTAGTGCAGAAAGACTGTTATGTGGACAGAGAGAAAAGGGGGATTTAGGTTCATGGGGCTTTACTAAATGTCCTCCTGAGTGAGAGTCAAATGAAAAGAGATTCAAAAGATTATACAATGATGAAAATATACCACTAAGCACACACACACACACAGGCACTGACTGAGGTCAGATTTGAACATTAAACCTGTGTAGGTATAGAAGCTGTATTCCATACAATGCAAGGCTAGCACCACTACATATGTCTGACTTTAACAATATCATGGTGCACTTTATAGAGGATGACAGCAGCAATGTATGCTGAAAATGTTTGGGAAGTGCAGTCACATCTTGGTGTAAAATTGTCTCCAAAATATTATTTGGATGAACAGACATGCAAGTTGACTACTGTGAGATTACATTCCCTATCTAGTTACAGAAGCTGAAAAACACATCATTTAATATTAGTCCGACAGAAAAAGTTCAGCATAAATAGTGTAAGACTGCAGTTTTTAGAGGATGACATCATCAGTGTGTTTTGAGAAGAAGATTTTTAGGATGAGTGTCTCACATGCTGCTCCATAATGATGGCTAACAGAACAAAAACACACACAGTGACTGCAGTAAAATTTGAAACCCAACCTACCTACTTATCTACAGAACACAATACTTGATGCAAGCACCAAAGCACAACTGTCAGACAGCACATAATAGATGACATCAACAGTGTCTGGTGAGAAGATAGTAGTAAGAATGTTTCACATGCTGTTCTAAAACTGTCTACAGAATGTGAACTGACTGAGCACAAGCACACATCACTTGACCACAGCAAGACTAGGACCACTACCTACTTGGGGAACACAGTACTTAATGCAAGAGCCATGGCACAAGCCTGTCTTTCACAGTGTCAGACAACAATTTAGGGGTGATGACATAAGTGTTGTCTGGGGAGAAGAAGATGGTAGTAGGAGCGTCTCACATACTGTTCTAAAATAATCACCAGAATTTAGACTGAGCACAAGCACACATACACAGCAGTCAACTGCAGTGAGACTGGAACCTGTATCTACATAACTACATACTATTATACTTAACACAAGCACCACGACACAAGTCTGATGTTTGTAGTGTCATACAACACTTCATAGCTGATGACATCAGTAGTGTACGTTTGGGAGAAGATGCTGGGAGGACTGTATGAAATGGATGTGTAGGCATGTACAATGGTAAAAAGTATTGTTAGAATACAGACTGATGCTCTTTTGACTACACACAAGTTTAATACAGTGAGATTAGAACCCCAACCTAACTAGTTACACAAGCTTGAAAACAAAGTACTTAATGTAAGTACCACAGCAAACGTCTGGCATGCACACTGTTGCAGAACACTTTATAGTGGATGAAATCATCTGTGTATGTTTGGGAGAAGATGTTAGGAGGTCTGAATGAAATGGCAATGTGAGCATGTATGACTGTAAAAACTCTTGTTTTCAATGGGACTGGATTGATGACAGTAAGATACAGACTCATAATCTTCTGACTACTCACACACACACACCAGTTGGCTGCAGAGAGATTAGAACCCCTATCAAACTACTTACACAAACTAGAAAATACAATACTTAATGCAAGTGGCGCAGCACAAGTCTGACTCTTATACTGCTGCAGAACACTTTATAGCGGACTGACATCATCATTATATGCTTGGAAGAAGAAGCTGGGAGGCCTGTATGAAATGGCTGTGTAGGCATGTATGACTGTAAAAATGTTGTTGTACATGGAACTGGATTGCTGACAGGATACTGAGTTTTGTTCTTCTGATTACACACACACACACACACACACACACACACACACACACACACACACACACACACACACACACACACACACACACACACACACACACACACACACACACACACACACACACACACACACACACACACACACACACACACACACACACACACACAGTGACTCTTGTAGTAAGTTAATCCCCACTTAGCTATTCTGTTTCCATCTACAGAAGACAACAGTTAATATTTGTGCCATCCCACAGTAAGACTTTTCTTTGTCATAATGGTCTTTATAGATGATGACATCATCATCATATACTATATGTAACATATTCTATTATGAGAGTCATGTGCAAAGTGTAGACTTTAGATTTTCTGTTTTGGTTCCAATGTGCAAATATACTTTAAAAGACAGCTTTGCAAACTAGATGCAACAAGCTGTTAGGAATGCATGTTGCAGAACTGAGACATGTGCACTTGATTTTCAGTAAGTCCCAATCACACACACACACACACACACACACACACACGCACACGCACACGCACACACACACACACACACACACACACACACACACACACACATGCACACGCACACGCATACGCACACACACACACACACACACACACACACACACACACACACACACACAGTTTGTGATCAGCATGGATGCAACTGTGGATGTACATGTCTTCTTATTTTGATGATTCAATGCCCACATTGAGACATGATAAAACATTCTGAATGTCTACTGTCAGTCTAAAGCTTTAGATGATGTGATACTGCAGTTGTGCTATTTTTTGCACTATAGTTGACATTTGGGAACTACTACTGACATATCTATTTTTAAGTGTATGGTTGCAGGGCACACATGAATCTGATTAAATATGTGTTCTGCCACCAACTAGTCCTTTCCCTTTGATTGGGTTTTGCATAAATTTTAATGGGATGAAGACTGATTGAGCAATAAACATAGCAATACATGGCAATTGGCTCTTTCTATAGCACACAACCAAGCAACTGGTTTGCGAGATTGTTGGCAAAGTGCACATGTAATATTCACATTTAAAGAATACAATTTGTTGATAATTACTTATGGATATATGCTAGGCTAAACCTAGCTGACAGATACTATGGTGTTCATACTGTAGTTCATAATGGAGATGTGTCATAACTTTTATAATATTAAGGACTGTTGCTATTACCTTCCCTGTTTGCACATAGTTAAGTGATGGGCAAACATGGCTCTCTGCTTAAATGGGAAAATAGTAACATTTATATTAATTCATCTTCCTTGTGCAAACATGCTGAGCAGTGAGGTGCAGTCATCAACACTTTGGACGGTACTGAGTATGAGAACTACACCTGCTAGGGCAGGTGGAATAGCAGTGAGTTCATATTTTGAATACAAATGACACAGGGTATGAATCCAGCTCAGTCTAATTGTTTTTCACATGTTGGCAGAATAGCATTACATAAGTAAATGTGATAATTTCTTCAAATCTCAGAGGCAATGACTACAGTGAAGTACTGTATAAAAATGAACAGTCAATTGATTTATGTCAACAGTACATATAAGGATTTGCACTTTTATGCATTCAGCAGTCTAAAAATGTTAGAGTAAATGTTTTATAGTACTGCCTTTAATCTGGTGTAATTGCCTGTTCCTTTGGCTCAGCAAGTTTATAGTACTGCCTTTAATCTGGTGTAATTGCCTGTTCCTTTGGCTCAGCAAGTTTAAGCAGCATTGTACTGAGATAACCACACTCTGCCATAGGACGTGAAGTGTCATTCACTGTTGCTCGGTATTGGTGTGTGATGCCAAACTCTACGCAGACACAGAGGGCAAAAAGTGAAGGGCTTTATTATGGGGCATTTCTACCATGTGTGTGTGGTGTGTGATTCTATTTTTTGACCATATTAAAGGAGTGAAAATGGAACAGCTAGGAAAGTGGTGAAATGGCAGAAAGAAGGGGGAAGAACAAAAGGGAAGTAATATAGGAATCTGCAAGATGGAATTAGGAAAGAATCATAGCTATACACTTCTTCAACAGTGTAATATGAACATGTATATAAAATTGGATGAATTTGGACTGTCACCACAATACAGATGGGTGACAACAATGTAAGTATGTTGTATAGCTAGTTGTACCAAATCGAGTGTGTTGAGAAGACATATGCATGAGGTGAAGAGCTATATATTAGACACATTTTTGTGAGACAAGTGCCCAATTTTTTTTATTGTATTTCAGTAAGAGTAGAATGTTGGGTAAGGGACATAGGTATGTAAGGGTCAGGTAAGTAGAGTAGGGGAGGAAACACATGCAGACAAACAAGACAAACAAGACAGAGACAGGGATGGTGAGGGACAAAAAGGTTAGGGGACACCATGATTGAGGGTAGGGTGGAGACATCGGAGGCCCATGCCTGTCAAGAATGGGAACAGTGAGAATTTAGTCCTCATCCTCAGAACTGTCATCACTGTTCCCTTCTTCAGCTTCCTGTTGGACTGATTGGTGTTTTTGTTTTCTCAACATTCCAAAGAACATCTTCTCTAAATGGCTGAGGCAGGCACCAGTGGTACATTTTACAACCTTACTCACCATGCCTGACAGGTCCTGGCAGGTGACAAAATTCCCACCTCCACCAATACTCCAGGATGGTACCACTGCCAGGGTAATGCTACCTGATGTTGAAGGCCCAGGTAGTGCAGCAGCTGCAGAGGCAGTACTGCCAGGTTGCATCCCAGATGTGCTGGGCATTGCTGCAGCAGCCATTGGGGGGGTGGCAAACTGAACTACACTGTTTGGCCTACCTCCCAATGCTTGAAATCATTTTTTCAGTTTTCAAAAAAATGATGCTATCAGAAAGGTTTGATCACACATATAAACAATAAAAAAGAGATATAGGTGGGTGGGTAACAGAAAAAAAAGGAAAAAGATAATTAGAACAAGCATGTGTCACATACAGTAAATGACTGCAATACAAATATATTTTTACTTTCATGTTCCCTATACCTTCTAAAAATTTAAAACAGGACTGAGAATTGCTCACAATAATCCCTGCAATATGCATATATTGCACATATGCTTTTAAAAACAACACAGATTAAGTTAAAAACATGGCAGTTATGCCAATTTTATTGAAAGTATTATTTTTTTTATTACTTTGGTATACATTTGTTATTTGTGGGATTTGAACCCATGACATCTGAGTACATATTACAATTGATTCCTGCAATTATCTTGAGCTGCAGACCGAAGCATGCTTGCTTGACTTTACATTTGAGGTATGCATGCTTAATTTGTTAATAATGTATAGAAGAATAATACTTTTAATAAAATAATTATTAGTTTGTGCTGCATACATACTACTTACTTTTCTCAATCTTTTTAAGCATTCTGCATAGGCCTCCCTATTCACTGAAATCTCATGGGCAGCTTTAAAATAAAGAGGAGAAAAAAAGAGACGGGCATTATGCATGGTAGTCTTGGCTATCTCCAGCTTTGTATATAAGTTAAAGCGGCTTTATCTGTATACTCACACTACTGTGGGATATCATCAGTCCTAAACTCATCCATTGACTGGTTGAGTTGTTCCTGTTTTTGCCTTTTCAGGTTGTTGGAATGGTGCCTGCATTGCTCTCCAGTGTGTGTGCCAGTTGTACTGCAGACAGCCTTGTCTAGACTGTTTCAAGCCTCCAATTTATACTGAGACCCAATATAGTCCCCCTGCAAAATCCTGCGACTGTAGTGCATTACAAGGAGTCCAATGAATAGTCTGGACTCCTCTACACTCTGTCTTTGAGCCCTAAATTGTGTACCTTCCTTTGTAGCTCCTGTCATGCTTGTACAGGTGTTTTCCCACCAACTCGTGATATTGTGTTTTACAATAGGTGCACAAACCCACATAACCATGCCAACCATGTTTGCATGATATTAAGTGGAAAGCATCAATGCCAGATAGAGAATAAGGCAATTTATGAAACAGGAAAGGTAATGTGACAGTTGGGATTCATTTTTGGCTTGTATGCTGCTGTACCTGTTAGATTACATAACTTTTCAGACATGTATTAGGGCTTATACATTTTCTAACTTGACAGTTTTTTGTGGCTTTACAAACTGATAAAAGTAATTTGTACAACATGTGATTCAAACCTGTTTAAAATAGAGAATGCATATTCTTCCACATAGGTGTTTTCTCCTCCTTGCTAAAGAAGAAATGTTTGTTAGATATGCTCAATAATTATATAGACACATTCAACAGTGAGTGGTTAACCATGTATGTGTGTGACCTAACAAGGTCCTGGCTTATACATTCATGCATATATGACTATCATTGCAAGTAAGGTAGTCTGAATTGCTGTTATGTCTTTCTTTTCCCTCCCAGTAATCACTCACCTTTGCAGTCCATTCAAAAACAACAGTGAGGTAGTACCTTTACTGTGTATACATCTGCTACATGAAATTAAAAGTTTGGTATTCATAGGTTCACAGGAGGTTACTAGGCTAGATTTCTCAAATAGAAAGGTTATTAACTTTCATTACAAGGGTTATTGTTAAAATTGATATTTTACAATCTTTTTGTTATTTCAGGGAAATGTAATGCACTATGTGAATAACAGGGTGCTATGTTTCTAAGATGACCCAGATGCACCACTAGGGAATGGTGGGCACAGTGAGAAGTGACTAACAATCATATGAAATTGACCTTTCTGTTGTAAATGTGTACACGTTGTGATAATTGTGTTGAAAGCATATATAATAATTGAATTATGTGATATTCCTTGATTTGTACAAACTTTCATTTGCTTTTTGTTTTGGTGGTGTGCACCACCTTCAATTTGTGTGTTGTCACAGTAAAAGTGTGTTTCAAGATGTATTATCTTGAAAATGTGTAGTCATCCTGTTATTTGCACTACATTACTAAAGTAGCATTCCTTGGTTTGGACCAAACATTGTTTTTTGTGTGAGTGTGATGTGGTACAACTATATAACCTTTAATTTTAATAACTGAAATGTGTGTTCCCAGTGCATAATGTTGAAAAATATGTGTACATAAGCAGGAATTTAGTTAGGTAATATTTACATGTTGTTTCCTTCTTTGTTTTATGTCACATAAGATTATGGCACCCAAGTGTACAAAGTCAGTGACGCTGAAAATGATGTAATAGTGCAGGAGTTCAGGCACCTTTCTACATGAGAGATGATGCAGGGATATGGATGACAGAATGCAGATTTGGAGCTAGTTAGTGAATGATGTCAGTGCAGTAAGGTGTCACCCCAGAACTTTTGATCAGGTGCATCACAGGGCTATTGATATGATTTTATCAGCCCAGAGGACAGCAGCTGCAGGTGCGCATGAATGGCTGACTACAAGGGGTGGGCCTGCTATGGAAATACCACTGACACCAAATGAAGATTTCCTGTTCACTGTCTGAAATCCAGAGAGTTCAGTGGAAACTGCACACTAAAATGTAACTGATGTCGGTGCTGATGTGTCTGGGAGGACAGCTATGTGCCAGGATGAGCTTTCAGGTAAGCTTATATATGGTAGGTTTTAGATTTGCTTGTATTGTAAAACATAAAAAAATATAAGTAATACTTGCTATGGAATTATTTGTTTATGAACCTATTGATAAATTAATAGACTTAATGACAAACTTGTTTATTACATATGGTCTTTGGATGGATGTGTCAGCCAAGTTTTTGCTAAAACTAATCTTAATGAACATAGAGAAAAACATATGTATTCATTGTCCTCTGTACGATTGCAATTTTTGATATTTAATTTGCTCCTTAGCTTGATTCTTTTCTTCCATGACCATCCCGCCTACCAAGTGTACGATCATCTGCACATGGTAAGCCACAAATGTTTCAGATAGGCTCATAGGTTGGTACTATACAAGCCTAGCCATAACAATTCCCTGGCTATTTCTTCCCACAGTATTTACATGCGTTTATCTGTATGTGTGAGGTGGGTGTAATGAGTGTGTATATTGCTGTACCATCTGTGATACTGGGGCCAGTGTTAGTTTGTTATCATATAAATTGTTTTGTTGCTTATTATCACAGATGATCCTTACAGTGGAAGTGTAGGACTCTTACCACCTGATGTCAGAGTATTGGCAGACTCTGATGATGATGGTGGCCAAACAGAGGTACAGTTGGGCAGTGCAGAGGTTGAATCTGACACTGAAGTTGACATTCACCCATCCCTTGTATTTCCATCAGACAGAGTCAGTAGGCCTACACATAACTATTCCACTGAGCCCTCAGATATTATTGGACAGGTGGAGGGTGAGACACTTGATAAGGGTAGTGTGGTTACTGTGGCTTCAGTGCCGGTTGACTCTGGCCATAGCCAAAGTGTGGGTGATGTGCACTGCTGGAGGGTTGTTAGGGGTGCTCAGAGTATGCCTGCTGTCCACCCTCCACCTCATCCCTGTGTGTCATTATGTGCAACTCAACATATGTTTAGGGCCATCATGAGGAGAAGGCATGTTCCACTAGGGCCTTCGAGGACATTCTCAGGGTTGTAGATGTGGCACAACATGACATGTGTAACTCCCTCCACCATGTGGCTGATTCGATGGATCAGGTGAACGACATGATGGAACAGGAAATGTTTGTGATGGAACGTCTGCTGGGAGGGGGGATAGCATCCACATGGCTGTAGGTCAGCATCATCATCTGCTGTTAACCAATGTGGCCATGCCCAATCAAACTCCCATAGTGATACTACTTCCACTACTCCATCAGTGGTTTAGGTGTCCAAACTCAGATGTGATAGGCCATGGGGTCATGGTACTGGATGTACTCGTGAGGAGAGCTTATCCAGCAAACATCAGTCATGTTCAGGTAGCCACAGCACATCTGACCATGGGCCAGTGCAACTACTGGCAGAGCCAGTTCCCTTGGTTGTGGGCAATAATGGTGAAATGTTACCTCTAGCATGCATGGCTCATATCTGTCTGATATACCAGGATGTAGAGCTAGCACAGAGCTTGGCTGTGTTATTGTAAACATGCACACACAAGTTACACCTTGAGGGGTCAGAAAGACACACACACACATAAGAGGTACATGAGTCATTTGTGAGGCTTGCAGCTTATTTTGTGTCATTGGTCATTTGATGATTTATCGAAATTTTTGCCTGCCTTTCTTTCTATCTTACTCACACACACTCACTTACGTTTTATGTCAGCCTTGGCCTCCTGCCCTGCCAAACAACACTCTGTACAAATGATGATAACCGCATTATCTACTGGATTCTATCTTTTGGATTCATGGATACATAGGTCTTTTGTCTGATGCACAGGGTGCTTGACTGACTGAGTGATGAGTGTGTATGTGTTTGTAATGCTCTTGAAAATTGTAATACTTTCTTACACATCTTTGTATTGTATGTATCTTTGATGCATGAGGCCTATTAGTTGATAAAAAGCACACATCTGTTGACATAAGTCAGTCCTGTCACATATTGATATCATTGCTGTAAGACTCACCCACCTTTTACTTAGGTACATTAAATAGTAACAGTATGCAAGGAGCTGCCATTTATTTGTGTGCTTAGCAATTTATTTTCCAGTTCCAGGCTCAATACTTACATTGATAGTCCAGCAGTTGGAAGTTCTTTAATTTTGGGCTGACTCTGTGTGATGCTAACAGTACACAGCCATTACATGGGTAAGTAAAGGTTGTGAACATTGCCTGGCATCAATTTTACTGTATGTATGTGCAAAGGATGAAAGTTGTACCCCCTTAGGTAGTCAGCATCTGTGCTATTCATTGCCTTTTGGCCAGGGCAAGGGCATATTTTGTACACCTGCGTCTATCTGCACCCACAGCAGCTGGTGGTTCCCCCTCTGACTCCTCATCTGTGTATGGCTGTGGTGACCTTAGCAGTGGTGGTGGGATGTGTGGCCTTTCTCCTCGGTGTTCCTGCTGAAGCTGTTTTCTCATGATAATATTGTGAAGGATAGTGCAGACAATGAAAATCTCAGCACAAGTACAGGGATTGCACTGCAGTGGTCCCCCTGATGTATCTAGGCACTGGAACCATGACTTCAGCAGCCCAAACACATGCTCCATGATATTTCTTGTTTGAGTGCGTGCCTCATTATAGCATTCTTCAGCGGATGTGTATGCATTTCTGATGGGAGTCATCAGCCATGATTCGAGTGCATACCCTGCATCACCCAGTAACTGGGTGGAGCTTTTTTGGAGCTTTTCTCCTCGGGTCTCCAATGAAAATGGGCCTGTGCTTAGTTGGACTAACCTGGTTAACAAATGTGAAATAAATAAATAAATAAATAAATAACTGACCTTGTGGGATATCAACCCTAGAAAACCTCTCACAGAGTTCACATGCACACGGTTTTAGTGTACCTTGTAGAATTTATTGAATCCAGCCCATTGTGGTGAAACCCACAGCAATGTTATTTTTTTTTAATTAAAGCCTTGACCACCACTGCTTCAATGTCATGCAGATATACTCATTATTCAATAGGTTATATATATTTTTTTGTTTTTTCAGTGCAAGTGCATGAGCCATCCTTGAAAATTTTCATATAACTTTTCTTCACCACAGTCCAGTTGAAACATTATATATCAATCGGATAAATTTCTAGTGTTAAATGATAATAGTTCTTTGAAACAAGTCTCTGGAGAATAGGAGTTGTTCACTAGTTAATTGTTTCATCAGGTGATAAAAGTTGTTCATTTTTTTAATTATACTGTATGCAGTGTTCTTCCATATATAACATGAAAGAGTGCATTTTTTATATTAAAGCTTGTTTGTTGTTGCTTTAAACTTGTATTTTCAGCTGTTGTATTTTATTTCATAAAGTGAGTTGTATTGTTCAGATCATTTTGTTTCTTTCACTTAATAAATGTCATCAGACTACTATAATGTGTACTAATCTAAGAGACAATAAAAGACAAAGGACAAGAGTGAAACTGCTTCTGTTTCTGTGTTATAAACAGGATTCATAGCTGCAGTGCCAAGAAAGTAATAACTGTAGGCAATTTACTAAAATTAAATATTAAAGGATCCAAACATCTAATCCTCAGATTAAAAAAAAAAATCAGAAGAAGGTTGTCAAAAAAAAAAGGTGCCAAAGAAGAGCTAGGTAGGTGCAAACTGAGTGAAGACATTGTTTAGTAACTATTCATATGAAGAATTTAAAGTGAAAGAAAAAACATTGGTGAAAATAAAAGCTGTAATAAGGTTGCAATAAATGGCTGCTGACTGACAAGATAGGAAAATGATTTCTCTGTGATTAATACATTGCTGTTTTGTGTCTGTTGAAGGCAAGATATGGAAATGCTGTATTAATTATTGGGATTGATTTATTATGTATGCACATTAGCAGAACATTTACATTGAGATAACAATATGCATATTTCTTCAGTTTGTAGTATAGGGATGAGGGGCTTATTGGAATAACAAGTAATGGAGTAGAGAGATGTCATAATGTTGATGCCATCACAGTGTTGTACACTTAAGTAAAATTATTTATGTGATGTTTTATATTGTTTATATTGGGATGTATTAGAAATTAAATAAAACAATCGTATTTAATTTTCTTTTACTAATTTGTCATGCTTGTTCAGTCTTTGTTGGACAGTAATAGACAAGCCAGTCATTTTGCCCAACTATGCTATGCCTATATAAAGCATTGTTCTGATCTTTGTTTTTTATGTCATATATATGTTCTTTGATCCTAGTTAGTAAATGTCTAGTGGTCATAACCAACATAAAAAGAGGGGCATGAAGATATATATCAGAAGGACCTTTTATAAATTTGTCCCATCTTAATTATACCATACCAATGTTGGATTATTTTTCCTGTAAAACTGTTGGGGTGATATACATTGCTATTTGTATTTCGTTTGTCATGTTGTTGTTGTGTCTTTCGGCTGTCATAATTACAAAAAAATTTTGTTCTCGATCCTAGAACAGGGTGATTTGAATTTAAGAGGAGGCAATTAAAAAAATTATTTAGAACAAAAAGAAGCCAGATGGCAGATAAAATTAAAAGTGGATCAGCCGCCTGGCTTAAATGATGCCATAAATATAAAATGTTTTTTAAAAGATCGTAGTGTGTATGTTAAAAAGTAGTTCAAACAATGATTAATGTCTTGAAGTATTGCCCTTTTATATGCTTGTATTCCATGATTGTGTCCTAATTACTAATTACTTTTAATCGCATTTGATTGGTCCTTGGAGTATTTAAATATTGTAATGTTTAGTATGATTTGTATTTCTGAGGAAGTCTGTATTGATGAAAGTGGAGATTAAATAGTTTTTTACGCTAAAGTGTTCAGCGTGGTTTGTCACAGCGTGTTCAGCTTTGCAGTCTTTTGTTGATCAGTTTTTCAGTTTGTGTTTTTTTTACTTAATCAAACTCTGTTTATTTCACCTCATAGAGTTTATTTGAGTGTATGAAAATGCTAGGGCTTTGTTTTCTAAAAGGCAGTAATGATGCAACCAGATTTCTGTATCATTCTGAGCTGCTAACTTTAATACAAATTAGTTTTGAGTATTTCATTTCACATTTATATACCATATTATAAAATAGCTGCTTGTCAGCTTTACGTCAGCCAGGATGAAGATATCATTCTTTTTATATGATTTAAAATATCTTTATGCTTTTCTATATCAATATACTGCAAAGACAATATAATGCAGGTACAGAAAAAAAGGAGGAGCTTTTATTAACTATGTTGTTTTGCAAAATTTCTTTTTTGTGCTATTCCATGTCAATGGCATTATTAGTTTGGAAATATGCCATGAATGCCATTCAGAATTGTTATGTCTACAGCTATACAGTGCATTGCATTTCTTATTATATTTATTATGCACTTGTCTGTTACTAGTAGTGTTGTTTCCTGATGTGGATATGTTCCTAGGAGATTTTATTTACAATCTTTTGATGTATTTCTATTGCTAGCATATGCTATTGGAGGGGGTTTCAATATTTAGGTTCATAGGTAGGTACTAGGCTATCTGTCCGAAAGGCATTTATAAGCCTAGCCAAAATTTGTTGGCTTTTGCCGCCCCCTTAGATTAGTTCCCTGTGCCTCTGTCCAGCAGAGCCACTGACGTGATCCCCGTGGTAAACTTTCTGTTTCCCATCCACTCGTCAAGGTTTCTCTTGAAGAGGGTTAGCGAGGAGCTCTGCCTAATTTAGATTGGAATCTTGTTCCAAAGCAATGGAAGTCTCTGTGACAGGAATCTATCCCTCCAGCATGTCCTATTTATTGTTGTGGTGAGGTTTAGATCCCTAGAGCATGTGGCTCGAGGGGATAAGCTTTTCTTTAGGTGGAGCATGTCCATCAGTTCTGGGTTGGACCTGGCCTTGTATGTCAGGCAGAAATCACCTCTGACTAGGCGGTATGCAACCGAGTACAGCTGGAGTTTCTTCAGTCCATCTGCATAGGGCATCTGTTTGAGGCCAGTGATCCCCTTGGTGAGGTACTTCTGTGGTCTTTCCAGCTGTTGCAGGTGTCTTGTAAAATACATCCCAAATGGGGCATTGTACTCTATGATGGGTCTGATGAGCGATGAGTAGAGGGGCACAATGGCCTCTTTTGATCTGGATGTGAACCCTTTTGTGATAAGGTGTGCCACGTAGAAGGATTTTCTAACCACTTTGGCAATGTGATTATCAAAGGAGAGTTTACTATCTACTTGGGTCCTCAGATCCCTTATTACATCTTCCGTATTTAGGGGACTACCAGCTATGTGGTAGTTTGTGGGTACTTTGTTTTTTCCCAAGGGGATGACTATGCACTTTTTGGCATAGCTTGAGGCCATGATTTTGACACCAAGTGTCCGTCTCAGTGAGACCCTTTTGGAGGATGTCTGCATCAGCTAGAGAGTCAATTATAGCTCCTTGTTTGCAGTTGTCTGTGAACTTGGTCAGCCATAGTCCTCCTGTGCTTGCCTGTACCTCTGAGAAGTATATGCCAAACAGGAGGCATCCTAGGACTGAGCCCTGGGGAATGCCACTTGTAACCGGTTTAGAGTCAGACCTAGCTCCCGCAACTCTTACCACGTGGGCTCTGTCCGTGATCCAGTTGGCAACCCATCTTATGATGTAGGGGTTTATATTCAGGCTGGTGAGCTTGTCTATAATACCACAATGGGGAATGGTGTCTAAGGCCTTTGCAAGGTCTAGGTAGGCTGTGTGTACCACCTTTCCCTTGTCTATAACTGGTAACTGTCTCAAAGAAGCCCACCAGGTTTAGGAGGCATGACCTGCCCTTAACAAAGCCAAACTGGGTAGATCCAGTGTTTGAAGGTTCCAAATGTCTCTGTTAATGAGTTCCATGATGATGCACTCAATAGCCTTGCAGACCAAGCTAATCAGGCTTATAGGGCGATAGTTCCCAGGGTCTGTTGTGGCTCCACCTTTGTGGAGTGGAATAATTGTTTCTGTGCACCACTCTATGGGTACGTAACCTGTGGAGAGGCTGAGTTTGAACAGTGTGTTTAGGTGAGTGGTTAGTTCATCTTTGAGGTCGTGTAGGACGCAGCCTGGGAAACCGTCCGGTCCCATTGATGCTGTGTTTTTGGCTTTGGAGACGGCTGTTTTAATCTGAATGTCTGTGATTTCAGGAGCTCTACATTCTTCTGGTATTGTTATGGGCCCTTTTGGGGGTGAGATGGGGGTGAAGTTTGCGCCAAACCTGTCTGCCAGGATGTTGGCAATATCAGTCGGTTCAGTGTATTTTGTACCATTCTGCACTAACTCCAAGCAGATCTGAGCATTGCCACTTAGATTCTTGACATAGCTAAAAAATGCCTTGTGGTTATCTTTGGAGTCCTTGGCAATTTTTCTTTCGAAACTCTCCTTGGATGATTTTATGAGGAATCTTAGTTTCTTGCTGATACTGATGAGGGATGTCTTCCCTTCTTGGGATTTTACTCTTTTCTGTACTAGTTTCCTCCTTCTATTGTATAGCTTGTTTATGGCAGGAGTCCACCAGACTGGTTTCCTTTTCTTAGAGGAGTGAGTCTTGGTTTTGCTTAGGATAGCCCGATCCATGCATTCTTGTAGGTGCCCGTAGAATGCATTAGTAAAGGATTTTGCAGCTTGGACAATGTTATCCTTTAGCATGGGGGTTTTGAATCTTTCCACCTCGGTCTTAAGTAAAGTGAAGTTTGCTTTTGAAAAGTTTTTCACTGTGCTTTCCTTGTCCGGAGGTGGGGGTGGAAAGTGGATATCCAGAGTGATTTGTTTATGGTTAGATCTAACCAGTGAGGGGTTGACCTCCGGTGTGGAGCACCAGTTGCCCATGTTGGTGATGACCAGGTCCAATATGTTGTCACCTCTGGTGGAAATGTTGACCAGTTGATTCAGGGTGTTTGAGTTTATAAATTCTAGGAAATGTTGGGCAAGGGAGTTAGTACTTGTCTAGTTCTCCCAATTAATGTTTGGGTAATTGGAATCACCCAATATTAGGGTGTTTGGTAGGACCTTTATATTTCCCAGTGTTTCCAGAAATGGGGAATGGGGGTCCTGGGGCATGGTGGGTGATCTGTAGCAAGCTACAATTTGAATTGCAGTTTTGCCCATTGTTAGTTGCACGTGGATGATCTCTGAAGCATCGTGCTGTGCCACTAACTTGGAGGTGTGGGTATCCTTGATGAATATGGATATGCCTCCGGCTTTTGTATTTCGGCCTGGGTTCTGTGGCCGAAATATATGGTATGAGTTGTAGCCTGGTAGTGCTGGGGTGCTCTCTGGAGCCTTAAACCAGGTTTCTGTTACTGCACATATATCGATTTTCTCCATACTGAGGAGTGCCTTGAGTGCATGCATTTTGAGGTTTAGACTTCTGGCATTGAGTAGCATTACCCTCAGTTTTTTGTTACTTGTGCTATTTATGGCGGTGGGTTTGTCTTTTGAGCCTTGCCTAAAAAAGGCACTATGGGGGTGGCAAGAGCCTTGGCCAGTATTCGAAAGCCTAAGGGTGACAGGTGCAAGCTGTCTCTAGTGAAGCAGCGTGGCTTGTCGAGCATGTCATCCCAGGTGGACAGACACTGGATCCCCTTTGAATGACACCAGAAACATAGCCAATTATTGAAATTTATCATTTTTTCTATATACTGTGGTATCATTCTTGGTGAGAGCAGGATGATACTTGGAGTCAGGGTCATACCAGCCTGGGCTACAAGATCAGAGAGCTCTTCCATGTCTCTTTTCATGTAGTCCAGGGAGGTACAGCTCAGGTCATTCACACCAACATGGACAATGACAGAGTCATATTTTACTTGTTCTGGAGTGACCTGAGTGCTTGTGTTATGTGGCGGATCCTGGCACCTGACAGGCAGCTAAAAGTAACCTTCTCCTTATTCAGCCTAGTAAGTGGGATGTCAGTGTGCCTGACTATAGAGTCACCTATTGCTATTATGTTTGGTATGCTATTTTTCGTTAAGGGCTGTGATTGCATGGCACACTGGTTTTGTGAAGTATGTGTTTCATGATTTGTGTTGGGGGGTGGAGGTTTCTTGGATGTCTGCTTTGGAGGTCTCTGTTGCTTTTGCAGATTTTTATTTAGAGCCTCCGAGTATGTTTTCATGTATTTATGTGTGTTTTTTGCCGGTGCTGGTTTAATAGGTCTATGTGAGACTGGTGGTGTGATGCAAGTATTTCCCTTCTCCTCTTGACTGTCTGATCCAGCCTTGGGTTGAGAGAGCTTAGCCTTCAGTTTGGCTGTATAATTGCATCTCTCCCATGTATTAGTGTTTGGTGGTAGGAGGAGAGGGTTGTCTGTGTACACGAAGCAGTTGTAACATTGCCTCATAATGCCCAGATTCACCAGTTGGACTGGAGAGTATGCCTGAAACTGCCCTTTGGACATGCCTGGATAGGTACAGTGAATTGTTTTACTGAATGGCTGGTAAGGTTGAATAGAGAGCCTTGTCCTTCTGTACAGTATAGAAGGGTCTAGTACTAGGGTTTATAAGTGCTTGCTATGAGTTTTGAGCAAGTGCTATGCTGAGAAATGAATTCTTGAGTGCTTAAGTTGAAAGTTTGTCTAGTTCCAAGGGAAATTTTGAAGAGGAGACTTTGTGGAGCCGAGAATAGTTATACCCTAGCTAGCCATAGCTGCCTGGTGTGCAAAACCGGGCAAATGCGGTATTTATAGCAGGGAAATGAAAGAGATAGAAATTAGCCCAAAATGGCCAATAAACTACTAATTTCTGGGCTGAAGCCACTCCTCCAGGGAAAGATAGGCTGCTCAAAGCTCCCCTCTCTCACAGGTGAACAGAGAAACTTTCTTCTATCCAAGTAAGGTATGGACAAACACAGAGATTTGTAACACAGCCCTGAATTCAGCACTTAACTGGACTATACTAGCTTAGAAAGGCAGGAAACAAGTATTTTTTTTTCAGAAAATAAATTAGATACAATAAAAAACTCTTTAAATGCACAGAAAAGGATAATTATTGTTATATATCTCAGATCAGAGTTGTAGTAAATGCCACTAGTAATAAAGCAGGAAGAAACACACATACAGTTAAAGCAGATGAATAAAATGCAATATATATATATATATATATATATATATATATATATATATATACACACACACACACACACACACATATATATATATATATATATATATATATATATATATATATATGTGTATGGTTCCCTATCAGAAGCCTGAAACATCATAAGCCTGAAAATCAAAATCCTGAAACCAAAAGCCTGAAAATTCAGAATCCTGAAAACTCAAAATCCTGAAAGCCCAAAATCCTGAAAGACCAAAATCCTGAAACTCAAAATCCTGAAAACA
Source organism: Protopterus annectens (assembly GCF_019279795.1). Classification (NCBI taxonomy): domain Eukaryota; kingdom Metazoa; phylum Chordata; order Ceratodontiformes; family Protopteridae; genus Protopterus; species Protopterus annectens. The sequence goes on from NC_056733.1 coordinate 439,254,877, forward strand.
CAAAATAGACATACTGATGTCATTGTGGCTTTGCTATTGTTAGCCCTGTGGTGTTAGGTCATGCGTTGGGGTCAGGTAAGTGTGCGGTTGGTTTTATTTTAGGGTTGGGGCGGTTTAAGTGAGTTAGGGTTAGGGCGCAGGTTAGGCATGTAGGCAATAGTGACAAATATAGAGGTTAGGGGCGGGTTAAGTGAGTTAGGTTTAGGGCTGGTCAGGTGAGTGTGCGATAGTGACGGACCTTAGGGTTAGGGTTAGGGTCAGGGTCAGTTGGTAGATATTAGTGTCTTTATAGTGACATATTAGCATTATTTGTGTTTTCAGGATTTTGAGTTTCAGGATTTTGGTCTTTCAGGATTTTGGGCTTTCAGGATTTTGAGTTTTCAGGATTCTGAATTTTCAGGCTTTTGGTTTCAGGATTTTGATTTTCAGGCTTATGATGTTTCAGGCTTCTGAATGGGAACCATATATATATATGTATAACAATAGAAAACGAACAACTGATTTAAACAAGTTACCCAATTAACCAGAAAAAAGCTCAAAACTGAGCCCTGCTCCAGCAGTTTTCAATCAGACAATTTCTAACTGCACACTCCTGCTGCTAGGGTGCCGGGGAACCTTCTCCAAAAAAAGATGTCCTGGATCAGTGCTCAAGTTATAAAACAAAGCTAGATTCAGCAGGCCTGAATCTGGTCTATGCTGCTACAACAAGGTGCACCAATTTCAGAAAGAAACAGTTCAAATAAGTAGGCACAATAAGTCTGTGACCAGAAATTCCCAGCTCAGAAGGGCAGAATCCAGCTTCCCACAAGAATGCAGACCACACCTTCTTAATGTAAAAAAACTGGCCCAAAGCCCGAGTGCTTAAACTGGAACTAATACACTTTAGAACAGACAGTAAGCCTTCAATCAGCAACTCCCAACTCAGAAGGATGTAAGTTTCCTGTCCTGCCACAACAGTGCAGACCACAAACCTTCCTAATGTGAAACAACTGGTCTAAAGCCCAAGTGCATAATCCAAAGGCTTAGAATAACAGTTACAATTTAATTGGCTAAAAACAAGCAGCAACAAATGCAGCAGAATAAATCCTATTAAGTACTTTTAAGAATAGGCCGCAAGAGCAAAATAAGTAATAAAGTAGGAAGAAACACAAACACAGTAAGTATATTAATAAAGTGCAAATTTTTTTTTTTCTGTCCGTATTAGGTAAAAATCGACTGCCAATCATTAGCGGACCGGAGTTCCGCTGTGGCGACCCCTAACTGGGAAAAACCGAAAGAAAAACAACAAACAATTAGAATACTGTAGAACTTTGGAAAGAAATGCCAAAAAGATACTTATCAATTTATAGTTTGAGTTGTTTCAGTAGCACTCTCAGTCAGAACTCAATTAGATTCAAGCAATGAATGCAGAGGTAACAAACAGGGAATCTTAGTTATACTAGCAAGCCTTGAGACAATCAAATAAAACACACAAGTTGTTCGGCCAGTATTTAACAGAGCAGGATTAAGGGTGGGGGAAAAATAGCACTTTCCACTCAGAAAAATAACACTTTCAACACAGATCAGAAGCCAGCAAATATGATCTAAATAAATCAAGCAAAAGCAATTAGAATACTGTAGAACTTTAGAAAGAAGTGCCAAAAAATATACTTATCAGTTTATAGTTTGAGTTGTTTCAGTAGCACTCTCAGTCAGAACTCAATTAGATTCAAGCAATGAATGCAGAGGTAACAAGCAGGGAATCTTAATTATACTAGCAAGCATTGAGACAATCAGATAAAACACACAAGTTGTTTGGCCAGTATTTAGCAGAGCAAGATTAAAGGTGGGGGAAAATAGCACTTTCTACTCAGAAAAATAACACTTCCAACACAGATCAGATGCCAGCAAATATGATCTATATAAATCAAGCAAAAGCAATTTAGAATACTGTAGAACTTTGGAAAGAAGTGCCAAAAAATATAGTTTGAGTTGTTTCAGTAGCATTCTCAGTTAGAACTCAATTAGATTCAAGCAATGAATGCACTAGTGTGATGGGAATACTGAAACCCAGCTTGTTTTTTTAGTCCGTGTTTAATTGATTCTTTGTAAGACAGATGGAGAATAGACTTGCTCTTTTGTACATTGGATTCAATTTGTACTCTTACAGAAAGAGGATGAAAAGGCATATGTTTTCATACATAATTATCTTAAAACTGTATGCAGACTACTCAGCTGGAGCTGGATACCTCTCCAAATTAAACCTCCCTCCACCGCACATATACACATATACACAAAACCACAGCTCAGGGTTTACTATGCAGTCCTCCCTTCAACACACACATGCGCGCGCGCGCACACACACACACACACATACACACACACACACACACACACACACACACACACATAAAACTACAGCTTAGGGTTTACTATGCAATTTATAATAATCTCATTAGATGTATGTGTAGTGAACAGAGTATAATTTAAAATATTTTTGTCAGTAGTATGAAAGATAAATTTAAAGTGAAACCTAGCAAAATGCCTTCTAGAAAATAACCATGTAAATGAGCAGCATGGAATAATCATAGGTAAAATCACCAAAAAGTTTGTTTGGAAAAGGTAGAGTATTAGTTTCATGACTGCAGTACAACCAAAGACAAGTCTATACCAGTCATTGTCCATGACTTCTTATTTGCATCTGGTTGGTACTATAATCAGAAGTAGATGGATTTAGGTTGTATTATCAGTATTTACAGTCTATGATGAACTTACTAGAATAGCCAGGTTATGTAACAGGCCTATACCTTTGAAGCAGGATGTTCATAGGGTTACTAAGTGTTTTATTGAGAAAAATTACTCTGCACCTATTATGCAAAAGTAATTAAAGAGGTTAACTGTAGTTCTAGGGACAGGGATATACAGAAAGATTTTTTGTGTTTTTATAGCCAGGTCTAAGTGACATATATCATCCAATTTTCTTTATAGGTGCATACACATATGCTTCTTCCAATATAATAGGTATGGTGGGGAAATATTGGCAGGTGTTATTTGTTGTTGCAGTTTTACAGGGTATTTTGGCATTCCACCTACTGTTTCTTATGGTTTCAGTACTAGTGTGATGTACTAGTGTGAGGGGAATACTGAAACCCAGCTTGTTTTTTATTCAACAGTATTGAACATGCAAGTACTGGGACATGGTAAGTTCCTTGTGGACACTATTGCATGTGTATAAATGTATTTTCTCAGACATTTTATCATATAAACGTGGACAATGTTGAGGTTTAGCAACATTGTAGTTGCTTCATCACTACTGTACTAGAAAAACACAAGAACAGTATTTGTCTGAAGTTTGGGGCAGATTAGGGACTGTAGACATGGGATTTTTGAAAGTACCTTTACCCAACACGTCAATCCTGTTCAGAATGGGGGTGCAACAGTCTTATTTTTTATAAGATAAAAACATACTACTTTATGTAATATAAGTGATATATATTTTAAAGTTTAAAGCATGATCTCTTATATATTCATTCATACCTCTAAGCAGTGTCTGAATTTGGCTAAAAATTTTGCTCTGTCCCACCGAGTACCTGCTAAGATGGTTAATGTTTTAAGAAAAGGTAGTGGATTCTACTTAATAAATAATGACAACATTATGTTAAGAGACAACTCAGTGGTTCGAGATTTGGGAATGTGTGTGGACAATGACGTAAATTTTGAACATGTGTCCATTGCTGTAAGAAAGTCCTTCTATATTGCCAGCTTATAAATAAAGGGGATTGCGTCTAGATCTGGGGTTGTCATTGTCCCCCTTCACTTAGTCCTCAATAGGCCAATCATCTGTCCTTCAGATTAGACATTAAACTGAGGCCCCATCTGTTTGAGAATGTAAACGATCCCATTACACCTATCAGAAAGAGTAGCGGTCCATTATTAAATACCATATCTATTACAGTTACAGTATCTGCATTTTCTTTATTTACTTCCACTGTCTTGTCTCCCCCCATCTTTTTTCCACAACCAGAATCCTATTTTATCAATATTTCTGACAATATCCATTTTTCATTAAATTTTATCTCATTCAATCTTTTGTTCCATATAGGCCATATTATATAAAATATCTTTTTATCTATTTTCTTTGCATCTTGTTCTCCTTTATTACCATAATAACCATATTCTACATATCCATATTTATATCATTCATTCTCTTAATACTTTCCACAACATTATTTTCACATATTTTTTCCTATGATTTCCTCACCCTTTTAAATCTTAAAAAAGTGTTCTTTTGTTTCAGCTTCACCACAATAATTACATATTCCTTCTATTTTTTTATACGTTATATTCATTTTTACTGGCAATTTCTTTACTGATCATATTCATAGAGCATCTCTACATTCTATATGGGTTCTTTTTGCACCACTCTAATCTCATTTTCATAGCTTTTAATTTTTTATGCTCCAGCTTTTCCCATGAAATACACAGTAATAAGTATTCATTACATCTTCAAAACGTAATTCGCATTACCGTTTTACCGAAAGTGCATTTATCTGAAAATGCACTTTTGTAAAAAACCAACCCCCCCAAAAAAAACATTAAACACATTTATGCAGGGGGTCAAGCCCCCCTGCATCCTCCACCCCCCCGCTACTTATATATTCTAACTCTGGGAATATTCCCTTATCACCCACTATGCCACGATCTACAATAACAATCTCAGTTGGCTTTCGTTGATCCATTGTTTTGGAAAAGTGCATTTTCAAATAAATGCACTTTCAGAAAAATGGGGTTGCAAACTTATATTTCGATAAAAAGTAGTTTTGATGGGTCAAGGTAGATCCACACACACACACACACACACACACACACACACACACACACACACACACACACACACACACACACACACACACACACACACACAGACATACACGCACACACACAGACATACACACACACACACATATATATATATATATATATATATATATATATATATATTGTTTTTCATTATTATAATTATCAAATATTTTTTCTTTTAACCATGTCAACACTTTATATAAATTCCGTGATGCTGCATAAAACACTGGGTTAACCAAACCCAATACCACTTCCTTTTCTTAATATATAGCATCCTTCTTTTCACAAGGTTTAATTTGAATCCCCATGTAAGTGAAACCATAAACACGCTCACTAGTTATGCAATTTTATCAGATAAAACCATATTGATTAAATGTACTTTCTTTTTATATGGCAACTTATATTTCCTCCAAAATAAACATACATTACTTCTTTTTTGTATTATGTTATCCCCTTGTTGCATTCTAGCTAGCTTAGTACCAATTTTTATACCTAATATTTTTATTTCTTCCCTATTGAGCTAAGCATTTCTTATGTTAACAATTATTTCTATACCCATACTTTTGCCCCTATTTTATACTCAGACCTATAGCCCTCAAATATTTGATTAACTTGGTTAATAACTACTTCAACCCAGTCTTTATTTTTTGTCATGAATATTATATCATCCACATGAGAAAACATAACTTGCACATGAATTCCTTCTATTGTCCTATATGCTGCTATTCTTTTTTAAACAGCTTTTTATTCATTTTAAATCAAAGATTGTACAAACTTATTTAAAGATAAATATAACAAAAACATAACTTTTTACATATGTTCACAACAGAATCAAATATAGGAAACTAAATCATTAAAATTTCTCAAGTAAATCACTTAATTTTGGCAAAGATCCAAACTGGTGAGTAATATTCAAAGTTCTCATTTTGGCAGATGACAATTCTCTTTTACAGATTTTTTTTTTGCTAAACTAATGAATTCAGTAAAATAAGACATGGTGCAGCGGTAGCATTATTGAATCACAGCAAGAGGTTCTCCTGTTCAATTCTCGGCTAGAGTGCAGGGAGTTCCTTTTGTGTGGAGTCTGCATGTCCTCCGCGGTTGGGTGGCATTCGAAAGACATGCATAAATGGGCGTGCCTTCGTTGAAGGTTGGACATCGAGCTGGCACCTCGGCATCTGTGAAAATCTACTGCCAATCATTAGCAGACCGGACGTCCATTGTGGCAACCCCTAACTGGGAAAAGCCAAAAGAAGAACAACAATGAATTCAGTAAAATAAAGAATAGTTTTACACGTCCAATTCTTTGTGATTGTTTTTCTTGCTATAGCTAAAATGGACCAAAGGAGAGGCATCTGCACCCTAGGAATGGAATCTGGAACTGGAGCATTAAATGAGATCATGGAGTTAGAAATGACACATATTCTGTTCAAAAAGTTTGGGCAAAATTTTTAATTTCAACCTCAAAAAGAGTTACTATTTTACAATCCAATATCATATGAACCAATCTGCATTAGAGACTTCAGTACACCTCCAACAATTAATATTCCCAAATGCTTTTTGTGGAGGTAAAAAAGCTCTGCGAAGAAATATCCATGTATATGTTTTCCAAAAAAGAGAAGACGTACATTTTCCTGCAGATTTAAGAATGAAGCATTTATTTTCATCAGAAAAGGCCTTCTCATTAATCATAGTTGAGTAATTCCAAAATAATGAATCTGTGAAACCAAACTTTTTTTACTATTTTATAATATATATATATATATATATATATATATATATATATATATATATATTTATATATATATATATATATATATATATATATATATATATATATATATATATATAGGGTTCCTATTATATAATCGAAGATGCAATCCTTCAAATGTATCTTGATCAAACTTGAAAGCACAAAACAGCAAAATAGTGAAACAGCATATAAGCAATTTCTTTCCCTGGGAAAAAATCGCTTGCCCGCCTCTGTTACTTTGCCGTTTTCATCATTGTAGTGCGATCTTAGAGATGGTATATTTAAGTAGTGGGGGAGAAGCTCCCAACTTTATGTAATGTTTTGAAGTTTTTATTTTATTTATTTATTTATTTATTTTTGTGGAACAGCGATTTCTTTCTCTGGGAAAAAAAAAATTGCTGTTCCGAGTGTTCGGGATTGTAAGCTTTTGCTTACATGGGGTCGATAAATCAGCGTTCACTTTTTTAAGCATTTGCTGATTTAATAGGTCCTATATATATATATATATATATATATATATATATATATATATATATAGATAGATAGATAGATAGGTCTACTTCAGTTCATTGAAAACTCATTTCATTGAAAACTCATTTCACTGAAACTCAAGTTGCCTAAGCACAATTCACTGAAAGCTCACCTCACTGAAAACTCATTTGAATTAAACTAATTTGCTGAAAGGTATATGCCCTGTTCCGCACTGTATTGTGATCCTGAAGTTAGTATATATAGTAAAGGAGGTGTGGGGCCACAACCTCCACAATGAGGTGTTGGGGGGGGGCATAGCTCCTTTCATAGTTTGGGTATATATTGTCTTCTGGAAGAAGTTATTCATTTGACTTGTAAGTATCCATGTCTATGGTTTACAATGTTTAAAACAAGAGGGGGGCTATACCCCCAACACTCCCCAATGTGAGGGGCTGTACACCCAACACGCCCCTTACTATATATACTAAGTCCAGGATCACACTACAGTGGTGAACAGGGCATATACCTTTCATTAAATGGGTTTCAGTTAAATGAGTTTTCAGTGAAGTGAGCTTTCAGTGAATTGTGCTTAAGGAGTTGAGTTTCATTGAAATGACTTTTCAATGAAATGAGTTTTCAATGAAATGAAGTAGACCCATATATATATATATATATATACATATATATATATATATATATATATATATATATATATATATATATATATATATATATATGGTTTCACTTCGGTGTCTCGAAATACTGAAACACCGAAGTTGTAATGGCTGAGATTAGAATGCCAAAATTTCAGTACTCCCCTGCACCCGCCACACCCCCTACTTAAATATACCAGATCACACTACAGTAGAGGAAAGGGAAATCTCCCATTCCACACCATATATGGAAGCACAGAATGGGAGATATGTTGTTTCCCCACTATCGTGCAATCACGGGGAAGGTAAATTTAAGTGAGGGGGTGCAGGGGGTTACCCCCCCCTGTAGAAACAGTACTTTTCTTAATTTTAATTTTGTTTTTAGTGCCACTTTAGTATTTTGAAATACTGAAACTTCAGCATTCAGCTCTCGGACATTACATTTTCTGTATAATTTATTTGAGTTGTTATAAAAAAGGTAAGTATCCTTGGAATATTTTTATTTGAAAATCCATGGATATTTTGATTTTATCACTAACATACTTTTTACAAGATTGCATAGCAACCAATTACTAATTTCTTTAATGCCTTATATGAAGATAATCTGTTTATTTGATTTATTTCTGATTAAGAATCAATTCCAAAAGATTAAATTTGCATCTCTTAGGTCTCACATTTTGTTTACATTAAATGTTCCCAAACAATCCACAGTATTTGATATAAGGAACAATAAAAATAATAAATATTTAACTATATAATTAGAATTCATTAATCTTTTAAAATTTATAAGGATGTAATCAGTAAAGGGAGAGGGATAGATTGTTTTTCTTTTCAAGTTCAAGTAAAATTTATTAATTCCAAATTCAGAGAAAGATTCGACATCATAGATGTTATTATTTATTAATCTTCCATGAATGGATTTCCAAGTGGACCAGTAAGAGTAATTTAACCAAAGAGATATTAAATTCAAAGTTATGGATATGGCTTAATTCAACATTTGGAAAACTTAATCCCACTTCTTGCCAACTTTTAACATGTCAATTAAAGGATATTCTCAGCTTATTGGGGAACCAGAGAAAATTAAGAAGAATAGAATTTAATTTCTTAAAGATTTTTTATGAGGGAGAATAATTAGTGACTGTAGTTAGAAAAGTATTTTTGGAAGGATTATCATTTTTATTAAAGTAAGTCTATCATCCATTGTAAAATTATTTTGGTCCAATTAGTGATTATTTTAGTAAGAGTGTCTATGAAATGACTATCCTTTATTGCTGTTGAGTCTTTTATTGTATATTTTATTATAGTTCCAAGATAATTAATGTGTGAATTGTCCCAAATAAATTTCTTATATATTTTTAAATAATTATTAGCTTTTTTATTAATAAATAAAGTTTCTGTTTTATCAGAGTTACACACTAACCCCGGGATTCATGAACCTTGCGCCAGGCGCCAGCATAGCGTCGGCGTTATAACGCCAAATATGGCTGCTTAGCGATTCAGGTATGAATGAATCCCACGTGCACTACCGGGCGCGGACCGCTCCGCCCCAAGCGTAGGTATGCAAAACACACTGTGTGCGGTATTGCACCATGCAAATGAGGGCAAAAAGCGATCCACGGTGGCGCAGGCGTGAAGGTAGCACGCAATGTAAACCAAAAACGGTTTACATTTACCCAAACATACCGGAGGAGTAACGGAAGGCTGTCAAAGTCAGGTATCATATAGGTGCAATATGCCAATGTGGAAAGGCACCGAGAATGTCCCAAGAAAATATGCACAAAATGTAAAAATGACATAAATGGCACGTACGTAGAAAGAACAGCAGACCCCCGGGATATGTGCACAGAAGTTGCAAAGCAATGAAATAATATGACAATGTCCCAAAAGAGCAGTAGAACAAAATCAGCTGCACAGCCACCACACACCATAGTATGTATGTAAAGCTGCAACCCCAGCGCAATGGTTGTCAAGGAGTGGTGGCGTGTCCGCGCCGTAACCATGTATTAGTAGTCAATTCCATGCAAATGAGGCAGATAATAGTGAATCGCAAAAACGGCGCGTAAGGATGGAGCAAGCGCGAGCGGTACTACACCGAGGAGTGGCCTACACGAGATACATGTCAACCACAGAGGGGTGTGCCACTGTAGGAGGAATGATATTGATGTCAGCAAATCTGGGCTGTACAATGCACATCACAGCATCAGGACTGGCGTGTTAGGAAATAGATGTGCTGAGAGTACATAATGCGCGCATAAATGCATGTGCACGAAAGTATGACTACGCTCCCTAAACCAGTCATGTGACGGCCTCACCGCCAACAACCACGGATATAGGAAGGTAATGGAGAATACGAGGAAATGCGGAAGCAGTGTAAATG
>NC_056733.1:439375451-439425451 GCF_019279795.1 Protopterus annectens
ACTGAGCACAGAGGGAGTAACCAGGGATCTGGGGACCCGTGTTGTCGGTAACCGTTTGTTCGACACACACATTGCTAACGTAGTTAGATAGACCTTCTACATTGGCCACCTGATCATGAAGGCATTCACATCTACATCAGGGGAGGTCATTGTCCCCTTGTACTCATCACTCATTACACCTATGATTGGGTACAATGCCCCGTTCAGAATGTCTGTGACCCGACACCTGCAGCAGCTGGAAAGGCCCCGACAGTTCATCCACAAATGGATGCAGGGTCTCAGGAATATGTGTTATGCTGACCAACTGAAAGGGTTCCATCCCTATTCTGTCGCATACCACTTGCCCAGAGGTGACCTGTGCCTGGCATCCAAGGCCAGGTCGAACCCGGATTTGATGACTATGCTTCACCTAAAGAATCTAGATCCCTCAGAATCACAAGGGCTGGTGACGTACACCTTGGCACTGTCATTAATAGAACGTGCTGGTGGGACACATTCATCACCCAGACACTCGCTATGCTGTGGAACAACATCCCAGTACATGTGAGACAGAGCACCTGGCTGGCCTTGTTTTAGTATTTTGACAAGGATGTCTGAATTGCTTTATTCAACTAACCTTGTAAATGAATATTTACTTTGCCACATATTTAATCTTTACATTCCATTGATATATTTTACATTAGTCATATTCATAGTGTTTATCTCTATATATTAGGGTTCATTTATATTACTAGGTGTCTCTACTTCTATTAATATAATGGCACAATCCCTAGAACATATATATGTAACGTATACACTCAGACACTTGGAAAACATTATGTTGGGTCTTCTTTCATATTAATACATATAGTATTATTTTCATGAAGAATGTAGATGTTGAAGCACTGTCTGATTTACTCACTGTGTGCAATCTGTAACCCGAGTAGACTTTGTAGCTTGTTCGCCGTTAAGGCATTTAATTAATACTTAGCACATCTTATTTACTGCCCAATTAAGGGTGTTAAATGTAGTGAATTGAACTGCATTGTATGTATTCTGAAGAAGTCTGCTTATGAAGCAGACGAAAAGCTGCAATAAACTATGGTGACTGCATTTAATTCCTGGTGGTCTCTGGTGGTCACCGGCGTTTCTACGGTACCTCACTTTTGCTTTGGACTTTCTCATCTGGGTCTCTGTGTTATTTGTATGGGAATGTCACTGTAGTCCCTATGTGTATTACCTGTGTAATGCCTTACTGCGGCAGTGTAATTCCACCAGGTTTGCAGTTAGGTGCGCATTCTTGTTCATATGCTTGTCCATCCATGTGAATTGCCTACTGGACAGTGGTATAGGGCTGTACACATTTCACGCCTGCATTTAGCATTCTCCGGTGGATGCTTTGCATTATTAGTAGGGAGTAAGGCAGGTACTATGCCCACATCCCTCACACGGGCGGACAACGGATTATCAGCCAGACGACACAGAGCCCCATTTCTGCATACCCAAAATCCCATGGCTGCAACCCTCGACAGTACCCATTACACATCCTTCATGCGGGACTGGGATGTGGACGCCATGTATGGACACGCCGATCTGGGTATTTCTGTTCATATGTCCTGCATTTCATGGACTCTTGTCAGCAACCTTAAACACGCTGGTAGTGCATATGTCTAACTGTGCCGTAGTCACGGCTATATCATCATCTGTTGTTCGGACACGGCTGGAGTGGGTTCTGTGAGAATGTATTTTTGGGTCCTTCAATGGACACCAATGTGCATATGTCAAGTTAGATGTTGCTGGACTATGTCCAACTGGCCAGTGCTTTTCACTGCTGCTGTATGTTCCCGAATCGCGGATGTCTGTTTGACTACCCATTCTACGTGGTGCTACGTAACCAGGTGATTTAGTACTGTGAACAAATGTTATACATCCAAAGATGCTGGTTAGCAACTGCTTCAAATAAACCTCAGACATCCCAATAGGACATATCCCTCACTGTACTTTCAACATAACACCACCGGAACATGTTGATCACCTATGTATTCATTTAACCATGTTGTCTTCATAGGAGGGAACGCCATAGTTTACATATCCTACTTGACGTTGTGGGTGTGCCATTAGTATGTGTTCCACAGGTCGCGCATCTGTTCCGCTGTATGGTAGCGGGTGCTCCTCATTCTGTTGCTGGCAGATTGAGTGCTGTGTACGCCGGTGTTGGCACGGCGGTCCAACTTTGTATGTGGAATGTCAACTGTACTCCCTATGTATATTTCCTGTGTTATGCCTTACCGCGGCTGTGTAATATTCCCGGGTTTGCAGTTGCGGGTGCCATCTTGGCCGTACGCTTGTCCATCCATGAGAATTGCCTACTGGACACTAGTATAGGGCTGTACACATTTCACACCTGCATTTACCATTCTCCGGTGGATGGTTTGCATTATTACTGGAGAGTAAGGCAGGTGCTACGCACACATCCCTCCCACGGGGCGGGACGATGGATTACCTGCGAAACAACACCGAGCCCAGTTTCTACATACCCAGGATCCCTTGACTGCAACAGTCGACAGTACCCATTACACATCCTTCATGTGCGGGACTGTGATGTGGACGCACTTCTATGGACCCGGTACCCTGGGTAGTTCTGTGCATATGTGCTGCATTTCATGGACAGCTATCATCAACATTGAAGATGCTTGCGTTGCATATGTGTAGGTGTGACGTGGTCACAACAATGAGTTCACGTGGGTGATGACGGAAGCTGGCAGGCATTCCATGAAGTAGAATTTTTGGGTCCTACAATGGACACCACTGTGCATATGTAAAGTGTAGAGCTTGTCGGACTGTGTCCTTGTGGCCAGTGGGTTTGACTGATGCTGTGTGTTCAACAATCGCAGATGTCTGCTTGACTACCCATACTGTGTAGTGCTACAGGAACCATGTTTTCCGAGACCAGAACCCAATGGTGTACATCCACTGTTGCAGGTTAACAACCGCTTTAATTAATCCCCAGAGGGCACGGTTGGGGGGTATCGCCACTTTATTGTCGGAACAACACCTCCAGACTAGGTACATCACGGTAACTTTAGCCCGGTCTTACCGGCCATTTGCAATTGTAATTAGCAGACACGTGTCAATACATGTATAATAATACATATTGTCATGCCGAAGGTAATCTATGTTATTTGGACAATGGCTTCGGCTATTGGCATCCGTTGCTGTGAGTGTTGCCGGTTACCATACACATTGCTTGCTCAGAGGCAGACTTCCCAATTCTGCACATTACTGTGGTCTCCTTTAAGGAGCCTGAGCCAGTGGTCGACAGTACTGCAGCCACTGCATCACTCACATATGACGTCTACCAGTACCTACAGGACTGCATGAACCAGGCATTCCCTTACCCAACTGTGGTTCATTGTACCAATGCCAAGCATCCAGTGTGCTGTACCCCAGCCATACACAGGCTGTACAACAAGAGGAGGTGGCTACTATAAGGCGGAGCAGGCACCTTGTGAGGTATGACACCCTTGGTCATCATATGTGTAGAGCTACACGCTGTCATGACATGGTCCAGGGCACGTTCCACAGATATACCTACATGGACCTGGCTGACAATCATACCACCTTCATTTGCTATGCTCGACACCTAGGAGGTCACTCCCACATATGCTCTGACTGGGTTCACGAAGATGTGGAGTTTACTCAACATACACACATTGCCAAACTACGGCCTGACAAGTTCGGTGAGGACATCTCCACACCCTCCCCCCCACATAAGGGGATGTCTGTCCCAGCGGTTTGTGGTCCCCAAATGTTCTGTGACACACGGGTGGGACATGCTCTCTCCAGGGTAGTGGACATAGCATCCCTGAGACCAGCTGGTGACCCGACTGTGTACTCCACTATCTCATTGAGGAATTAGACCCACAGTTAGGACAGCTATTTCTTTGTAGCCTCACCTCAGGTAACGTACCCAGGGTGTGTCGCACGGCAACTGTAGTCCCACGTCACAGGGCCAATGCCTCCTCTGACCCTGGTTATTACTGTCCCATTACCATGAGGTGACCTATCTGCAAAGACATGGGGAGGGATCATACTGCGTCTCGTAGATGAAGGCATAGGGGACATGCATACTTTGCATCCAACATGGTTTGGCTTGTTCAGGGGCGGTTCATGCCTTTCAAGCATGGTTGAAATTTCAGGACAGTCACCAAGGCCATTGATGGGGGTCTTGCAGTCCATACAGCCTACCTCGACCTGGCAAAGGCCTGCAAGACATTACCCCCCTCAGGTATCGTTGATAAACCCATTGGCTGGGATGTGAACATGTACATCACAGGATGTGTTGTAAACTGTCTATGTAACACAACCCACGTGGTCATAGTTGCTGGCAGCATGTCAGACCTACTGCCTGTCACAAGCGGTGTCCCATGGGGCCCTTCCCTGGGTCCACTCCTCTCATACATCTACATTTCCACAGTACAGGCACACACAGGGGTGTTATGGGCAACATTGTTTGTAGATGACTGCGAAACAGGTGCCATAGTGGGACAGACGTCTGACACAGTTATCCTTCAAAGGGGCCTCCCAGATATGCATATCTGCTGTCAGGGACATGTCCCACAGCTAAATGCTAAGTAATGCAACATCATACCTGTCGAGGAGTACTAGGTCACCCCTGTCCAGCATATAGGTGGCTGTCCACTGAGCGCAGGGGTGTTTACCAGGGATCAGGGGACAGAGTTTGTCGGTCACCATTCGTTCAACACACACTTTGCTATCGTGGTTCGGTGGGACTTCTACATAGCCCACTTGTTTGTGCAGGGATTCACATCTACATCAGGGTAGGTCATTATCTCCTTGTACCCATTACGTGTTACACCTATGATTGACTACATTGCCCCAATCGGAGGGTATCTGACTCAACACCTACAGCAGCTGGGAAGGCCTCATAGGTTAATTGTCATACAGATGCAGGGTGACATGGATATGTGTAATGCTGCCCCACTTGTAGGACCCCTGCCCCATTCAGTCACATACCTGTTGTTTAGTGTTGACCTGTGCCTGACATACGAGGCCATGTCAACCCATATGTCATGTCTATGCTTCACCTACTGTATCTGTATCCCTCAGAACCACAAGGGCAGGTGACATGAACCTTGTCACGGTCATTAATGGGATGTGTTGAGTGACACATATGTCATTCGGACACTCACAATGCTGTGGATCTACATCGCAGTACATGTGAGACAGAGATCCTTCCTAGCCTTGTTCGGGGTATGTTGTCCATTGGATGGGAATTACAGATATAGGACGGGAATTACATCATTATCACTGCTTGACAGAGGTACAGCAATATCATAAGTATTTTATCTCTGGCACAGAAGGTTGGCAAAGTAATCCTAACTATGGTGTAGGGTTATGGCTGAACCTGGGTCGATGGCCTACCCTGTACCTATGGACGTATGAACCTATATTCATAGTTTGTCCCATTTACACTTGTCTATCCCCTATCCTCTTTCTCATGTGTATATTTCTGTGGCACATGATTGTCCTCTGTATTACTTGCAGGTATGCTGTCTACAGTGCACATAGGTCACAGTTGATGACAGTGTATCTGTGTCCCTAACACTGTGATACTGAGGACTACCACACATCCTTCACAACATTACATGCATATGTCCATTCTATTCTTCTTTGGCCTATGGGGGGGTGTTAAGGCAACAATTACACAAGTCCCTGTTTGTGCATGCTTCATGTTGGTGTTTGACCAGCCTCCACTGCAGTCGTGTGTTGGACGGTAGTGTTTCTGTGTGTTTGGCATGTGTTTTTATTGCCGGTACATGTGTGGGAGGTGTGGTTGGCACATGTTCCTCTTTGCAGGGACACCCATCCTGGGGTTTGTGTCATGCATCTGCACTTGGCACGTGCCATATGCCCTGTACTATTCCCACAGTCGTGTATGCCTTCATGCACTACTACTGCGTGTTACTGGCTGTTTGTATGTGGTACACATGGTGATTGTGGTGTTTGGCTTGACCTATTCCCATGCTAGAACATACACATCTGTCAATTACGTTGTTTAAATCAAACTGTAACACTCATTCGTCTTTTCAAAATGACAGTCAATAACACAGGAAGCTCAGATTAACAACGTTTTACTACTGTGCACCAGGAGGAAAATAACTATGCAGTACAAGTTTAGAGTTTTATCTTACTCTATACAGGTAACAGCTGTATGAGTATTGTGTTTGTAATCATCTTTTGCACACCTTAATGATGTGGTCAGTCACAGGGCATTTACATCACTATAGTCCACAATATTGTATTCCTACCACAGTGCTAAGGTAATGCTTATTAAATGTTTTCCCATGAGGATAGCACAGCCTTGCGAGCCACATAGTCAATTAGAATGTCCTTCAGTAAATTATGCTCTGTCAAGGTTCCAAGACTGTTCTGATCCGGTCGTCACTTCCTTTCCTACTAGGTTCCTTTGTCTCTCTGGTGAGCAGCTGTACTCTGTCTTAGATAGAGCTCACAAGGCCATCCTCCTCAGTGGAAGGATGACAGATATACCTGTACATACATTTATTATTCTCTAACCCAGCGGATGACTAATGCTGAATGACATACACCTGCTGCACTGGTTACTGCCAGGGTCAGGGTTCAATCACACTGCAGCTACACTACAGGCAATTACATGCATGATAACCTCTACTGCCATATTGTAAAATAGAATAATATGCATTATACACTATTTGCTGCTAAACTAGCACGTCATATATATGTTTAGCTATATATTTTGCTAACATTCTCCCTCCTTTGATTGCTTCTATTCTATCCAGAAACATATACAACATTATTTCATTCCCTAGCCTCTTCCTCTCTGGAACGTTTAACTAGGCAAGTCATTTGTTTTACATTTCAGAAAGGATTTCATTTTGTATTAACAAATACCACTACAGGTCTTGATAAATAGTCTCGGTTACAGATACGTCGACAGAGTCCCTGACTAATACTTACATGCAAAGTATCCCGCAACAGACACATGCTCCCAATATGAGCAGAACAACACAAATGGCAATCAAGATATTCAGTATGACTGAACCCCATCCACCAAATGGTTTGTGGAAATGGTTCGTCAGTGGGTTTGGGCCTGGTTCTGCCATGGATGACACCTGCTGTATTACCTCTAGGTGGGCGTTGATATTGTTCATGTTATGTGGTACTTGAACACAGCGGTCTTCTTTGATAAGCGCGCACGTACCAATTCTCGCCGCCAGGGTGCAGTCGTGCGCTATTACATTTTGTGACACGACAGTTCTCATTGCATCCAGTTCATCAGTCACAAGTTCAGAAGCGAAATGTCACATTGCTCATTCCTCCGACAGGTTTTGACAACTTCCTCTGTTCCCTGATTGATTTCACTACTCCATAAGCTGGGAGTGTTCCAGCCCAGGATATAACGCTGTCACTCAAGTCCATATGAGTCACTATTCCTTTATCTCTTGCAGAAGAATGGATTTCAGAACAGCTTCCATTTCACCCACTGGATTTGTGGGTCTCCGACTGTGTTCCCAGTTCTTGAGCTATATGTCTTGTAGTTCATTTCACCCAGAGGCAATTGTGCAGTATGTCATGTGACTGGAGCCAGATAACCCAAAAAACAACTGCCGGACCAATTCTCAGGTAACCATTGATATGCTTTTTTCCCACAAACAAAATAACAATATTCTACTTTACTACTGATGCGGGTTAACTCTGCATGTAACATTTTCCTGTCTATAACAGAGGACTGTTTATACAATTCAGGATGTTTCTGCACATCTTTCCACGTTGTTCTCATGCAGCTTCAATACAAATCATGAATGGTGCTACAACTACTACTGTGATCTTTGGCTGTTATATGACATTTGTAAGACACAGTTATGTTACAAATACTCCCACCAACTTGAACTGTATCATGTTTATGAAAACAAACAATTCCTTTTTGTGTAACAGGTAAGTACAGTGCCACTCTGTGCTGTGATCTCACAGGACCTGTATCAAAGTGTAAATATTCACAAGTGTCAATCTATCCCCAAGGGGACAACATACATCGGAAGTCCACCATATGATGTAGGTATGGCAATACAAACACAGCAATTTAAAATGTTCATAGTCTGTACATGCACACGCGTCATGCCTAGGTATGTGTTGAAGTTTGGATGCCACTCTGTGGCCAGTTCATCACGTATCACTATTTGTATCTGTGTACTTATATGCAGGTAAGGTCCCAGCAAATGTAAAGTCAACACAAACATGGTTAATAGGTGTATGATCAGTAGGACAGTAAACAAAATGTCTTTGTGCTTGCTTTGTATTGTTATACAGTCTGGCCCGGGTGATTCAGTCTCTATGGTATATCAGCTACAAGATGTAAATCAGACTTGATATCCTTTACCGGTTTGAAAAACTGTGAGGTGAACCCAGGACGACCTCTCCGCAAACTTTACTGCAGGAGGCATTGCCAACAGTACCTGGTACAGACATTCACACGTTGGACTAGGAGATTATCTTATTTGGATAACAGTGAAATACACACAGGATACTGGAGTCAGCTCTGCGTTAAACCGCTTGCTCTTTATCTGTAAAAGACTTTACCTGCAAAACAGTGTTATTGGTTAACAATCCTCTCATGTCACCTGCTAATGAGCCATCGACCTCCAGCTCTGCAGGCATGACAGCTTTCCACTCTGGCACATGATATGCCATTCCAAATACTACTGGAGGGGTCAAACACTTTACATTTGTAACTGTTGTCATGCTCAGCAATGCTAGAGGTGGACAGCAAATGCAACTCGTCTGGGTGTCACCCACCAACCTCCTCAACTTATTTCTCGGGATCCCATTGTACCGCACCACCAGTCATGCTGACTGTGGGTTGTACATGCAATTTATATTCATGGAAATGCCAGATAATCCCCCAGGTTGCTGGATTGTCTGGTTCACAGAATGTGTTCTATTGTCACTGTAGCTTCTTTACAGTATGTCAGATGTAGGGATACTTTATTTTACTGGGACCTTTGCCACTGCTGCTGCATCCAGATTCCTGGTTGGGAATGCTTCTACCAATTTTGATAATATATCTATAATCACTAAACAGTATTTCTTCCCTTCACATTTATTCAGCTGTATACACTCCAAACAAATAGTACGGAACGGTTATGGTGGTGTAGGTAAACCCACTACCTTCAGTTTAAATGCTCCCTGTGCATGCTGTTTACTGCAAATATGACACGCTGCTCATGATGTTTGTATGTGGTTCCTAATTACGTATGTTAGGGATATTCTGTTAACCAACTGTACCATCCCCCCTGTTGAGACATGGCTCTACCCATGGCTCAACACAGCCTCATATCTGAATACATTAGACGTTAATATTGGCTTTCTCACTGTGGATATGTACAGTCTGTCTTCAAGGATTGCTCCTCGTCATACCCACGTCTGCTTTTCTGCTTTCGTAGTTGATGTTTGCATTGTTTGTAACATTTCTACATCTAGCATGTCTGAGGATTGTCATTCCGCATTCAAAAGACACTTTCCAACTGTGAGGCTGCTTGTTTTGCAGCTGCATCAGCTCGTGCCTTACCTTTCCTACTGTTATCCTGTTGCTTTGTATGAGCTGCACATTTACATTTGGCTACTTTAGTGGGTAACTGACTGGAATCTAACGCATTCAAGATCAATTGCGCATGATTGATCGGTTTACCGGTGGATGTTATCATTCCCCTATTCTTCCACTGCTGCTCATAAACATGCACTGTACAGACAACATTCTGACTATCGGTATAAATGTCCACACATCAGTTTTTCGCTAGAGTACAAGCACGTGTTAAAGCTATCGATTCTGCTGCTTGAGCAGACACCTTATGCTGCAGGGGTTGGGCTTCTACAATCTCATTATCAATAACTACTGCATAACCTACTTGATTCTTTCCTGTAGGACTCTTTCTACATGATCCATACACATAAACTGTCACCTCTACATCATCTAAGAGTATATCAGTGATATCCTGTCTGTGTGGAGTTATTTCCTCCATTTCATATAGGCAACTGTGTGGTGTGCCATACATAGGTGTCGGACGTGACGTTGATAGGTTTAATGTTGTACAACGTTCAATCACCATATGAGATTGACTCAGGGGTATGGTCAAACAAGACAGATGTCTAGCACGGGTCAGGATGCTATTTTCTCTTGCAGCAGAATGATCGCAACTGCATGAGACACTCTCACAGTGAGAGGGTGGAATAATAACATTAAGGCCGAGGCCTGTACTGCCATGGGTGCTGCAACAACTGCCTGTACACAATGTGGCACTGACCATGCCACAGTGTCCAACTGCGATGAGTAGTACGCTATGGGGCGTTGCTTACTTCCATGCTGTTGCATCAAGACTGACGTCATATATCCCTGCTTACATTCTACAGTCTGACAACATCTGTTATGATTATTCGGGAGACCTAATACAGATGTTGAAGCTATCAATCGTTTTAGTCTGCAGAAAGCTGTTTCTGCTACTGGAATCCAGTGTAGTATATGTTGTGCTGCCATAGGTGTATTAAAGATTAAAGCAGACAATAGAGCAGATTCAAAAGCATTGTTTGGTAACCAGCTTTGACAAATGTTAGTCGGCCCAGGAAGGACATCATTCCCTTCTTGGTAATTGGCTTGGGTGCTTGTGAATTGCTGCCTTCCTATCGTCATGTAATGTTCTACCCTCCTTGGATACCACATATCCCAGGTACTTGACCTGTATTCTCTGTAGTTGCAATTTATGCTTGCTTAATTTATGTCCCTGTTCTGCTGAATATTTCAATAATGCTATTGTATCTTCCCTACATTGCTGCTGGGTAGGGGCCGCAAGCAGAATATCATCCACATAAAGCAGAACTTCACTGGCCCCGGGTGGAGTAAACACCGGTATGTTGCTAGCCATCTCCTGTGCGAATATCGTTGTACTTTCACAGTATCCCTGCAATAGCCGGGTATGGCTGTATCTGTTACCCTGAATGTACATGCAAAACAATACGGACTATCTGGATATATAGGTATTGAGAGGGAAGCATAGCTTATATGTACCACAGTAAGATACTTCTGTGCCGGGTTCATAGCATTCAATATAGTGTGTGTGTCTGGCACCGTCGGTACCCTAGGTATTATTACATGATTGACAGCTTGTAAATCCTGTACCATCCGCCATTCCCCCTTTGCTTTTCTATCAGAAGATACAGGGGTATTGCATGGTGAATAGTGATTACTTTGTAGATGGGGAATTCCCTCTGTGACTTTACAGATATCTTCTGGTGTCCAAGGCCTATACACTACAGGTGTTGGGTCCTGGCCTTCCTGTCCTGCATGAGGGTTCGGTACTTCAATTAATTGACAGATATCCTCACTCTGTTCTAGTGACTGTCTTCTTACTTGAGTGTCCCTAGGTATGTTACGAGTTCGGGATGTGGTTTCAATAGCTTCTCTTACATTTGGTCGTTGTGATACCTCTGTTGCCACAGGATAACGTGGGGGGGGACAAGCCTGCCCTCCCGCTTCATATCCTGGATGTGGTATCGGAGGTGGTAGGGGGTGGGGGTCTGTCGCTACTACTGTATTATTATCTTCTTTGTGTACGTATGATGCTTTCGCATTTCTAGTGTTCTGTTCCCTTCAGTTCACTACCTCAATCCACCTATGTGCTAGACGGATACCCAATTGTCGCTGTTTTTTCGCCTGCACATCTTAGGGTTGCCACCTTTTCAAATGCAGAAAGTGTGACATTAGTGTTAGGAACGTGTACTTTGGCAGGGCAAAACATACCCACGGCCAGTACTAAGGGCAGCAATTCACTTTTTGCCAGGAGAGCAACCTATTCTTGTAGCATTTGAGTTGCTTATTCCGTTTATTATGATATTTTGGTGTTTCAGATACAAAACTACTGTTTTATGCTACCATTTAAGGTGATATCTGAGAAATCTTTGTCCTAAGATATCAGGACATTTGCCATTTGTTCAGTTTGTTTGCAGGACACAACTGGCCAAAGAGGGACTGTCCCTCACAAAGTGGGACAGGTGGTTACCCTAGAACAGCTGCATCACATTTTCAGTGATTCCAATGTTTCAGTAACGATATTTTGTCTAATATACCATCAATGTCATATTTATTACCCCATTTTGCAGAATATCTCACATTATGTGCTCTCTGCAATTGCATATACTTCACGTCACCCGTCAAACGCGGATCACATGATCTGTTTGTGCACTAATCTCCCATATCCTCTACACGACTGTTACGTAACCCTTCTCTCGTACCGTGGTATCTCCTTCCCTGTACCCACTGTAGTGTCTACAATGACTATTTACTCTACTCTGTGTTCCCCTGATCTATGTCCAGATTTAAAACTACTTGGATTGGTCTTCGACCTGCTATCACAACTGTTAACAGAAACACAATGTAGTCTGGTCCCTGATCTACAATAGAGACAAAGAGGCAAACCCTCCTTACCTGAGCCTCCTGTTTATGACTGCACGTTTTCTTCTTGGGATCCAGTTTTCCGCTTTTCAGCCACAGATCAGACAGTGGACAGCCTCTTTACACACAACAATTCAGTCGGAGGTCTTTTCACTCCAGAAGAACCATTTAGGCAAATTCTCCTGAGCAGATGTCTAACCACCCATGCACTCTGACCTGTTGCTTACCAAGGGAATTCCGGATGACAAGGACCACAATGTCAAATAAGTTGTTAAAACCAGACTGTTGAAATCAGTAGGCTTTTCTAGGTGACAGTCAATAACACAGGAAGCTCGGGTCCACAACGTTTTAGTAGTGTACACAGGCAGGCAAAATAATATACAGTCCAAGTATGAGAGTTTTGTCTGACTGTATACAGTAAGCAATTTCTTTATATAGTGTTTACAATCAGCTTTTGCCCACCTTACTGACGTAGTCGGTCACAGGGCATTTCCATCACTATGGTCCGCAATGTTCTATACATACGTGGGTGCTGCGGTCATGCTTTTGAAATGTTTTCCCATGGGAATAACACAGCCTTGCAAGGCACCTGGTCAATTACAGTGTCCTTCTGTGATTGTAGATGTTTCAAGGACCCTGAACTGTTCCGATACAATAGTCAGTTCATTTTTTAATATGTTCCTTTGTCTCTCTGGTAAGGAGTTGTACTCTATCTTTGATAGAGCTCACAAGGCCATCCTCCTCAGGGGAAGGGAGGATGTTATGCATGTACATACATTTATTTTTCTGTAACCCAGCAAATAATTAATGCTGAGAGACATGGGCCTGCTGTACCGGTTACTGCCAGGGTCAGAGTTCGATCACACAGCAGCTACGCTTCACCAATTACATGCATGATCATTTCTACTGCCATATTGTACGGTACAATTCAATGCATTATATTGTATTTTGCTTCTAAACTGGCACTTCATATGTGTTTCTATATATATTTTTCTAACAACATCCATCCGGCCATATGCATGTTGTTCCATCCTTTACCTTGACCGTGTGTATTTGGCCATCCGGAAACGCTACTCTCCACATGTGATGTCCCACCTTCCCCTTCTGTGCCTGTGGCACCCTGTTAGGACGTCCTGTTTGGTAGGCACATGTTCCGCTATATGTGTTTGACTTCTCTGCATAGCTAATCATCGATGCGGTGGTTCACTAACCCGACTTGTCCACATGTGTAGAGTTATGTGCACCGTGGCATGTGCAAACCTATATGGTTTGGACGGGTACATACCACATGCGGGATGTACACATTCTGCAGACACATTCACATGCAGCCATTTCCATATCTGTACCTGAGGTGGGTTGGTGACATGTGGGGTACATATTTGCCCGCGTGGCACTGCCTAACACAATACTTCTTACCACATTTCAGGTATGCCCATTGTGTGTAGGTGTGTAGCTGCACAAGGATGCTAGCTGGTTTGGGTGCACAGGCATACATGGGTGGGACTTACATGCTACAATGGGGCTATTGTGTATTACATCTGCATGCATGGGTTCTGCTTCTGGATATTACACTTAGACATCGCCGTCCTGTGTATGCGACAAACACGTTGCTGGGTGTGGGACATGTTGCTATGCACATGTTTGCCTGTGTTTAGGGTATCTTGGTTCCTTCCTGTTGTTATGTCGACACAGCTACCCGGCTGTGTACTCTCACTACTGCTTGTGACCATTATGGTTGACACCTTTTCCAATGCCCATAGTGGGACATCTTTTGTGGAAACATCAGATTTTGCAGGACAACACATACCCACAGCAAGTGGAGTTGACAGAACTTCACTTGTTTGCCATAATATATGCTTATTCTGTTAGCATTTGGGTTCCTTATTCAGTTTCTTATGCCATGTATGTGTTTCATATACAAAATATATGTTTTATGCTACTATTACAGGTATATTGTGGGAATATTTTTGCCAAGAAATCTCAGGTCATTTGCCATTTTTTCGAGTTTTGCCGGGACACAATTGTCCAATGAGGGACTGTCCATTGCAAATTGGGACAGCTGGTAACCCTGGTGACCATGCCCATGTCGCTACTGGGGTTGCCACCTTTTCCAGTGGCCAAGGTGGGACATTTTCGGGACTCACATCAGATTTTACAGGCCGACACATACCCACGGTCATTATATAGCATAAAACTTCACTTGTTTGCCTAAATGAAAGCTTATTGTTGTAGCAGTTTGGTTGCTTATTCTGTTTCTTGTGACATTTAGGTATTTCAGTTACGGAAATAACCATTTTATGCAACCATTACATTAAATATGGGATATCATTATGTCCTACGATCTTAGCACATTTGCCGTTTTTTATTTTTTTATCGGAACACAACTGCCCATGGAGGGACTGCCCCTCACAAAGTGGGACAGGTGGTAACCTTAGTCGCTACTCCTATGTCGGTGCAGTGTGCTGACATGCTGTGGTACACCTTCTTTGGGTATGCCCGCTGACGGTGCATTGCGGGACAAACACGGTGTTACACGTATCCTTTGTTCCTTGGACGGGTACACTTAGGGCTTCGTGGGTTGTATTTGCTTCTCCGTGTTGTTGGGACGGGTACTATGTTGCATACTCTACGTGTGTTTCATTCTGCACGGGCCCTAGCTGCTGCCATTACTATTATGGGCGGACCGTGGCAGTCAGCACATTAGGTTGCTCATCGCCTGCCGGCTTAGCCACGCCTCCAGACACATCCTACTTGGGCTCGCTCACGTACACTACGCACGTGTCTGTGGTTGCGGCGCGCTCTCATTACTATGCATATGGCACTACTACGCCGACTATTCACTGCACCGCCGGCGCAGGCCTTACACCGGCCTTGCGCCGAGCTTCATGAATCCTGGGGTGTATGTTCCTTTTTCACCAAGTTGTCTTAAGAGTTGACTGTTGACTTGCTCATTCTGTCACAACAGTCAATAAAACTTCCGACAGTAAAAAAAAATCAAAGAAAATGATAAAAACTTGATTTGTCTTTAAAATAGTTATCCAAGTTTGTTTGAAAGACACAAAATGTATAAGAAGTTATGTTCTTGTTAAGTTTGTATAATTAAATCTTGTCAAAAAGAGGAAAATAAAGCAGTGCTTGGACTTTGTGCTGTTAGCAGTTTGCCATCTTCTATTCTGCTATTCTTAATAATGCATTTATCTTTTTAAAAACTGCAATCATAGCCAATGCAAATAGAATAATGTGTCTTGGTCGAACTTAAAAGGCTGAAAATGGAAAATATCGAAGTGGTTGTTAAGCAAATTCTTTCCCTGGGAAAGAATTTGCTTGGCTGCTTCAGTACTTTGCTGTTTGTGGCACTGTAGTGCAGTCTCAGAGTTGGTATATTTATGCAGGGGAGTGTGGGGGGTGCAGCCCGCAACATCAGGGGGTGTGGGAATGTTTAAATTAATTTTTATTTTTTTATGTTTTGTTGGAACAGTGATTTTTTTCCCCTGGAAAAAAATCACTGTTCTGACACTTCTGCATTGTAAGCTTTCGCTTACATATGGTTGATCAATCACTGTTCTCTTTTTTAAGTGTTCAGAGACCCCTTTTTCTTGTCTTATCCAACAATTCACACTACTTTCTTTTTATTATTTTCATACACTGAAACAAATACCTATATTTTATCACTTATATAATAATCATTCATTAGGTCCCACAAAATTTCATGCTGTATCCTATCAAATGTTTTGCTTAAATCATCTACCATAATTTTAATTTCAGTTTTCCTATTCATTATATCATGTACACTTTCTCTCATTATCATTAATAATTATTGACTTGCTTTTCCCTTTTTTATTTATTATATTTTCTAGTCTTTTCTCTATGATTTTCATAAAAATCTTATACTCAGAATTGTTTAAAACTATTGGTCAGCAATTCCTTATGTCAGTCTTTTTCACTTTCTTCCATATGAGTTTCATAACTCTAACTCATATTTCTTTTTCTCCAACATCTTGCTCTGACCATTCAGTACTTTCACAAAGTACTTATTCTGCCAACCTAACGTCTTTATACATGTAATATTCAATCCCATCCAATTCTGTAGTGGATTCCATGTTTACAGTTTTTAACACATTATTCATTTATTCCACTATTTTTCTTTTTAATGTTTCATTATCTTTTTGTTATATTTTAACTTTCCACTTTTGTTTATTTTCTATCTTATCTTGAAATTTCTTTTTTATATATAATTTTATTATGTTCCTTGTTTCATCTTGAGTTTTAACACATTCTCCTCTCTCATTTATTATTTCTTTTATTATTGCTTTATTATATTTTACAGTTTTATTCAAATAAGGTACCACCTCTTCTTTTTTACCTTGTAAAAATACATTTGCTTCATTATAATCTTCACTTGCTTCATCTGGTATATTATCTTTTCTCTCAAAAAAAAAAATATATTTCTTATTTCTTA
This sequence comes from Protopterus annectens, assembly GCF_019279795.1. Taxonomy (NCBI): domain Eukaryota; kingdom Metazoa; phylum Chordata; order Ceratodontiformes; family Protopteridae; genus Protopterus; species Protopterus annectens. The sequence continues at coordinate 439,392,392 of NC_056733.1, forward strand.
CTAAATCTCTAAATGCCTTATTGCTTACTTCATTATACTTTTCCTTCTCTTCATTTTATATTTTGCCATTCCAAAAATATTTCTTGTATATTTCTTTAAAACTTATTCACCAAAATGTCATGTTTTATAAAATTCTGCCATACCTACCTGATCTCACCATAATTGCTTAACCATTTTTACCTTCCTTATTTAAATATTTTTCATTTAATCTTTTAATGACTTTACCTATTATTGAATTTCTATCCACATAACCAAATGATCTGACAATCCTGTAACTTTTACATCCTCTTGTATAAGCTTCAGACTTTCAGAAATAATAAAATAATCTATCTTTGTTCTTAAATGATTGCTTCTGAAGTCCACTGTTTATTGTCCCATATATATAATTTTCCACTTTTCATTATTTCTGAGATTATTTTAGCATCAACTTCTTCTTTTGTCTTTCTTAGATCACAGTTAAAATCACCCACTGATATTAACTACATATTCACACTTTTCATAATCCAGGATTCTTTTAAACATCCCATCTCTTTCTTTTTTGTAACATATGCATAAACTGCAATAATTCTTTGAACCTGATATTCCATCTCGCACCTACAACTGATACCCTACCTAATATTATTAAACAATAATCCAAGATTCTTATTGATGATATTCGTATGCCCAAAAAAGTTTGTTCCCTGTATTCCAAATAATCTTACTTCCCCAAAATGTTTCTACTTGTAGTCTCTCGCACTCTTTTAAAATTATTGAATCTTCAAGTATAATAATATTCATAAGAAGTGTATTACATTATTTCAATACATATATTCTTCTTTTCATATTATTTCTGCTAGTCACATTTATTCCTAAAATTCTCAGCTTTTTCCTTTATTATTTTTTTACCTATTTTCCCTTTGGTACCATTTACCATTTTTGTTTTCTTTCACACTCAAGCCCCTGATTTTCTGCTTCCTATCTTTTCTCTTTTTCCAATTGAAATGTTTCTTTCCCTTAACCATTCCCCAGGTCATTTCTTCATCACTTGTTTCTACCATTTCTTATTGCCCTTCTTTTTCTATAATGTTATGTTTTCTTTTATCACCTTTTCTTATCTCATTATCTGTCTTTATCTGCTCTTCCTGTTCTTTTTCTTGATCTATTTCTATCTCTTCCTGTTATTGTTTTTCTTATTCATGCTCATACTTTCAACATGATGTATCCTTATCTTCTCTATTTTCCTTATAATCCATCTATAAATGCCCTGTTTTTTTTCACATTTCAAACATTTCAAGTCACATATTTTCTTCATGCTCTACTTTCTCACAACTATAACATTTTCTTTTGTCACATTTGTTAAATGATCACTCTTATCACAGAAAACTATGTTTTCTATTGTTCCCAATATTTCACAGTGCCTTTATTTCCTTCTACATTCATCATACTTGGATTATGTACTATTTTGCTTCATTTTCAATTTTTAATATACCACATTCCCAACACAGTCCACAAACCTCTATTATCATACATTTTTACAATGTCCATAATTTGCATACAGTCTTTAAATAGTCTTTTTCTATTTCAGTTCAGAACTGAACATAGACTTTTTGTCTCTGTATTAAATGTTTGTACAACATATGACTACCATGCATTACAGTTTTTCTTTAATTCATATTGTTCCAGTAATGTTTCCATATACTGCCTGATTCAAAAATAATGTCACACAAAGTATCTTTATTAATATGAATAAACATTCTTACCTCTTTAGGTGAAACACCCTGTAGTGCTATTATATTTCCAAAATGTCATACCTATCCAGTTCTTTCTCTTGTTTGCCAGTTTTCTTGCTAAATATTTCATCCTCCTTGATTCTGTTTTCTTTTCTACTTCTCTTCTTTGTCCTTCTCACTCTGTATCAACATACTACTTCTTCTCCTTTCTTCTCACTTACTCCACTTCTTCTTCTTGTATTGTCTCCATAATGTCTCCCATGAAGTTGCTTTTTCAATTCCTGGCTCACTTTGGTTTATCAGATCATGCAAATAAACATCCCACAACCCACCTGATTGAAAAGTTGTAAAAGTACATCCAGACTGACACTCTGTTTTCCCTCTGAACAACAGCTCTTGAAACAGAGCTTCTGAAACTTGAGAATGTGCAACCACCATCACTGTACTCTCCCACATGCACCTCTCCCTTCTCAGTAAGCCCTAGTATCTTCATTACTGGCTTGCAAGCTCTTTCTCACATCCCCTTCCCTTATTTGCAAGGCTCAATTGCCTTCAAATTAAACATAACCTCAGGTCGATCTTCCCTTCAGGTATTTTCCTCACTCTCCTTATTCTTGCTGAATAGCTCCTCCCTACCATTAATGTTAGCAATATTTCTTCCTGCTTCTCTGAGCTACCATTGTGCCTGGACTGGAAGCAGGAAGTGCCACAGTAAACAGTGTCCCCATTCCAATGAGTAGGGTAAATTCCAATGGCCAGGCCAATCTTTTTCTAGTTGTATAAATACCACCTCAGGTCTCCCATGAAAAGAGGCTACTAGCCAGTGGAACTAACCTGGTCAACAAAGGATAAATACATAAATGAATAATGCCTCCATTGGCATGTATCTGTACATACACATGCCACAACTAAAATTATCATTGTGATGGCTTACTAATATAATGCAAGGTCTAAACACCATATCCTACATGGGCCATCTGAAAGTCTTGTCACTATACTCAGTATCCTACTGAATGCTATGAGGTCACCTACATCTGACATGCAACACTTCCTCTAATCCAATACTAATGGACTTACTGCACATTAGTAAGTCAAATGGCTTCAGAAATACATGGTGTAGGGCTCTAAACCTCTTCTGCAACATCAAAAGCACTTATTCAGATAGACAGGTGCAGCTCACAGTGGATGCTGCTGTTCTTGAACACACTCCCCATCCACATAAAATATGCTTTTGTTACTATTCCATGTCTGTGAAAGATTGACGTTATGGGCAATCTCAGACATAGCCACTGACCTGTGAATGAGGACAATCAGCCATGTTTTGAAGGTATATCTGGCTGTCCAAGGTAATCCCGGCCATGGTGTGAGGGTTGTAAATGAGGATCATTGACTGTGTTTCCAAGTTGTATTCTGCATCAGCTGTAATATTTGACAGTGGGTACCATTATGAGTGGCCTGCTGCCTATATTTGTGTGACCAGCAGATTGAGAACTCTATTGGTAGCAACGTGTGTGCCTTCCAGCAACATGACCCTTTGGATCGACACCACCATGAAATGTTGGTATTGTGTGTTTATGTACCAGATAAGGTAATTATATGAGCTATTTGGATGGTGCACATACAAACTGTATAAAATACCCTACCCAGAAACTGTAGAAACCCTCCTTGTTGATATATCAGATTTCATATGGAGCAGGTGCAAACTTGATAATTGTATGAATGCAGTCAATGACCCTGAACCTCAGAGAAATGGATTAAATCATAGAATGCTTCTATATCATTGATTCTGTTCACCCCAAGCTATGTAAACTAAATATGCTTCTTATGCTGCAACATCTCATCATGGAAAAGTTGTATTCATGAGGCTGAGGACTGTGAAACGTCTCATGATTCACCTGTCAGATGCTGAAATGTCCCCAAAGCAAGAATGTTCAATGTGCACAAGCCTTGGTGTTTACTGCTGCATGCAGTCTACACATCCTCATCGATTACATTTGACAATGGCATTTATCTACTGATTTTCATATTATGTCTCTCGCTACAATGCAGTGGTTTGACTATGTCCCAACATATAGGTGATCATATGTCAGCTGTTGATGAGTGGAAGCACACAACATTTTTGAAATTGGCTTTGGAGCAGATCAATAATTCATTCTGACCAGCTAAAGAGTAGCCACTGCCTAGCAAGTATCTGATTACTGAGACTTTATAGTAAACAGATAAGCTGAAATGGATCATTGTGTAATTTTTTCTATGAGTATGAATTATGCTACCATGCTTGATTTAATCATTTGCATATGCAATTCTTCTCATTGCCATACTAGCACAAATTTTCATGTGACTGTCTTCATTTGACTGAGATGAATACCAGTCTATTTTATTACTAATGTCGTCATGCTACTTCTTTTTCTCTGAATGTGCCTCTTAACTGCACATCACTACTCAGCATGCTACTTCACTTAACGCTGTAAACTATTTGTTTCTGAATGCTGCTTTTGTTAATCTTATCACTTCCATTAGTCCAGTCTAACAACATCATTACTTCATTAACTTAATGTGCTCCATCTTCTGTATTATAATTTATAGGTTCATAGGTTGGTACTAGGCTATCAGCCCTAGGGCCTATACAATCCTAGCCATAACAATTCCCTGGATATTTCTTCCCACAATATTTACTTCCCTGGACCCCTGTCTAGCATGGCAACTGTCATGATCCCTGGGGTGAATTTCCTATCTCCCATCCAATCGTCAAGGTTCCTTTTGAAGAGGGCCAAGGAGGCGCTCTGCTTGACATGTATGGGTAGTCTATTCCAGAGTATGCGGAGTCTCTGGGTCAGGAACCTATCCCTCCAGCATGTTTTGTTCATTGTGATGACAAGGTTTAGATCCCTGGAGCGTGTGGCTCTGAAAGATTGGGATTTCTTTAAGTGGAGCATGTCCAGCAGCTCAGGGTTTGACATGGCCTTGTATGTTAAGCAGAGATTGCCTCTGAGTAGACGATATGTCACAGAGTATAGCTGGAGTTTTTTTTAGATGGTCAGCACAGGGCATCTGCTTTAGGCCTGTGGTTCTTTTAGTGAGATATATCTGCGGCGTTTCCAGCTGTTGCAGATATCTTGTGAGGTATATACCAAAAGAGGCGTTGTACTCTATAATGGGTCTAATGAGGGATGAGTACAGTGGGACAATGGCCTCCTTTTTTCTGGATGAAAAGCTCTTAGTTATGAGGTGTGCCACATAGAAGGATTTTCTGACTGTTGTGGTGATGTGGTTATCGAAGGTGAGACCACTGTCCACCTGTGTCCCCAAGTCTCTCATCACACTTCTGGTGATTAGTGTACTGTCACCTATGTGGTAATTCTTGGGTACATGTTTTTTCCCAAAGGGGATAACTATACATTTCTTGGCATTAAGCTTGAGCCCATGACTTTGGCACCAAGCATCTGTTTCTTTAAGGCCCTTTTGTAGAATATCCACATCATTTGGTGATTTAATAATGGCTCCCAGTTTGCAGTCATCTGTGAACTTTGTTAGCCAGAGTCCCTTAGTGTTGGCCTGTACTTTAGAGAAGTAGATGCCAAACAAGAGCGGTCCCAGGACTGAACCCGGAGATACTCCACTTGTCACTTGTCTGGTGCTGTATTTGGAGCCGGCTACTTTTACAGCCTGGGTTCTGTCAGTAAGCCAGTTGGCAAACCATCAAGTGACATAGGGATTTATGCCCAGCTTAGTAAGTTTATCTATGATTCCAGAGTGGTGATGGTGTTGAAGGTCTTGGTGAGGTCCAGATAGGCTGTGTGGACCGCCTTACCCTCGTCCACAGCTCTGGAGACTGATTCGATGAAGTCAATCAGGTTCAGGAGGCAAGATCGGCCCTTCATGAACCCAAACTGGGTGGGGTCCAGTGTTTGAATGTTGCCAATGTCTTTGTTTATAAGTTCCATCATAATGCATTCCATGTCCTTGCAGATCAGGCTCGTCAGACTGATGGGACAGTAGTTCCCAGGATCCAAGGTGGATCCCCCCTTGTGGAATGGGATAACTGTAGCTGTGTGCCACTCAGTGGGCACAAAGCCTGAGGTGAGGCTATGATCAAACATGACACTTAGGTGAGGTGCCAGTTCATTTTTTAATTCATGTAGTACACAGCTCGGGATGTCATCTGGTCCCATTGATGCTGTATTCTTAGCTTTGGAGAGTGTGGTTTCTACCTGTGTGGCCGTGATTACTGGAATTTGGCAATCTTTTGGTATTGAGATGGGCCCTTTAGGGGGTGAGAGGGCGGTGAAGTTGGCACTAAATTGATCTGCCAGGATATTGGCAATATCCTTGTGATCAGAATATCTAATGCCATTCTGTTGTAGCCCAGAGCAGATCTGAGCATTGCCATTTAGATTGTTGACATAACTATAGAATGCCTTGTGGTTGTCTTTGGAATCTTTGGCAAGTTTATTTTCGTAACTAGCTTTGAAGGATTTTATGAGGGATCTCAGCTTTTTACTGAGGCTGGTAAGGGAGTTTTTTTGCATCTTGGGATTTTCCTCTTTTCTGCAACAGTTTTGTCCTTCTGTTGTATAGTTTGTTTATGGCAGGGGACCACTATATTGGCTTCCTTTTTTGGAGGAGAGTGTCTTGGTTCTATTTGGGATGGTACGATTCATGCATGAGTAGATGTGCTCATACAGTGCCTAGTGTAGGATTCAGCAATCAAACTTTCAGCTCAAGTTTGCATGGGTGTCATGAAGTTTGTCACTTCTGACTTGAGTAGCATGAAGTTGGCTTTGGAGAGGGTTTTTACGGAGGTTTCCTTACTGGGGTTAGGGGTGGGATGTGGATGTCAAGGGTGATTAGCTTATGGTCAGACCTGACCAATGAGGGGGTGACCACTGGTGTGGAGCATCTGTCTCCCATGTTGGTAATAACCAGGTCAAGGATATTGGAGCCCCTGGTGGGACAATGGATTATTGATCCAGGGTGTTGGAATTTATGAATTCCAAGAAGCATTGGGAAAAGGTGTTGGTACCCAAGTAGTTTTCCCAGTTAATGGCAGGGTAGTTGAAATCTCCCTGTATTAGGGTGTTTGGTTGTATCTTAATATTTTCCAGTATGTTTAGAAAGGTGTAGTGAGAATCATGGGGCATGGTGGGGGATCTGTACAAGCTACAATTTGGATTGCAGTCTTACCTAGTGATAGTTGCACCTGGAGAATTTCAGATGCATTGTGTTGGGCAACTAGCCTGGAAGTGTGAATATCCTTGTTGAATATGGACACTCATCCACCTTTAGAGTTTTGGTCTTGGTTTGGTGGCTGAAAAGTGTGGTAAGAGTTGTAGCCTGGTATTGCAGGGGTGCTCTCTGGAGCCTTGAACCAGGTCTCAATTACTGCACAGTTAACGATGTTCTCCATTTTTAGGAGTGGCTCGAGAGTGTGCATTCTGAGGTTTAGACTTCTAGCATTGAGTAGCATTACCTTCAGATTTTGCATGCTTGAATCTGTTATGGTGGTGGTTTTGCCCTTTGAACCTTGCCTAGAAAAGGCACTATAGGGGTGGCAAGAGCTTTAGCCAGTAACCTGAATCCCAGGGGCAACAGGTGCAGACCATCTCTGGCAAAGCATCGTGGTTTGTCGATCATGTCGTCCCAGGCAGACAGATACTTGATCCCCTTTGAATGACACCAGAAGCTTAGCCAATTGTTGAAATCCATCATTTTGTCCTTATACTGTAGTATCATTCCGGGCTAAGACAGGATGCTACTAAGGGCTGGGGTCATACCTGCCTGGGCCACATGATCCGAGAGCTCTTTCATGTCTCTTTTCATGTATTCCAGGGAGGTATGTCTCAAGTCATTCACTCCAACATGGACAATGACAGAGTTGTATTTGTACTTGTTGTGGAGTGACTTGAGTGCATGCATTCTGTGGTGGATCCTGGCACCCGACAGGCAGCTGACTGTAATTTTCTCATTGTTAAGCCTGGTGAGTGGGACATCAGTGTGCCTGACTATAGAGTCACCTATGACTAAAGTGTTGGGTACATTTTCTTGTGTAAAGGGCTGCTGTTGGGTGGCACACTGGTGTTGTGAGCTATGTGTCACTTTGTTTGTGACTGGTGTTTGCATTTCAGCTTCGGAGGTCCTTGTTGCTTGGGCAGGTTAATGCTAAGGGCCTCCGCATATGTGGGTTTAGTGTTGCTATGTGTGGGTGTTGATGGTGTGGGTTTTGAAGGGCTATGTGTTGCTTGAGGTGTAGTGCAGGTGTTAACCTCCTCCTCTTGTCTGTCTAGCACAATCTTGGCTAGAGAGAGAGCTTTGCTTCCAGTTTGGCTATGTAAGTGCATCTCTCGCAGGTTGTAGTGTTGGGTGGTAGGAGGAGAGGGTTGTCTGTGTACGAGGAAGTTGCTGCATTGCCCCAGTATGCCCAGATTCACCAGGTGGACAGGATTTTATCACATTGATTTTTCTCATTCCATCTTTTTAATCTCTGTCATATTTTCTCTTTCAGTATTCTTCATAGGAGTCATTCGTTTGAATTTTTGCAGCTGTCATTTTCTGCTTGTACTATTTTCTACTAATTTGCTGCACTCAATGTGCTATCCAGTTATGAGAATCTTCATTATAAGTAGGAGTTTTGCTCCTTTGCTAATACACTTTGTGCAAATAGTTGTCAGGTATACTATTTACACTAGTGTTTGGAATACTGAGAAATCAGTTCTACAATTCCAGGACTCAAACCAGATATGTAGCCATAAATACTGTGCCCAATATTCCCACACATCCAAGGGCACATTTTCTGAAGGACAAGTGCTTAATATATTTCTCATTACTGCAGATTAAAGCCTAATTAGTAACCCACACTCCATGTGCCTGTTGATCAAATGAGTAAGTCGCTCAGCTGTTACATCAGTCTTTAAGCTGTCAAAATATAAATGCTTAGTTTTGCAAATATTTATCAAAATGAATGCAAAAACAATTTGCTTTTGCATTATACATTATTAGCAAATCCTAAAAGTCATTTTTCTTTCGTGTGTGCATTTTGGGCATAGATAAAAGGTTCTATATAAAACCATTTTTGTCATTTTTGCTAAACCAAGATGCAAAATAACTGTGGCAGACACTCACCAGTGTAGGCGGCTGTTTGGAAATATGCCATACGTCAGACTTATATTACTGTTCATTTCAAAACAGAATGTGATACCTGCACACAATTAATGGATTAATTGTAACTGCATGAATATTTTCTGCTGTACAGCTGTGAATCAGTTTATCTTTTTTCTCCGTGGCATATTCTTATATTTTAAGCATTCGAACCTCTTAAACAATGACTTATTTTATAACTGTATATTGAAGAACTCTTGACACAAATCATTTCTATGAATATAAAATAAGAAAGAGAACCTGTAATACTAATCAAGCATTGCTGTACTTCAAACATTTTACCTTAAAATGTAATTATGAATTCAGCTGTTATTTATTTCTGTATTAATACTGGATTCATTCTGAATGTTAAAAAATAAAAATGGATATGCCCACAACACTCCGTCCATCTCTTCTGTGTTGTGAATTCAGAAAGGGAAACTGGACATTTTGGTACATAGAATGCAAACATATGAGAGAAATGGCTGTATACATTAATATTAAACCTGCACAGTGACTGATGTGTGTCATGATAAAAATCTAGCTCTTAGGAGTCACACTAGAAGCGAGGTCATTGCATCCTGATTAACCCCTTGAAAATCAAGCACTGAAACAATACATACAAAAATTAAGTATAATATTTCATGTGGTAGTTTACATACAGGATTTCATATGTTTTTGATACAATATTTGTTGACACATACATTATCGCAATTGTCTGCTACTTATCTTAGTTTGTTGATGTCACATTTTATCAAACTTTGCTGTCTGTGCTATAATGAGTCCTTTGAGGTCATGTAACTCAGGAAAAAGAAAGAGGAAGAGTTTATATATATATATATATATATATATATATATATAGAGAGAGAGATACACGTATATTTTTTCTCCTGTCTCCAAGTTTATGAGACCTCATATATCAAGGCAGTGGGAGGCTGAGCTCCCATATTTCTGGGGTGCAGGAGATGGAATCCACTGCAAAAAGGTAAATATAAAAGGTATATAAGTTCTGCGTGTTTTGTTATGCAAGTTTGTACTTTTACACTCTGGGGTTTACATATTTTAGTTCTGATATCTTGGGGGAGTGACTGATATATGTAGTGTGCAATTTGTCATCATAGTTCAAAACTATGATAGCAGCATATACCCACTCATCTCAGCGTCAATGAACAATCAGAGACTTGTTAATCTACTTTGTTGCATATGGTTGGCATTTATTTATTTTTTTTTAACCAGGTTAGTCCCACCAGGCTAGAAGCCTCCTTTCAGGGGAAGACCCAACTGGTATTTCTACTATTAAGGGAAATTTGACAAATGCATCAGGGAACTTCCTCTACTCTTTTTCATAGGTGCCATGGGATCTTTTATGTCCACATGAGCTAGCACCAACTCAAGTAGATGGGGCCTCAGTTTAATATCTAATCCAAAGGACGACACACTCAGGAGTGTAGCACCCCCTTATACTCCACTGCCAGTAAATGATCTACCAGGTGTGGGGATAGAAACCACAGCCTTCTGCACCAAAGGAGAGTATGCTACTTGTTGTGCGTCTGACTCTTTCATATTCCTACTTGCAGTGCTATGACTTAACAATAGAAATAAGGTTATGCAAGCATGACAGCATGAATCTCTCCATGTGTAGAGCCATCATCATACCAGATAGGTATACATGCTCAACTAATGTACCAAAAAGTAAGATATATATAGCCCCCTTAGTAGACTTTACAAAATGAGATGGAAACACTTAAAGAAGAACTTCTTTATCATATTTAAATGGTCTATGAACTGATAACCTTGATATACATAAACTGCTTGTTTTGGCAGTTATTGTACTCTGAAAACCATGACTGGAATGTACGTTGACTATGGATTGCTGAAAGATGATCAAAGAGATGGGATACTGGGACACTTTTAAAAGGGTTGCAAACGACTAAAGGTCTTCTTTAGTAACGTGTTTAAAAGGAAATAATTCATTATTGTTGGAACTCTAAGAGCAGAGGCACTCTTAATTAATAGGTTCATAGGTTCACAGGTGTATATTAGGCTAATGACCACTTATAAACCTAGCCATGCAGCACAGATGTGACCCACACATTTGATTTATACTGGGGTTGATTTACTGACTACCTTTATCCATCAGATACATAGGTGCCAGATCAACAAAGACTTTCTGATTAATCATCCCTTGATCCAACCATAGCGGGACTTTGCACATAAATAGGGCTAGGGAGAAACTCTGCTTCACAATAATACAATATGTGTTTCTCCAAAATGTCCTATTTACATCACAAGCAAAATGTAGGTCCTTTGATCTAGTAGGTCTGATGCTGTTTGTTTTGTGGATGTGCAAAAGGTACATCAAAACAGAGTCCAGGAATGCCTTATATGCCAAGCAAAGGTCACATCGCAGAAGTCTGTATGATATCATGTAAAGAGACAATGTTTTCAGGTTTTTCAGGATCCTTTGTGGATGTTCCAGTTGTTGCATGTGCTGGGTCAGGTATATACCAAAGGGGGCATTATACTTATACTCTAAGATAGGTCTGATGAGGGCCGAGCACAGTAGTACAATGACCTCTCTCAGCCCGTATTTATAAGTTGAGCAACATAGAATGATTTTCTTACAACCTTGGATGCATGCTGGTTGAAGGCTAGGTTGCTAACTACAAGAGTTCCCAGAACCCTGACTAGTGATTAAACTTTTAGGTGTGATTTATTGATGATATAGTTACCCTGGGGTGGCCAACTTCCCGAAAGGTACTATAATGTATTTCTTGGTATTGAGTTTTAAGCCATGGCTTTGGCACCAAGCATTTCTCTGTGCCAGACCTTCTTGAAAAATGTTCTCATCTTGGGGTTATTCAATGACTCTTCCCAGTTTGCAATCATCTGTGAACTTGGTCATCCAGAGGCCTTTGATATTGGCTTTGTCTTCTGAGAAGTAGATGCTAAAGAGGACTGGGCCCAGCACAGAGCCCCAAGGGGCTCCCTGGTGATCGTCCTCTTTATGCAGGTGGCCTCACTGATCCTAACCTCTTTGGTCCCACCCTTAAAACAGCTAGCTATCCATGGTGTTATTATGCCTAGTTCCATAAGTTTGTTGACAATGTCTAAGTGAGGTTTTGTATCAAAGGCTTTACCTAGATCTAGGTAGGCAGTATGTACCACATTCCCTTCATCCAGTGCATTAATGAACTTTTCAAGCAAGTCAACAGGGTACAGCAATCATGACCTTCTTTTGACAAAGCCAAAGTGGGATGGATCCAGTATCTGGAGGTCTCTTACATTCTTCATGATAATTATTTCCATAACTTTGCAAAAAAGACTAGTCAGACTAATGAGCCTGTAGTTTCCAGGATCTGTTGAAGGTCCTCCTTTATGAAGGGGAATAACTGTCTCAGTCCTATTTTTGTTGCATAAAGCCAATTTTAAGACTATAGTTAAATAGTGACACCATAGATCCTGATACATCATATTTTTGACTGTTCAGGGAGCACCCCAGAAAGTTACCCAAGCCCATTGTGGCTGTGTTTTTGGATTTTATGAGCACAGCCAATACCTGCTTTCTAGTTAGAGTTGGGTGGGTTATGTTTGAGGATATTTCTTCTGGGATGGTTGAGAGTGAGAGTGGGATAATGTTGGAAATTAATTTGTCAACTAATAGGTCCACTTGCCAGGCTTGGTGAATTGGCACCATTAACCACCAGTTCAGCACATAGCTGTGTGCTGCCCTTGCGGTTTCTGACATAGCTGAAGAAGTCTTATGGTTATCTTTCATCTAGGAGGCTATTAGCCTCAGGCTTGATGTTGTTTGACTTAGTTAGCCGTATTAGGTTCTTATTTAATTTGAGGAGAATTTTTTTTCTGGGGATTCAATAAACCCTTTGTAGGCTTAGCACAAAGTTTACATGGACTGTACTTGTTTGTGTGATGAGCAGCAGTGCTAATTGCATATGCATGCCTCATATCATGCTTACACAGATACAAGAGAGGTGTCATGGCCAGCAACAGTGTTGCCAGCCAGGAAGCCATGTAAAGCAGCATGATCACAAGTAGACATGCAGATAAGTTTACCTACAGGCAAACTTGTTCTGTGAGATTGCATGGAGATCCACAATGACCACCATGGCTAAAATTAAGGCAATGGCTGCAGTGCTAACACATTATAGAAAAGTATACTCATTGCAATGTATGCTAAAATATGTTTTTGGCATACTGAAATAAATGTTTTGTGGTGATAATTAAGAGTACATAGACTGCATTATTAATACCCTAGTCTGGGGAATTATGTTTATTGAAAAGGGCCACAGACACAAATGGAAGAAATGAAGAAAGGGGATGAATAAAAGTGAAACATGGTAATGTACACCAGATAAGGGCATGTCAATGTATGTACACCCCAAAGACAAGCAGTTGTAGCATGAACAGTAATCACATATGTACATAATACAGTGTGTCCTGCTGTTTACAGCTCCTGTGTGGGTATATTCATAACATCAGTTATCAGTCACTTAACAATAGGGATAATTGGTTGTGATATAAGCACTCTGACATGATCACTGGAGAGTACATTAGGAAGGATGGTATATACAACAGAGGTTCTATGCATATTGTGAAAATGTGCAAAATGAGCTGCTTGAATATGAACATAAAAGCAGCACAGGTCTCAACCAATTGGGACATATAGCAACAGGCTCATGGACAACAGTAGACAGAAGTATGCCCAGTCACAGACAATATCAGAATAATACCATTAATCTGTGACATTTATATAAAATATGTGATTGTGAGTTATTACACATGTTCTGCATGTACACACTTGTACAACTGTAATGATTTGTCAGTAATCTATAAGGGGAATCAAGCACACCTTCCTCAAAAATGACCACCTTTGGGAGGTGTTAAGAAGGTCACTGTTACACCTGTAGTGAAATTACGAGTATTCCTGGCTAATTGGGAGGTTTGCATGACACATATATGCCACAATACACGCTTGCAAGAATGCTGCCTATGCCATCAATATTGTCAATGAGCTATGTATTTACTGGGTGCATCACAGGAAGACATATAATAAGTGCATCTTTAAGAACACCTTGAAGGGAAGTCTACACTGTCAACTCCTTATGGTTATGCATCACAAAGAATACTTACTTATATATGACCAAAAAGATATGTGGAAGCTCACTGTGGCAAAAATGATATACTTGAGTAAATCATCCCTGGAAGATGTGTGGTGAGGTACATGCATTGTACTCAATTATTGGTGTGAAGAAGGCTGAGAACAATGAGACTATAATACCCTTTGATATGGATGGCCTGTCCATACTCAGAAGTTGTGCTACATACAAGGGATTTGTCACCACTGTTGTCAAATGTTCATGTAAGTTTTGCTGACTAGCTACCTGAGTACCCAGGTAGCGTAGCACTTAGTCTGCTCATAGGGTTGTTATATCTATATTGTAATTAGCCTGTATGTTTGCTTTTTCAAAGTGACTAATTATGCTTTTATTCATCTAGTGTGTCTCCATGGCTCTAGAAATAATCATTTGTGTGTGTTAATACTTTCTGCAGTATAGTTCGGGGCATCAATAACTGTCCACAATTTGCAGTCATCCACAAAGATGGTTAGACAAAGGATGTCTAAATTTGTTTTGGCTTCTAAGACTAAAATACTGAGCAGGAAAGGCCTATTACAGAACCCTGAGGTACGGACTTGGTCACTGGAATCTTGCTAGAGGTGACTTCACAGACTTTGACATTACTGGGCCTGTATGTAATCCATTTGTCTACACTCTTGGTGACATAGGTGTTTATGCCCACATGAGACAGTTTCCCTGTAATACCCGAGTGTGGATTTGTGTAAAATGCCTTGGATAAGCCAAGTTATGAAAGATGGCAGTCTTTTCCTCATGCATGCCCTTGGCAACCTTTTTGAATATGTCAGCCAGATGTAAGAGGCATGATGTAGCTTTAACGAATAAAAAATGGGTTGGGTACACAGTCAGGAGATTACTTGTATCCTTTTTGATAAGGTTCATGAAAAGTCAGGATTATGGGTCTATAATTCCCTGCATCAGATAATGGTCCCCCTTGATCAGATAGATAATTTTTGCTTTATACCCTTCTGGCAGAACATTGGCTGTCTAGAGGCTGTGTTAAAGTACAGAACCAGCTGTGTTTACTACATCAGATTTTAAGTTATTGTATAGGCAACCTGAGATGTTGCTAGGACTCACTGATTTAGTGTTTTTAGCCTTAGGGAGTGCACAGATAAGCCGCTCTACTGAGAAAATAAACATAATAATATTTCCATTTAGACTGTGGCTGAAGGCTAGGGGGGATGGAGGGGAGGTGCATTTTGAGATAAACTATCAGCTTGCAAATTTACTATTTTCTCCGGTAGAGTATGTGTGGTTGCATTTGCAAACTGCTCTTCTCTTAGTTGTGCATTCCCCTTAAGATTTCACACTTATTTAAAAAAAATGATTTGTGACAACACCTTCAAATACAGCCTTGGTTATGCATCACATGCCCCACAGTACTACTGTTCACATAGTCATACAACTCTACAGTGTTACATAATTACATCAGCTGCACAACATAGCCTATAGTTTTTTTCACTGGAAAGCTGTGTGTGAGCAGTGTGAGGGGGTTGATACCATGCATGGACACATTACAAATGAGTTAGATGTGGCTCATGCAAAACAGTTACTGACACAAATGCTGATAGTCACACAATGCTGCTGAGGACTACCTCAATAATCCTTGGGAATAGCAACACAACTGCACATACAATGGATTCCACAAGGTTGGAACTGAAACAAAATGTGTGATATGTTTGTGTATATCACATCAGTACAACATGTGGATGAAACAAGTCTAATGTGCCCATGTAATCAGTATGAATTTATACTGATATATGTCACAGAGCATTTAATGGTGGTAGGTATACACATGCACACGTGCCATACTGCAATTGTCACAGTAATGGTTAAATGAGAACTGCGTAGAATGCTGATTATGCTCCACTACAAAAACACATGCCTTACTAGGACAACAATATACATAGTATCATCCCATGTCAACAGTTCTCAGGAGGCATATTACTATAGCTGTTATGGAAGGAACATGTAATTAAATGGCAGCAACAACCATCAATACATTACCTCACATCACAGATTGTAATATCTTTTTCAGAGCTACCATACATCCACACCTCAACATGGCACATGTGCATGTCAGCAAAATTGGTATATCTATATGATGGAATATATTACGGCTATCTGCATATGTTTGTATTTGTTTGATTGCATTACATACTGTCTTTACTGATATGTGACATGTGCACCACACCATGACAGAATTATCAATCACACGTCCAATGGTCTAGAAATGGCTTGCAGAGACTCATGAAAGGACACTGCTTCATGATGTGTGTATCCATATCCATCTTTGAAATGAGGACATTCTCCAGTCTTCTGCAGGAAGGATGTGACATGGTCAGAGGGAAAAAGTGATGTTGGATTCATGGAGCTATGTTAATGGTTCTGAAAAGTGGCAGTGAAATTAAAAGAAATTCAAATAATCACACAACAACCATAGTGTAACACCAGCCCCCCCCCCCACACACACACACGCACACACACATGCACACCACTAGACTGGATCTGATTTGAACATTACACCTCTGTAGGTATAGAAGCTAGAGTCCACACAATGTAACCCTAACACCTGAAAGCATGATTATATGCTGAGAAGAAGATGTTGGGAGGAGTGTCTGACATGGATGTGGAGTCATATCTCACTGTATAGTTGTCTCAAAAATATTATTTGAATGAATAGACACTCAAGTTCCCTGCTGTCATATTAGGATCCCTAACTATCTAGTTATAGATGCTGGAGAACACATGGAGAACACAGTATTTAACATTAGTTCCACAGCACAAGCTTGACTTAAATAGTGTCACAGTACACTTTATAGAGGATGACTTCATCAGTGTATGTTAACAAGAAGATGTTTGGAGGAGTATCTGACATAACTGTGGGCTCAAATGCCATTCTTAAATTGTCACCACACTGATTGTTGAAAGAACACATACAAACACCATTTGACTGTAGTGAGATTAAAACTCCTAACTATGTACAGAACACCAGGAGGGCACCACTGCACTAGCTGACAGGATAATGATCTATAATGTTGAGGACCCAGGATGCATAGCAGATGTGCTGAGCATCGATGCAGCAGCCATTGAAGGGGTACCAGGCTGAGCCACAGTGGTTGTCCTATCTGTCTGTGCCAGAAATAATTTTATCAGTTGTCACAAAATTATGACATTAGAACACTGTGATGACTAATATAAAAATAAAAAAGTGATAAGGGGTGTGGTAAGAGACAAAAAATAATTAAAACCATAATATGTCACATACAATAAATTAGTACAATACAAATATATTTTTACTTTTACACTAACTATACTTTTTAAAAATACAAATTAAGACAGAATTGTTCCAAATAATCCTTGCAATATGCATATATTGCACATGTGCTTTTTAAAAAAATACAGATTAAGTTAACAACATGGCAGTTATGCCAATTTTGTTAATATTAATATTTAATGCGTTTTTATTATTTTAATATGTATTTGTTACTTGCAGATTTGAAATCACAACATCCGAATGCACTATTACAACTGAATTCTACAATTACCTAGAGTTACAGAATGAAGCATGCGTACTTGATTTTACAGTTAGGATATGTGTGCTTAATTTGTTACTAATGTATAGAAGAGCAATATTTTTAACAAAATAATTAATTTGTGCTGCATACATGCCATTTGCTTCTTTCAATCTTTCTAAGCATTCAGCATGGACTTCCCTGTTTGCTGAAATCTCCTGGGCAGCTGTAACGTCAAGAGGAGAGAAAAAGAGGATCATTATGCATTCTAGTCTTGACGATCTCCAGCTCTGTATACAATTTAAAACATTTTTATCTATATACTCTCACAACTGCGGGATGTCATCAGTCCTAAACTCATCCAGCCACTGGTAGAGTTGTTCCTGATTGCACTTTTACAGGTCATTATAATTGTGCCTGCTTTGCTCTCCAGTGCATGGACTGCCAGTCACACTGCCAAGGCTATTCCAAACCTCTAATTTATATTGAGACCTGGTATAGAGCCCCCTGCAAAAGCCTACAGCTATGATCCTTTACAAGGAATCTAATGAATATTCTGTACTCCTTTACACCCCATCTTTGAGCCCTAAATTGAGCACCTTCCTTCCTAGTTTCTGCCATGTCTTCATACGTCATAGAGCAACAGTTAAAATGTTTTCCTGCCAATTTGTGATATCTCATTTTATGGCTAGTGCACAAATAAACACAATCATGTCAACCACCTTTGTATGATGTTGAGTGGAGAGCAATCATGCCAAACAGAGTGGAAGGCAGTTTACGAAATATGAAGGATAATGCAATAGCTGGCATTATGGGTTGCATGCTGTTGTACCTGTTAAATGACATAACTTTTCAGAAATGTATTGGGGGTATACATTTTATGACTTGACACATTTTTTGTGTGGCTTTACACACTGATAAAAATAATTTCTACAATGTAGGATTGAAGCTTATATAAAATAGAGAATACATATTCTTCCACATAGGTATTTTCCTCCTTGTCAGAGAAAAAGTGTTTGTCAAACGTGCTCATTAATTACATAGACACATTAAAGAGTGAATGATTAGCCATGTGTATGACCTGACAAGGTCCTGGTTTATACATTGCTGTGTGTATGACTATTGTTGAAATATGAAGTCCATCCCAGAGCAAAAAAGACACTTTTAATTACAGAAACATAATTCTCAGTATACCCTCAGTCACAGATGTAATTCATATTATATCCACTGCTATACATAGTTATTGTTATGTATAATTATCTTTATATTGTTCTTTGTTTTTACAAACTGAGTGTAACAGCATTAATAACATTTGCGGTGTGCTAGATTGGAATCCTGGCTCTACTGTATTGTGACCATGAACTTAAACCGGTTGCTACAGTGAAGGCTGGGCAACAGGTGTATTTTTTCCAGTCATTACTGTCCAGAGTGTGTATGCTCTAAACACCTGCTATACATAGTTATTTTTATGTATAATTATTTTTATATTGTTAATTTTTATCTAAATTACAATGGGCCACCATTAATAAAAGTTAGAGCTTTCAGGATTTGAACCTTAGTTCACCTGCATCATGGACATTAACTTACATCTGCTGCCACAGGTAGAGCTAGGCAGTAGGTGAAATATTTGCACTTATTACTGTGCATGAATGCTGACTGCCATGCAATGCTGCTTAGCATATTTGCGAGATGGAAGGCAAAAGATGTAACAATGTATCAGTTTTGAAACTGACAATGTTTCTGTATTGTCTGCAGCATTATGATGTGTTTGCACAAAGGTCAGCAATGTGCAAATAAGACAAGAAAAAGCTCAATATGCATTATTATTGGAAAAAGTGTTTATTCATTGTTATCATTGAAAAAGAAAAATGTGGGAGCTTAACCATGATCTACACATCCTATAAGCTGTATGCTTCTTCGGGTTTACCAAGTGTGTTACACACTCAGTAGGTTCACACCTCTAATTTATGCTCTCCTTATCATGGAAGCAACTTACATTAATTTTAAAATATTTATCAATTTCACCGCATTTGCACTTAGCCAAGCACCACACAAATATCTTAAAAAAATAAAACGGTAGAAAACACATTTTAACATGTTACAGATTTTTACACACTAGATTTGAACTATCATACTAATCAACCTACAAAATACGCTACAACTGTTTTATCTCTCTTTGTCACTGAAACATCTTTGCAACAGGAAAGCAAATCATGTGCATACAAGCAATTTCCATTTCTTCCACAGTATTAACAAGACATATACACTTGTATACTCTCATGTGTCTGTACATGTTTGGCTTACATATTTAGTGCAAGTGATTTCACAACCATTTGTGACTATGTTTGCACCTATGCAGCTCTGTCTTCTCTTAGTGCTGCATTCGTTCTTCTCTTGTCTGTACTGTACTTTCAGACATGCAGTCTATAGTGCATTTTATATCATTGTCCTTTAAAATGTATGATAACAATACATGACATTGAAAAACATTTTTCTGCAAATGCAGATTTGGCTATTAGTGAATAAATGAGAAATGTGTGCTGTTTACTTCCATTTAAAAGCTTGCTAAAGTTACATAAACACTTGCATTCATGCTTTTTAAAAATATATATGAGTGTGTCTGTGTGACTGAGTGTGTTATCTGCACAACATATTGAGAAACAGGTACATGTATTCATAACAGCTTATTGGGGCGGCACAGTGGTGCAGCGGTTAACGTTGTCACCTCACAGCAAGAGGTTCTCCGGTTCGATTCTCGGCTGGGGTGCCTTCTGTGTGGAGTTTGCATGTTCTCCCTGTGTTCGCGTGGGTTTCCTCCCACATTCCAAAGACATGCATCTGGAGCATTTCTCCCTGGGCCTCCACTGAAAACAGGCTCTGTGAAACCTAGTCAGACTTTCCCGGTCAACAAATGATAAATAAAAAATAAATATACTGTAGGTTAAGAAGTTATCTTTTAAAGTATTTTTGCACATTGCAAGCACAAAAGAAAACCCAGTGTTTGCATTTTGCACACAAGTCACATAACAATATATGTTATTTGCAACATAATGATGATGTCGTCCTCTGTAAAGATCACTATGACAATAGAAATATAAGACTTTTGTGATGGCACAAATGTTAATACTGTGCTCTGTTGGTGGAATAAATAGGTGGGGTTCACATTGCAGAACAGGCAACTTTGTGTGTGTGTGTGTGTGTGTGTGTGTGTGTGTGTGTGTGTGTGTGTGTGTGTGTGTGTGTGTGTGTGTGTGTATACTCAGAAAAGTATGAGTCTGTGTCCTAATGTCATTGCTCAAGTCTCATTGAGAGTTGTGTTTAACAGTTATACTTGACATCACATCAGTTTCATACAGCCCTCCCCAAATAATTTTTCAAACATACACTGATGATGTTATCTGCTATAGAGTGTTCTGTGATACTATAACAGTAATGGTTATGCTATGACACTTGCATTAAGTGCAGTGTTCTCTAGCCTAAAAAAATAGGAAGGTAAGGGTTCTAATCTCACTGCAGTCAACTCCTGTGTTTATGTGCATAGTTAAAAGAGCATGAATCTGTGTCCTAATGTCATCACTCAAGTCTCACTAAGAACAAAGTATTACAGTCACACAAGATTATACAGCAATTTCATACAACCATCCCAACATACACTGATAATGTCATTTGCTATAAAGTGTTCTCTGACAGTAAAAATACCTGACTTATGCAATGGAACTAGTATTAAGTACTATGCTCTGTAGTTTGAGTAACTAGATAGGTAGGGTTCTTATCTGATTAGAGTCAACTTGCAAGTTTGTTTGTGTACAGTTAGCAGTCATTCTGTATACCACTTTAGAGTAGCATGTGAGACACTACTACTAACATCTTCTTCTCATCAGACACTGATGATGTAATCTACTATAAAGTGCTGTTTGACACTACAAAGCTCAGAGTTGTGCATTGAGGCTTGCATTAAGTACTGTGTTTTCTAGCTACTGTAGATAGGTAGAAAGGAGTTCTAATCTCACTGCAGTCAACTTGTGTGTGTGTGTATGGTCATTCTAGTGTCAGGCTGGAGACAATAACTGCATGTAAGGCTACAGCTATGTCATGTACTCCTGGTCACTTCTTATCATCAACATGCACTTATGATATGATCATCTCTAATGTTCACTCTGACAGTATTATATGCAGATATCTGTTTTGGCACAAGCATGACCTACTGTGTTCTCTAGATTGTGTAGAGATAGTTTGTGGCTCTAATCTCACAGCAGACAATGTGTGTGTTCATTCACATATGGGTTGGTAGACAATTTTACCCCAAAATGTGAATATACATCTACATTATGTAACACACTCCTACCAACATCTTCTTCTCATTTTACAATGATGCTGTAATCCTCTATAAAGTGCACTATGACAATGTAAAGCCAGACAATTGCAGTGGTGCTACTGTTGTACTGAATGGAACCCCATTTGTACACAGGCCTAATGTTCAAATCTGCCTTCATTCAACTGCTGTGTGTGTGGTTGGTGGTATATTACTGCCAGTATATGATCTTTAGAATCTGTTTTCATTTGTATGTCACTCAGGAGAATCTTTAACATGGCTCCATGAATCCAAGATCCCTAATTCCCTTTCTCAACATAAAATGCTTTCTGCTGAACACTGGATGATGTATTCATCTCAAAGATGTATCCATACATCATGAAGCACGGTCATTCTATGACCCTGTTTAGGCCATCTACATACCACTGGATGTGTGATTGCTAATTCTGTCATGGGGCAGTGCACACATCACATATGGACAGAGGCAATAAGTAATACAATCAAACACATAGACACATATGCACTTACCCCTACTGTTTTACATCATATAAATATATTGATTTTGGTTAACAGCCTAGAATAATGGCTAGGATTTTATGTGATGCTGGCCATTATCTTACTAAGGTCCTATGACCCTGTGAAGATTGCGCATGCCAATGTTGCTGTCATCCACATGTGCTGTGTTGAGATGCTGATGTACTTTAGCTCTACAACAGTGTACTCCAATCTGAGATTTGATGAAATGTATTGATAGCCACTGCTGCCATTTGGTTACATGTTCCTTCCATAACAGCTATAGTAATATGCCTCCCGAGGTCTGTTGCTATGGGATCATGCTATGTTTATTTTTGCCTTAATAAGGCATGTGTTCTTGTACTGGAGTATATTAGCATTCTACACATTTATCATTTAACCGTCACAGTGACACTTGAAGTATGGCATATGTGTGCATGTGTATATCTAACATCATGAAATGCTACGTGACATAAAATATTACATTATATTAATTACATGGGCACATATGCCTTGTTTCAACCACATATCGTCTTGCTGGTATCTACACAAACATATAACCAGTTTCAGATTCAATTGCAAATGCAGTGAATTCATTGTATGGGCAATTGTGTTGCTATTCACTAGATTATCCAGGTGCAGGCCAGCAGCATTGTGTGACTGTCAACAGTTGAGTCATTATCTGTTCTGCATGAAACACATCCATATCATATGTACTGTGTCCATATATAGTATCAGAGCCCTCAAACATACTCTTCCGGTGAAAAACATGCAGCCAAATGATATGCAAGTACTTTCAAAATCTTATGGGGAGTGCACAGCTCTGCTCAGAGATGGTTGTGGATGGTACCACCAGTACGCAATGAAGACAATAGACAGCCTGCTAGCTGACAGACTCGGGCCAAATTTCAACCCCATGTCCCCACTGCTTATCACCCAATGTAATATACAAACATTACTGTCCATATTATCTCAAGAGAGCAGCTCATCTGTGCTCTCTCTAAGGCTAAAAAACATTACATCAATGAGCCCTGATAGCATCCCCCATTGCATTATCAATAAATTAAAACATGAGCTAGCAGAAACAGTTGGATCTCTACTTAACCACAGCCTCCAGGCAGGCTATTTTGTTGCAAAATACTGAACAGCAACAGTCACTTGTCTGAACATGGTGGGACCATCACTGAACACAGGTAATTATAGACCCATAAAACTGACCAGCCTCATCTGTAAGCCAATGGAAAGAATCATCATGGACCTTATCAACAGGAACATCAGTAATGTCCTGACTGTGTAACAAAACTATTTTTTATTTTTGTGCATCCCACATAATTTGACCTGGCCAAGACATTGGACAGAATTCCATACTCAGACATTATAGAGAAACTGTCTCAACTTGCCATAAATCTCTATGTCACCAAGTGATAGCCCAGTGGCTCACCACCAGGACACATACTGTCAAACTGTTTAAATTCACCTCCAGAAAGAGGCCAGTGGCCAGTGCATTAATACAAAGTTCTATACTATGCCCTTTCCTGTTTGGTATGTAATTCACAGAAGTCAAGACAAACTTAGACGCGTTTGTGCAACCATCTTTATGGATGATTGCAAATTGAGGACAATCTGTAAATCCAGTAGCACTATTGATATACTGCAGAAAGTATTACCACACATAAATGATGTACTAGGAGATGTCAACATTGACTGGACCCAATGTTCCTCACAGACAAATCCTATGCCCATAAACCTACATGGTTTCTCCCAAAGTATAGCCTCTACCACAAGAATAGGAAATCCACACCTAAAAGAGAGTATACTTGACTGGATACTTACTAATAACCTCATCCATAATTATACCACTGGGACCCTCTCTAATGATCTCAGTGACCACCTAGTCACATTCATATTAAAACACAAAATTACTAGCACAAACCTCCCCATACACAGACCTGTTAGAAATAAAAAGAAATTTGCTCCAACACAATTTTTAACAGAACTCAAATCCTGTAACTGGTCTAAGCTAAAAACTCTTCTGCTCGAAGAGAGCGTGACACTCTTTACTGACACATTCCTTAATATTCTGGACTTTCATGCACCTAACAGAGTAGTCAGAACTAAAGTCCGGATAGCACCCTGGTTAACCAGAGAAACCAAATCCAAAATTAAACTTAGAGACAAGGCCTGGGATATATGGCGCGCTACTAAGGTACCTCTAGATCGCATTAAATTCCAGCAGCTTAGAAATGATACGAAAAAAGCCATTACCCTGGACAAAAAGAACTACTTCTGTCACCTCCAAGATAAACACCAGAATAACCCTAAGAAGTTCTGGGCAGGTTTAAATAATCTTCTCCATACAGGGAAATCGTCAACCCCTACCCCTGAGACACTTATTGGTAAAAACCCAGAAGATGTAGCCAATACTTTTAACTCCTTCTTTACTGAGACTATACAGTCACTAGCCAATCAACTACCTCCCCCTTCCTCTCCCCTTATAAATGTTTTAGAAGAATCATTCCCCTTCTTTAATTTTCAACCCATATCCACATCCTACATTAGAACCTTACTGAAAAAACTTAAACCAACTATCCTCTCTGCAGATCGACTCCCATCAGAATACCTGCAAATAGCAGCAGATGTAATAGCCTATCCCATCTCTATTCTGATTAATCGAACCATCACTGAGGCCACAATCCCCTCTATCTGGAAAATATCCTATGTCATACCACTCCACAAGGGTGGCTCTTCTACTGAACCATCGAACTACAGACCAATAGCAATATTGTCTCCAATAGCCAAAATCATGGAAAGATGTGTTCATAAACAACTTCTTCACTATCTTACCCTAAACAACCTATTGACCAAGTCTCAACATGGTTTCAGACCCCACCATAGTACGACCACCGCCCTCCTTTCCTTTACTGACACAGTTAATCAAAACCGTAACAACAAAAAAGTATCTTCTGCTCTCTTCCTGGACTTGTCAAAAGCCTTTGATATGGTCAATCACCAGTTACTTCTCCACACTCTGAAAACCTTACACCTCAATAATCCAGCCCTTAGCTGGTTCCACGCTTATCTCTCTGGAAGGCAACAAGCAGTCCAATGGCAAAATAAGCTCTCTCACCTGCTGCCAAATACTATAGGAGTTCCCCAAGGCTTTATACTTGGTCCTCTTCTTTTTTCAGTATTCATAAACAAACTTCACTCAGTTATCCCCAAAGCCACCTGCATCCAATACGCAGATGACTCCACCCTTATTTGCTCAGATGTCTCTCTCCCCGATTTACAAATAGCCACCCAACTTTGCTTTACTATAGTAGAAAATGGCTCTCGAGCGAAACTCATCCTAAACCCAAAAAAAACTAAGTTACTACTATTTTTTCCTACCTCAGCCCCTCCTCCCATGCATCTCACTTTACAATCGAATAATAGTACCTTCACCGTTCAATCCAATAATGGTACCATCATTGTGCCTGATACCAATACAAAACTATTAGGCGTTATAATTGACAACAAACTTAAATTTGATTTGCATATCAGTAAAACCATAAAGACTGTAAACAAGAAACTTGGATCCTTGTATAGAATAAAGAACTTTCTAACCCCCTCTGCCAAACTAGCCATTGCTCACACGCACCTCCTCTCCACCCTGTTATATGCCTCTCCTGTACTTTCCCACCTCAATAAATGTGATATTAATAAACTATCTGTTTCTTATAATCACATTGCCAGATTTGTAACAGGAGCACCTTATAGAACACATCACTGCCTTAACTTAAGGAAACGTGACTGCTTAGAACTACCTAATCTTCTCAAAATGAACCAACTCACTGAAGCATTTAAAATCATTAAACAACCTGACAAAACCCCATCACTTAATAAACTACTGATCCCTTACTCCAATCTTAGCTGTCTACGCTCCTCAAACAGACTTCTGGTCCATACCACCAAATCTAACAATTTGGGAGGTGAGGCTCTCTTCGCCAATTCTATAGGAAAGCTTTGGAATTCCCTCCCTAATAACCTAAGACTTATTACTTCCCTTGGTCTATTCAAAAAGAATCTTAAACAATATTTTAACATACAATGGCTATGCCCATGTGAAAATCCAGATTAGTTGCCTTAGATAGATAACAATATCCTACCTGGAAATCCAGGGTTGTTTGATTTAACCAAATTCTAAATTATGCTGACCACTATCCTATTTTTGTTGGTTTCACATTAGACAGTTTCTTCATGGTCCTTCTGAGTTCTATAAAGAACCAGTCACTGTACTGAAAATTGAAACATCATTGTCTTCTGAGCTTTGTTTAATGTTATAGTTGCCAAATGTATCTAATTAAGTAATGCATAATAATAATATGTAAACCTGTATTTCTCTCCTTTTCCTCTATGTGTATTGTAACTTACTTGTATTGTCTTCTCTGTGGAGCTTATCTCCCTGGGCCTCCGCTGAAAATGGACATATATCCAGTCGGACTATCCCAGTCAACAAATGTAAAATAAAATAAAAAATAAAAATAAATGATAACCCACTAAATGTTCAAAAAAGCATATTTTTTTTTTCTTACAATATAGACAGCACACACCAATGAGTACACACAGTGGTATAGTATCTCCCTGCTCAGGTAAATAGTAATTGTAAACTGAACATGTGCTACAGCTGGAGCAACACTGGAGATTTTGCCCAATGAAGATGCACAGTATACAAGACAAGTCCTACATGGAAAAAATTAAATCTATAACACTATATACTGTTTCCTGTAGATTAATAAGGGCCAGTCTGTGTCGGACTTATAGGATAGTCTGCAATCTAGTCCTGATGTGAAGCAAACTGCACGAGTCACTCTTTCAAATGATGATAACCTAGTCTCTGATATAATAAATCACTGTTGGAAGATTCCCATTCACGTAAAGCAAAGATCTTTCCTGACTGTATTCATGTGTAACCTACATCGATGGATGGTTAATGTTAACTGTAATCCTGGTGCTGTGCCCATGACCCTCTTGGATAGAGACAGTTGGTCTTAGATAACATAACATAGGTCTTAACTGTTTCCAGTATTTTTCAGCTACTTCAATATTATAATATTTGCACAATCCCCAATGCAACAGTCTTGCCACATTATTACTATGTAGTCCCTCTGCCATTAGTGTATCACAACCAACAACAAGATGTGCAACTTTTTTCAATTCTGTTTTACAAAGTCCACATTTGTCTGCTTCTCCAACATGTTCAATGGACTTTTTAAACCAATGTGCATGTAGTCTACTATCTTGGACTGCCAATATTAACTTTTTGTCTTTTGGTTTAAATTCACCTCTCCTTAACCATTCCTGTGTTTGATCCTGATCAACATGAGGTTGTTCCTAGAGTTTCCTATACTTGCAATTACATTTATGCATTTTCCACACTTTTTGCCTTCTCAACTGATCATTCACTTTATATTCTTTCTTTTGTTTTTGCCATATTCAGTTGCTGCCTGATTTTTATCTACTTCTGGTTTGATTTCCATTCCCGCTTGACACCGATATGCTTCTGCTAAATTAAGCAGGGATGTGATCTTAGACTTATTCTCCTCATGTTTTAAAACTTTCACTATGTTTGGGTCTTGTGAGGTCAACAGATATGTATGCAGTGGTTTACTATCATAATTCTGAAGTGCATTCGGTCGAATGCCGATATCTCCGACTCCCAAGTGCGAAAGTGACAATGTCAAATTCCAACATTGCCAAAAGTAAATCTCGAATTCTACCTCCAAACAGGCTTTAACATGGGTCAAGACAGGGGCGCGATTTGTACTTGGACAATGTCGGGTTCGATATTGTCACCACTGAACCCCCTGCCATTCGCTGTAGTGGTGTCGACAAGATGCACTTCGGAATTATGATAGTAAACTGTATGCAGTCTCACAATTGTAGATCTATACATGTAATCAGTTTCAAGGAGGCCCATACCTCCTTCAGAAGGGGGAATATATTATTTTGGTATGCACTGATTTTTATAAATCATTTGATGAGCATGAAGCATCCTTGTTTTCCTGTCCAACCAATCCAACAACTTTTGGGGCCAGTCAGTCACTCCAAAACTATAATTTAGGACAGGAAGAGCAAATTGGTTTATAGCTTGGACTTTTTTCCTAGATGTCAGCACTATTTTCAGTATTCATTTACGTCTTCTAAAATATTCCTTACTAAGTTTTATTCATATTTGTTCATGTTTCATTGTTGATCCTTCATCAATTCCCAAATATTTATACACTCCCTCTTGTTCAAGTTATTTTATATTACATTCCTGTCCCAAACTGATGTTTTCTTGGTGCTAAAGGTTGCGTTTGTTCGCATACCAAGGGAATATCTGTCGGCTGTTACCATGTCCCCCTGGCACATCAGTGTGTTAATCTCTGACATGTAGGCAGCATTTCATGTCACATAACTGACTATCAGACCTGTACATATTTGGAAAATGTCAATGAAAACAAACCTGTTATTGTACAACTCACCAAAGGTTTAAGAGGGCAATACTCAAAATATGTCTTGGTTCACTTGCATGTGGTCAAGACATGCCCAGAGTGTGTGCAATAAGAGACGGACATGTATGTGCATAACAGTAACCTGGAATCTGGGAATATGTGTAGAAACAGTTAGGTAGTATTAACAAACAATACCTGCCGGTATACCAGGTAAGAGCTGTATACTGCAGATAAAACTCAGTTCATGTATATAGTTGTCTACAGAGGTTCATAGGTTCATACTAGGCTATCTGCCCTAGGGCATTTATAAGCCTAGCCAGAGTGTGTATGGCTTTCGCCACCCATATTAAATTAATTTTGCTATGCCCTTTTTCAAGGTTAGTATACTGTGCCTCTGTCTAACAGTGACACAGAAGTGATACCTGGGGTAAACCTACGATCTCCCATCCACTCATCAAGATTCCTCTTGAAGAGAGTCAATGAGGGACTCTGCCTAACCTGGACTGGGATTTTATTCCAGAGTGAAGGGAGCCTCTGGGTTATGAATCTGTCCCTCCAGCATGTCCTATTTATTTCAGTGCTGAGGTTCAAGTCCCTCAAGCGTGTAGCTCGATGGGATTTGGATTGTCTGAGGTGCAGCATGTCCATTAATTCCGGGTTGGACATGGCTTTATACGTCAGGCACAGATTGCCTCTGAGCAGGTGGTATGCCACTGAGTAGAGCTGGAGTTTCTTTAACTGGACAGCATACGTCATCTGTTTGAGCCCCTTGATCCTCTTGGTGAGGTACTTTTGGGGTCTTTCCAGTTGCTGCAGGTGTCTGGTAAGGTACATCCCAATAGGGGCATTGTACTCAATTATAGGCCTGATGAGGGATGAGTAAAGAGGCACGATGACCTCCCCTGATCTAGATGTGAATCCCTTCATGATTAGGTGGGCTATATAAAATGTTTTTCTAACCACTTTGGCCACGTGGTTGTCAAATGAGAGATTGCTATCAACTTGGGTCCCCAGGTCCCTAATTTCTTCTTCTGTACTTAATGGATTACCACCTATGTGGTAATTTGTGGGCACTTTGTTTTTGCCAAAGGGGATGACTATACACTTTTTGGCATTTAGCTTGACGCCATGGCT
Organism: Protopterus annectens; assembly: GCF_019279795.1. Classification (NCBI taxonomy): domain Eukaryota; kingdom Metazoa; phylum Chordata; order Ceratodontiformes; family Protopteridae; genus Protopterus; species Protopterus annectens. The sequence continues at coordinate 439,422,344 of NC_056733.1, forward strand.
CTGGCACCAGTCGTCTGTTTCTATGAGGCCCTTTTGGAGGATGCTTGTGTCAGCTGGAGAGTCTATTAAGGCACCCAGTTTGCAGCCATCTGTGAACCTGGTCAGCCACAGTCCTTCCATGCTGGCCTGTACCTCGCAGAAATATATACCGAACAAGAGAGGTCCCAGGACTGAGCCTTGTGGGACGCCACTTATAACGGGTTTGGAGTCTGACATGGCTCCAGCTATTCTAACCATGTGGGTTCTGTCCTTGAGCCAGTTTTCAACCCATCTAGTGACATAGGGGTTTATATTTAAGCTGGTGAAGTTATCTATAATGCCAGAGTGGGGTATTGTATCAAAGGCTTTTGCGAGGTCCAGGTAGGCTTTGTGGACCACCTTCCCTTTGTCAATGGCCTTGGTGACTGTTTCAAAGAAATCAACCAGATTCAAGAGGCAGGATCTGCCCTTAACAAAGCCAAACTGGGTAGGATCCAGTGTCTGCAGGTCCCCAATATCTTTATTTATAAGGTCTATGATGATCCTTTCCATAGCTTTGCAGACCAAGCTAGTGAGACTTATGGGACGATAGTTTCCAGGATCCGTTGAGGCACCACCTTTGTGGAGAGGGACCACTGTTGCTGTATGCCACTCTTTGGGTACATATCCTGTAGTAAGGCTGAGATTGAACAGTAGTTTTAGGTTTGGGTTTAGCTCTTCTTGGAGTTCATGTAGGACGCAGCCCTGGACACCGTCTGGTCCCATTGATGCTGTGTTTCTTGCTTTGGAGTGGGCAGCTCTTACCTGAGCATCTGAGATGTCAGGGGGGTAGCACTCTGCTGGGATAGATATTAACCCTTTTGGTGGGGAGGGGGGGGAGATGTTTGTGCTGAACCTGTCAGCTAGGATATTGGCAATGTCTGTGGGTTCGGTGTATTTTTTGTCATTTTGGACTAATTCTGAGCATATCTGGGAATTCCCACCCAGGTTCCTAACATAACTAAAGAACGCCTTGTGATTATCCTTAGTGTCCTGTGCAATTTTTCTCTCGAAGCTGGCCTTAGACGATTTTATGAGTGCCCGTAGTTTTTTGCTAATACTGATCAGAGATGCCTTCCCTTTTTGGGAATTTGCTCTATCATGTAGTAGCTTCCTCCTTCTATTGTATAGTTTGTTTATGGCTGGGGTCCACCAGACAGGACATCTGCCTTTGGAGGACTGGGTCTTGGTTTTATTTGGGATTGCATGATCCATGCATTCCTGAAGGTGTTCATAGAATGCGTTTATAAAGGATTTTGTGGTCTGGGCCGTATTATCCACAGGCCCGGTGGCTTTGAAGGATTCCACCTTGGTTTTGAGGAGTGTGAAATTTGCTTTAGAGAAGTTTTTCACTGTGGATTTCTGGGCATGGGGTGAGGTCGGGATGTGAATATCCAGTGAGATTAGTTTATGGTCTGATCTTACCAGTGAGGGATACACTTCTGGTCTGGAGCATAGAGTCCCCATGTTGGTGATGATCAGGTCCAGTATGTTTTCCCTCTTGTGGGAGTGGTAACAAGTTGTTCCATAGCATTTGAGTTTATAAATTCTAGGAACCTTTGGGCTAGGGTGTTGGAGCTAGAGTAATGCTCCCAGTCTATGGTTGGGTAGTTGAAGTCACCCAATATAATGGTGTTTGGAGAGACCTTCATATTTTCCAGTGTTCTCAGGAAGGCCGAGTGGGGTTCCTAGGTTTGGGAGGGTAGTCTATAGCAGGCTATAAACTGGAAGGCAGTTTTAACCACTGTTAGTTGCACATGGATAGTCTCTGATGCTTTGTGCTGTGCCACCAACCTGGAGGTGTGGGTATCTTTGACGAATATTGATACTCCCCCTCCTTTTGTGGTTCGGTCCAAGTTTTGGGGCCGAAAAGCATGGTATGAGGTATAACCTGGTAGTGCTGGGGTGCTCTTGAGAGCCTTGAACCAGGTTTGTGTTACTGCACAGATATCGATGTTCTCCATGCTAAGGAGAGTTTCAAGTGCATGCATCTTGAGGTTTAGACTTCTGGCGTTGAGTAGCATTACTCTTAGTTTCTTATCCCTTGTGATACCTATGGAGGTGGGTTTGTCTTTTGAGCCTTGCCTAAAAACGGCAGTATGGGGGTAGCAAGAACCTTTGCCAATATCTGAAAGCCCAGGGGTGACAGGTGCAAGCCGTCCCTAGTGAAGCATCGTGGCTTGTCGAGCATGTCATCCCAGGCTGACAGGCATTGGATCCCCTTTGAATGACAATAAATACTTAAGCCAATTGTTGAAATTGATAATCTTGTCTTCATACTGTGGCATCATCCTTGGTGAGGGTAAGATGCTACCCAAGGTCAGGGTCATACCGGCCTGCGCTACATGCTCAGAGAGCTCCTCTATGTCTCTTTTCATGTAGTCCAGGGAGGTACGTCTCAGGTCATTCACACCAGCATGGACAATGACTGAGCCATATTTGTACTTGCCTTGGAGTGACCTGAGTGCTTGTGTTATGTGGAGGATCCTAGTGCTGACAGGCAGCTCACCGTGACCTTCTCCTTGTTCAGCCTGGTGAGTGGGACGTCAGTGTGCCTGATGATAGAGTCACCTATTATAAGTGTATCAGGTGTGTTGTTTAGCCTTAAGGGCTGAGACTGTTCGGCACACTGGCTTTGTGAGCTATGTGTTGCACATGTTTTGTTTTGGGGTAGCGGTTGCTTGGGTGTCTGCTTTGGAGGTCTCTGCTGCTTAGGCAGATTTTTATTTAGAGCCTCCAAGTATGTTTTTGTGTGTTTATGTGTTTGGTTTGCTGTCGTGGTAGGTCTATGTGAGACTGGAATTGTAGTGAGTGTGGTTTCCTTCTCCTCCTGACTGGTTATGCCAGTACTGAGTTGAGAGAACTTAGCCTCCAGTTTGGCTATATGGTTGCATCTCTCACATGTGTTGGAATTTGTTGGGAGGAGGAGAGGGTTGTCTGTGTACATGAGGCAGTTGTAACATTGCCTCAAGATTCCCAGATTCACCAGCTGGACTGGAGAGGAGATTGACAACTGACCTTTGGACATGCTAGAATAGTATTGGGAATTTCTTTATAATTGAAAAAAATGGCCAATGGGGAGCAAGGTAC
>NC_056733.1:439435451-439517951 GCF_019279795.1 Protopterus annectens
CAATGAGTGTATAATACGGAATCGTAGGTTAGGGCAACAAATATGGGGAATACATACCTTCACAAACTCTAGAAGCGTATGTGTGCACACAGTCCATATAAAATATAGTAGAAGCAGCTTTTGAGGTACTGACTGCATGCATTTGTCATAAATATGGACCTTTCAGCAAGTTCACGTCCTCAGTATCACATCACATACTGGTCTGCTGTCTAAGATGTTCGGCCATCAAATGTGCACACTTACCTGCAACAGTGGCAGTCGTGGTTTGCACACATCTTACATGACATGGTGTGGGCCCCATACAAAACAGGTAGCACCCATGAGCTGGACATGTAGCCATACCTCACCATTGCACATACCATGGCAAACAGTGCAGTAGTCATTAGTGCAGTAGTCATTTATGTGGCAAGGATGTATGGGACAGGAATGATGTAGGAAATAAACGGATGGCCATCCAATACAGATGATGCCACATATAGCAAACTGGTCATGTGGGCTGCCTAGTAACATGCCACAACACTGAGGGGGTTGCAGGAATGTCAACAAGTACTGGCTGTGCAGTACCCTTGTCAGCAATTGCCTGGACACTGCAAGCGTGTGGCCTATGGGTTAGGGTAACCAGATGTGACAGTTGTACCACAGAAAACATCAACCAGGACTCTCTACAGGTAGTGTATGCATAACAGAAGAGGTACCCAAAAGTCATGTGTTGCAATGTATACTGGTGTACCATGACCACGATGGAAGCCTATAAACAGCATCATGTAAGATAAATGTGCTGCACAAACAATGCCTCACCCCACCTCAGGCCCACCATCCCCATCTGTACTCTGCCAGTGCCAGTGTACACCTGTATGTTTGCCATTCATTAGCTGAGACTAGGCTGTCACACATGGTTTTCAGTGTTTGAGATACTGCAAACTGACACGTGTAGGCCATAATTGTCAAGCATCTGCAAAAAGGCTGAAGGTGGGGAGAGTTTGTCATCATGACCCACCATTGCACTGCAGCAGGGATCATAAGGATGCTATGAATGGCTATATCTGCACACAGTTAGGTTCAGGAACTGTGGCAGATGTAACCCTGACTCCACAGCAATAGTGATGGCAGTGTGTGAACTCCAAGGGAAGTCCACATGAGCTGACCCAGAAATGGAGGACATGTGTAGGGCATACAGACCATATACTAACAAATGCCCATGCTAGTATACCCCTGCCAGGAATAGTGACTGCTGTAGTATACAACTGAAGGTGCAACAAACTGTCATGATAAGGGTGTGCACACAAATGCACCCACAAAGTGTATGCATCACGGTCAGCATCATCACAACTACCACATTTGTTAGACACTGCATTTGAATGTACAGGACATATGTCACATATCAGGCTCATGCAATGTTAAATGCAGTGATGTGGTCTCATGGCATATAAAGGAAGAGGGCATCAAATCAATAAGGATGTGTACACTCCCCATAGCCAGGGTAAGGTTTGATGGTTGTCAGTGTAATAAAATTGTATTGGTCATACATGCACCGTTGATGTTGAGATCTGTAAATCAGATATCGGGCATTCACAAATGACATCTGCCACATATCATCCCAGGTATTTATCAGGCAAACACATGGGGGCTGTGAGTGTTAGAGCAGACATAAATGATACAGTAATACACATTCAGAAATGGTGCGTACACCTGTGAGGTATGGCACACAGTACATGACAGGGTGCAGAACAGGTGCACAGCAATACTATGTACATGGGTGCAGTGTTTTCCAGGGGAAGGGGCATCACCTACTAACACAGCCCATGCATCACACACATGTATACTGTTGCTAGCATGGATTGACTATAGCTGCACTGCATGCTGTTGAGTACCATATGCTATGTATGTCGGCAGATGGGTAATGGGAGGTCTGTGTGTACTATCTTTGTGAAACCTCACCTGTAGGTGTGTGTGTCTGTGTGTGGGGGTATTTTGTCTGTAAGTGCAATCTGGTGGAGTGGAGGAGGCTGATGCATGTAGGATGTGTGAGTATATGTGTGTGTGTTTGTGTGAATGTCCATGTATGCACATGTGGGATTGCAGGGTTGTTCATACGTCAGTACTCCCATTTGGAATCGTGCAGTACATGGACATGGACTGACATGTGATACCAGGAATACTTATCTGATATGTAATCTCAGTACAGCTGATAGTATAATAAGGTCTGTAGCATGGAACATGCATTGGGAGGGAAACTAGAGACCAGGTATATTGTTAAAATTGCAATCAAAAAGGTGAATGACTTCCCAATTATGCAGCACTACAGATGCATTGGGAAATTACTAGACAACACCAGGGAATGTATCCATATATGACTGTTGTCTGCATAATAAGTCAATTGAGCAGGAGATCTTGCATCTACTGAGCAATAGTTACATATGACACTCCAGAGCGTGACATTATTGAGTGAATGTAGCAGCCTCTAACATATGGGGGTCATGCTCACAATGTCTGGGCATACCCAGGGTGAACACTGGATGACAGCAATGAGGTCATGTAAAACCTACTCCAATCAAGTCAAAGAGGTAATGGAGTAACAGGTCATGTGTTGTGCTCACTTTTCTAGGAATTTAGAAGAATAATATGTTAATGAGTGGTATTAATGAATGTATGCTACCACGTGTGATGCCGGATGGGGAACTTACATGAATAAACTTGGGACTGTCTGTAAACTCAGGGACAGGTAGGTATTATAGTGGAATTTCAGGGTGTGTGTGAGTACTGTTATGCAATGCCATACAGGTCTTAAAGTGCATTTCTTGTTTTCCCGTCACAGGTGGCAAGGTGGGTCAGGGTCTCTCCTGCATGAAATCTGATGTTGGTGTCCATACAGACACCAAAAATTATGATAGATCTGTTGAGGCACAGGTGAGGTTGTCAGAGGCCGAAACTGTGCCATCGTTTGACAGCTCCCTATTATCCATCCCAACCTCGCACACAGTCACAGTGCCCATAGATATCTCATCACCAGTGGCCATAGCAGAGGGACAGTTAGTGGCAGTGCACAAGAGAGTGTGCTATATACGCCTGCTGTGTCTGGACACAGCAGGCATTGCCAGATGTCCAGAACTGAAGACCACAGACGAAGAATCCACTTAAAACACCAGTTTATTGCACCTCTATGGTTTTGGCAACCGCCTTCAAGGAGTATAAAACATCACATAACTTACACAGTTTATATACCCTAATACATCTAACAATTAAACAAGCAGCCTGAACCAATTAATCAATAAGCATTAAAAAATACTTAATACTACTTTCTCATCAGATAAGAAGCCTCCAGGTACATTCCACATTCAGACCCTGAGGAAATAAAGTGCCATATTTCAAAATAAAAATACTTTCTTTATATAACAACTTCTTTTTATACAAATCATCAATAAATACATCCGTCATAATATGTTCTAAGATAGTGGCTTGTAACCCATTTGGATTAGAATTGTGAACCAGCATAAAATGTTTAGCAACAGGGCTATCTTCTTTATTATTTATAATATTCCTGACATGCTCCTGCAGTCTAGTTTTAAACTTCCTTTTACTTTCTCCTATATATACAAGGTTACACGGACATTTCAACTCATAAATAATACCTTCAGTATTACAGCTATATATATTTTTGACCTCAAATACATGGCTATTTATATACTTAAAAGTTGGAACAATATAATGACATACATTGCAATGACCACAGGGTGAAGTTCCTAGTTTCTGCATGGTCCTATATTGCAATGTCTCAGTGGGATATTTAAATGTATTATGTACCAAAATTATCTTTTAGATTCCTACATCTATAAAATGAGATGCCCAGAGACCTAGACAATAATTTTTTTAGGTCCATTGATCTAAATAAAAAAATCCAGTAGTGCTTAACAATATCTATTAAAACATCACTGAAAACACTATATGTAGAGACAAAATAAACTAATCTTTTCTCTTGATTTCTAACATCTAACTTATACTCCTTACTTCCATACTTATAAGTACCAACTTTATGTTGTTCATTAATAAACTTATCTATAGCTGTTTGAATACTAGCTTCACTATAGCCACTCAATCTAAACATCTCACTAGTCACACTAATTTCTTTAACGAAGTCCATGTCAGTATTACATAGCCGTCTAAGTCTCATACATTCCCCATAGGGCAAAGAGACCAAAGTATGAACTGGATGACAGCTAGTCCCCATCAAATACTGATTACTATCAGTGAATTTTCTATGCACAGATGTACGAAAGATATTGCTGTCCTCCAAAATCAGATGTATGTCTAAAAAAGTTATATCTTTACCCACCTGTATGCCGTCAAAGGAAAGTCCAACTCTATTATGTTGCATAACTTCTATAAACTGACCAACATAAGATATCCCACCTTTACAAATAAAAACAAGATCTATAAAATGAAAATAACTAACTACATAATTTAAAAAAAAATCTATATGATATAACCATTCTAACTCATACAAACCCATCATCAGGTTGGCATACATGGGGGCAAATGATGCCACCATGGCAGTGCCCTTGATTTGTCTGTATATTTGTTCATTAAACATAAAAAAATTATTATTCAAACAAAATTCCAATATTTCAATATTATAATACATTACTGGACTATCACCCAAAAAATATTTTACTGCTTCTAGTCCAAATTGACACTGTATGTTAACATCAACACTTATAAAAACATATATGCACTCCATTGTAGTTTAGATAATTTTTCCAAAAAAATCAAAACTATCCCTAATATAACTAGGTAACTTTATTACATAAGGGAATAAATATTCATGCAAAAAATTTCCCAATATTAGATAAAAAATATTTTTGAGCAGATACCAGGTGGGTCAACCCCACTTTTATGAATTTTTGGAAGACAGTAAAATAAACCCAACTCACAGTCATCAGTGTTAAACTTTATCTTTGTCATTTTGTGATAAATATTTTAACCTCACTCCCTTAGATATAAGGGTGTCAAAGTCATTCATAGCCTTAATATATTCATTTGTATTACTCTTAACATAGGTATTGATATCATCTAAAATGTGTCATACACATTTTATAATATTGAGCAACATTCATCACCACTATCTTACCACCTCTATCAGATGGTTTAATAATAAGATGTTCATTATTCGCTAATGCCTGTAGTTCCTTCACCTTTATCAGATGGTTTAATAATAAGATGTTCATTATTCGCTAATGCCTGTAGTTCCTTCACCTTTATCAGATGGTTTAATAATAAGATGTTCATTATTCGCTAATGCCTGTAGTTCCTTCACCTTTATCAGATGGTTTAATAATAAGATGTTCATTATTCGCTAATGCCTGTAGTTCCTTCCATTCCTTCTTATTCAAGTTAAATACCAACTTATGCTTATACTGCATAAAATCACAAAAAGCATTTTCTACAGCAAAAATCAACATTTGAGAAAAACATTTTATATATTCATGTTGGTATGGAGGAATAAAGTCACTTTTGCTCATTATTTTATCAGTTTTTAATAAACAATAGGCATTATAGTCACTTGCATAATCAAAGCATTCCTCAGGGGTCAGATACACAAGAATAAAAACTGTTCTCTAAGCTATCAGATGCTAACCAACTACCATCACCTTCTTTATACTGGTTATTGGCAAAGAAATATATTAAATGCATCTTCCTACACAGTCTAAAAATATCACACTTTAATTCATGTAACCAAAGCAGCACTGTGGGTATATATTTAAGACCATAATTCAAAACATTCATCTGATCTACAGATAAGGACACACCAGAAATGTTATGAACAATAAAAATTTTCTTACACTCAGATGCAGCAGCTGCATGGATTGTTTCACCCACATCTTTGTAAACAAAAGACACAGAACTGTCAAGAATATCTTGCACAACATTATTTACAGTCACACTAATATCATTTGCTTCTCTTGTTATTGAAGCTGTGTCATTCTCGATTGTTAAAGTTCCCAGACTGAAATCTTCCTCTCTTCTGGTCACTTTGCTCTCTCTGCTCTTCCTGAAACTGGTGGTTCCCTCTCCAAAAATCTGAGGTTAATCTAGATGGATTTTGAACTGCTGGTAACACTGGAAATGCTCTCCTTCACCTCCACCATTAGAGGAAATGCCCAAAACATCCTAGAAGGAGCTGGTGATTTCTTAATGGGACCAGAGCCTTTATTCTGATGAATATGTGTTGTTTTTTGCCATAAAAAGGCACGTCTTTTAAATCTCTTTTCAATTTTGTGCATTTCCGATCAATGAGTTCTTTTTCATATTTATCTAAACCAATATTTACATCTGCTAAAAATTTGTCAAACTGCATAGATGTAAGTCTTTTAGAAAAGTCATTATAGGCAGCTTTAATGTCTTCCTTAAGCTTGTTTTGTTTCACACGATCTCTTTCTAATAGAATGGAAATCCATTCTTAAGTATAACGATGAGCTGCCAATAACCATTTCTTAGAAAATTGCACATACCTTTCATCAGACATATCAAAAGGAGTAGAGGGACTTTTAAAGGCTCTTGGTCCCCTAGGTGTAATATCTAAGTTAACATATCTTTGCAAGCTTAACAGATTAAAGTATACAGCATTTTCTTTATGCAGTAACTGTTCCAACTTACTCATTAAAGCACTCGATTCACCAGAAGGACTGGAAGAAGGGCCAAATTGTCCCACAGAGGCAAATGGATCATTCACTCTAGAATTTCTTGCTTGTTCAACCCTTTCAAAACAATGTGAAGTAGAGGAAACACCCACTGAAGCAGAAGTATTGGCAACGTTGGAACCAGCCATACCTGCAGCATTCTGATGCATTACAAAACTGTCCATAGTTTTTTGACTACCTTTTAGTGTGTCATCCCTTAAGAGCCTAGGGATCCCAAACGAAGATTCATTCACCATAAAAACAGACCAAACACTGCACAAACCAAAAAAGAAAAGATGAACTGAAGACCACAGATGAAGAATCCACTTAAAACACCAGTTTATTGCACCTCTAGCGCTTCAGCAACTGCCTTCAAGGAGTATAAAACATCACATAACGTACACGGTTTATATACCCTAATACATCTAACAATTAAACAAGCAGCCTGAACCAATTAATCATCCCCCTGTTATCCACCCCAACATCGCACACAGTCACATTGCCCATAGATACCTCATCACCAGTGGCCATAGCAGAGGGACAGTTGGTGGTTGGTGGCAGTGCACAAGAGAGTGTGGTATATATGCTTGCTGTGTCTGGACACAGCAGGCATAGCCAGATGTCCAGCAGGGTATCACATAGGCAGATGTACCGGGGTGCTCGTGGGAGGGCCACTGATCATGTCCCTGGCAGAAGTTCCACAACTGGTACCGCTAGACGCATGTTTCAGACTGTCATGGGGGCACAGTCACCTATGGAACTGTACACTAGACAGGGTCTGAGGCTGCAGAGGGCTGCTTTCTCATCTGTAAGTGACAGCATCCTTGAACTTGCAGTGCCCTCTGTGATCATACCGAGGTAATGGATAGATGGTTGGGTGAGATGGTGGGCCTCATTGACCATGGATTGTCCATTCTAGAACATGTGGTGGGAGTGGGATGATGGCTGCGTGGATGTAGGCCAGCAACACCAACATCTGGTGGTCGATGTGGACATGAAAGGAAACCAAGTCACTCCCGTAGTGGCAGTACCAGCACCAGCACTGCAGGGGGGGTACTTTCCACACCACACCACACCACAGCAGGCCATGTGCACATTGCCCTGGCTAGTTCCAGGAGGGACCTGGTTCCAGCGGACATATGTAATCATCAAGGGAGAGTAGCACATTGAGGCCTGTACCTGGACATATCCATGGAACCCATGGCAAGCACAGTCCGCATGTCCATGTCCAGAGGCGGTGAACTGCACACCCTGCCAGGTATGGTCTGCAGCTGTCCAAGAAACACCTGTATAGGGCAGCCGCATGGCAGAACTGTGTGCATGCATACCCACACACTATACAAACACACCTAGGGCAACCACATACCTACACACACCACATCACCATGCCTATATCAGCAAATTACACCCCTCACCCACACATATGGTGTCAAATGTATGGCCCAACCTAGGTCTCTGGCAAACCAACAATACACCATGTGCATATAATGATACCTGTGCCACATCCCTATCATCCATAACACTGATGCAGGGACAGGCTAATATGGTTCTGATGCAGACAGTTACTGTACTACAGTGTATCAATGTACTGCTGTGTAACATGTTGTCAGCAGTAATGTTTAATGCTTGCATGTCAAGTAGTGTAGCTGTCCAGCCATGATGCATTATAGCTGTTAGTAACACTGAGTGATTGTGGACTCCATAATGTTATCCATTTGTGTTATAGGTGTACATGTGTCAGTGAGAGGATGGTCTGCTGTCATATCTCACAAGGAGTATGGCACTGTGGTGACACCATGGCTGTGCCATATCCTGAGTACAGTTGAACACGTCAGGTCTGTATAGCAGTTACTGCCTGTGCCACATGGACAGGTGACCCCTTGGGTCATGTATAATCAGCAACCTGAAGTAGATCCTGCCACATACACGCAAACTCTTACTTGGCAACACTGGGACTAGACCCCTACCTAGGTATGTAGTGCTACTAATGTGTGCAGCTTTAATTGCACACAACGCATAGTGCTTAGGATGCGGTGTGTTCCAGGTTACTTGTTATATGCAGAACAACCCCAGGCATGTACAGTATGGTAACAGAGGATGTAATGGTTGTATATGGCCAATACATAGTGTGACATACCATCATAGACACATTAAAAGTCACATAACAGATTATTTGTTAAGATTTCTGCATTGCCACCTACTTTTTGGCATTTCCCAGCTTGCTAAACTTGATATCTGTATTAGGAACTTTATTTAGAACACATCTAGAGCTGGTTTACTGCATTTCCTGTGTTGCACTTATTTTAAAATCATTTTTTTTTTAAACTTGCATTTTACCTGTCTCTGGCCTAGCACTCAAGTGTGGGGTCATTTATTGCACTGTTCTAACTTGTTGCTACTTGTGTATCTCTGCTATCTTTAAACAAAACAAAAAAAATCTTGCTTTTTTCCCACTTTCTGAAATTTAAAAAAAAGTTCAGTTACAGATTTGCTGTTCTGAACTGTTTGTAAGTTTCTTAGAGGCCATTGCTTGCTTGGGCTAAAGGGAAGTCTCTGTGTTCATCAGTGGCAGTGGTAAACACTGAACAGCCTGCCTGCCCCTGTGGGAGTGGTAACTGCCTAGAAACTGTAGTTTTATTGACCATTTTGGGTCAATTCCAAACTCATTGATCCCCCTCTCTTAAAACCCGATTGCCTCGTGATTTTAGCATCTTTTCAGACTTGTTGGCTGTTGGTGAAGCACCCACCAAGAGGAGAAAATGCTAATAGAAGAAAGGAGCCACTTTTGAGATTTTAAGTATTTTTCTTCAGATTATTTGTTAAGATTTCTGCATTGCTGCCTACTTTCTGGCATTTTCCAGCTTGCTAAACTTGATATCTTTATAAGGAACTGTATTTAGAACACATCTAGAGCCTGTTTACTGTATTTCCTGTGTTTCACTTATTTTAAAAATGTTTTTTTCTTAAAACTTGTATTTTACCTGTCTCTGGCCTAGCACTCAAGTGTGGGGTCATTTATTGCACTGTTCTAACTTGTTGCTACTTGTGTATCTCTGCTATCTTTAAACAAGACAAAAAAAAAAAAAAAAAAAAAAACATCTTGCTTTTTTCCCACTTTCTGAAATTTAAAAAAAAGTTCAGTTACAGATTTGCTGTTCTGAACTGTTTGTAAGTTTCTTGGAGGCCATTGCTTGCTTGGGCTAAAGGGAAGTCTCTGTGTTCATCAGTGGCAGTGGTAAACACTGAACAGCCTGCCTGCCCCTGTGGGAGTCGTTACTGCCTAGAAACTGTAGTTTTATTGGCCATTTATTCCAAACTCCTTGATTCCCCTCTCTTAAAACCCACTTTTGCATGTCTTTGCGCATAGAGCAGCATCGCGCAGCGCCGCTTAATTGGGTTTAAACTATTCCTGGTTCCAGAAAGTCTGCTCTTCACTTTTTCCCTTAGAACTGTTCCAAATCTCAAAGTAAGCACTCTATTTTCCTTCTAAAACCAAGCAGTAGCTAGGATAAGTGTCTTATAAGTAAGCACTAATAAACTAAAAGCACTACACCCTCTTATACTCCCTTTAAGTACTTGGTTCCCTATTGGTCCTTTTTGATCAAGTCAAAAAGTAATTCCTTATACTATTCTGGCATGTCCAAAAGTCAGTTTCAGGTTTACTCTCCAGTCCAGCTGGTGAATATGGGAATCTTGAGGCAATGTTACAACTGCCTTATGTACACAGATCACCCTCTCCTCTTCCCAACAAGCTCAAATATATGTGAGAGATGCAACTATATAGCCAAACTGGAGGCTGAGCTCTCTCATCATAGTACTGGCATGGTCAGTCTGGAGGAGAAGGTAATCACACACACCACAAATCCAGTCTTACATAGACCTATCGAAACAGCAAACCAAACACATAAACACACAAAAACATACTCAGAGGCTCTAAATAAAAATCTGTCCAAGCAACAGAGACCTCCAAAGCAGCCATCCAAGCAACTGCTACCTCACAACAATACCCACGTATCACATAGTTCACAAAGTCAGTGTGCCACACAGTCATAGCCCTTAAGGCTAAACAACACACCTAATACACTTGTAATAGGTGACTCTATTGTCAGACACACTGATGTCCCTCTCACCAGGCTGAACAAGGAGAAGGTCACTGTAAGCTGCCTGTTGGGTGCCAGGATCTGCCACATAACACAAGCACTCAGGTCACTCCAAAGCAAGTACAAATATGACTCTGTCATTGTCCATGCTGGTGTGAATGACCTGAGATGTACCTCCCTGGATTACATAAAAAGAGACGTAGAGGAGCTCTCTGATCATGTGGCCCAGGCTGGTATGATCCTGACCTTGAGTAGCATCTTACCCTCACCAAGAATGATACCACAGTATAAAGACAAAATGATCAATTTCAACAACTGGATAAAGTATTGGTGTCACTCAAAGGGGATCCAGTGTCTGTCAGCCTGGGGTGACATGCTTGACAAGCTATGTTGCTTTGCTAGGGATGGCTTGCACCTGTCACCCCTGGCTTTTCGAATACTAGCCAAGGCTCTTGCCACCCCACATAGTGCCTATTTTAGGCAAGGCTCAAAAGACAAACCCACCTCCTTAGACAACACAAGGAAAAAGAAATTAAAGGTAATGCTGCTCAACGCCAGAAGTCTAAACCTCAAGAGGCTCTCCTCAGTATGGAGAATATCGATATCTGTGCAGTAACAGAAACCTGGTTCAAGGCTCCAAAGAGCACCCCAGCACTACCAGGCTGTACCTCATACCATGCTTTTTGGCCCCAAAACTCGGATCGAACCACAAGAGGAGGGTGAATATCCATATTCATCAAAGATACCCATACCTCCAGACTAGTGGCACTGCACAAAGCATCTGAGACCATCCATGTGCAACTAACAGTGGACAAAACTGCCTTCCAGTTTGTAGCCTGCTACAGACCACCCTCCCAAACTCAGGAACCCCACTCGGCTTTCCTGAAGACACTGGAGAATATGAAGGTCTCTTCAAACACCATTATATTGGGTGACTTTAACTACCCAAACATAGACTGGGAGCACTATTCAAGCCCCAATACCCTAGCCCAATGGTTCTTAGAATTTATAAACTCAAATGCTATGGAACAACTTGTCACCACTCCCACAAGAGGGGAAAACATATTGGACCTGATCATCACCAACATGGGGACTCTATGTTTTATACCAGAGGTATACCCCTCATTGGTATGATCTGACCATAAATTAATCACTATGGACATCCATATCCCGTCCCCACCCCCAGCAAAGGAAACCACAATCAAAAACTTCTCAAAAGCAAACTTCCCACTTCTCAAAACCGAGGTGGAATTCTTCAAAGCCCCAGGGCCAGTGGAAGATACGGCCCAAACCGCAGAATCCTTTACAAATTCCTTCTATGGATACCTACAGGAATGCATGAATCGTGCTATCCCAAATAAAACCAAGACACACTCCTCCAAAGGCAGGAGACCTGTCTGGGGGACCCCAGCCATAAATAAGCTGTACAACAGAAGGAGGAAGCTACTACATGATAGAGCAAAATTGCTGAAAGGGAAGGCAACTCTGATCAGTACTAGCAAGAAACTACGATCCCTCATAAGGCTAGCTTCGAAAGAAAAATTGCACAAGATGCTAAAGATAATCACAAGGCTTTCTTTAGTTATGTCAGAAACCTGGGTGGAAACTCCCAGATATGCTCTGAGTTAGTGCAAAATGACAAAAAATACACTGAACCCACAGACATTGCCAACATCCTGGCAGACAGGTTCAGTGCAAACTTCTCCCCCCCCAAATGAGCAAATGACTATCCCAACAGAGTGTAGCCTCCCTGACATCACAGATGCACAGGTGAGAGCTGCCCTCTCCAAAGCAAAAAACACAGCATCAATGGGACTGGACGGTGTCTTGGGCTGCATTTTACATGAGCTCCAAGAAGAACTGAACCCTCACTTAAAATCACTGTTCAGTCTCAGCCTTACAACAAGATATGTACCCAAAGAATGGCGTACAGCAACAGTGGTCTCACTCCATAAAGGTGGTGCCACAATGGACCCCTGAAACTATCGCCCTATAAGCCTAACTAGCCTGGCCTGCAAAGCTATGGAGCGTATCATCATGGAACTCATAAACAAAGATATTGGGAACCTCCAAACACTGGATCCTACCCAATTCGGCTTTGTTAAGGGCAGATCTTGCCTCTTGAACCTGGTCAATTTCTTTGAAACAGTCACCAAGGCCATAGACTAAGGGAAGGTAGTCCACACAGCCTACCTTGACCTTGCAAAAGCCTTCGACACAATACCCCACTCGGGCATCATAAATAAGCTCACCAGCTTAAATATCAACCCCTATGTCACAAGATGGGTTGCAAACTGGCTTAGGGATAGAACCCACATGGTCAGAATTGCAGATGCCATGTCAGGTATTTTAACATAGGTGGTTATTAAACAATTTTTAAGTGTTTAACATAATATGTTCATGTATTTATTTATTAATTTATTATAAATACATTTATACTCATTTATTTATTATGTTTTTTAAAAAAAAAATATGATACCAACATATTTGTATATTGTTGGTAATGAATATTAATTATGTGCATTCTGATCCTCTAAAATGAATTTTATGTGTGTATATAAGTTATATATACTCACACATATTTTACACTTTTACTTACACAGATACATACTCATTCATATATTCATGAATTTTTGTGAATAGGTTACACAGGCGTGTGCGTATGTGTATATACTTGTAAAACCTAATACAAGTACATTCGTTATATACTTATTAATATACTTTTTAATTTCATCATAACTGACTGTATTGCATAAACAGTATACACATACATGTTTTAATATTTGTATTGTTTGGTCGTGATAGAACTGCATTTTTTATTGCATATTTTATTGTGTTACACCTTTAATTATTACACCTTACACTAATGGATTAATTAGTAGAAACAGAAAATGATTGGTGTTTTGGTATGAAATTTAATTAAGGATGGTAAAATGTTTTCAGTTGTTGGGCATGCTCTGTCCTTTAAAAGGTTTCCTACACAGGAGACAAAAGCGTTTGGATTTGGTTTATTTGGATTAGTGTTATTCATTTATTTATTTTTTTTCCCTCTGTGAGTGTTGTTAATAAAGTGCTTTGTATTATATTATACACCTAGTGGATTGTTTTTTCACCACAGAAGCCATTCTGGTTTATTTGTTTTTACGGATTTTTTCAGTTTGTACAGTTTCCTCAGAAATAACCCCTACTATATATAACATGTCTAGCTTGTTATCAGGTATGATGTCAATAATTAATGGTGTATGCAACATATGCACCTCTTACTGCATGACATATGTACAAAGAGAGCAAAGGCAGTAATCTTAGTTTCAGTTTTTCCATTATAGACCAGGTTACATCCTCCAATAGGGGAGGTAACTTTAAGGCTATTTTAAGTAAAAAAGAAACTATTTGGCAGGTGTTAACAGATGCAACTAATGAACCGGGCATCAATGAATTTATTTCTATAAAGCCCTTCCTTATGTTGCTCTGATTTGTATTGGTATTTAGTATTTCATCATTTTTATAACATCTATTACTTGAGATAATTGTAAGGTTTATTTATGGAACATTCAGCT
The DNA here is from genome assembly GCF_019279795.1 of Protopterus annectens. NCBI lineage: Eukaryota > Metazoa > Chordata > Ceratodontiformes > Protopteridae > Protopterus > Protopterus annectens. The sequence goes on from NC_056733.1 coordinate 439,449,783, forward strand.
ATTTATTTATTTATTAATTCATATATATACATGTTTCAATATAACTAATACATATATTTTTAATATTTTTAATATTGATAATTTTAATATTGATAATTTTTAATATTGACAATTTAGTAATCTATTAAGGTTCAATATACATAAAAGAATCAAATTGCGAACATGCTGATGTGTTTAATATGTCATAGCACATATTAGTAAATTAGTAAATATGAGCACTGTCACTTTAAAAGTTTGTAATTTCATTGGCGCCTAAAAGATTTTAAAAGGACTGTTTTGTATGTTATTAGTAGTTCTGATGAAGTCTGCATTAAGCGGATGAAAGCGCTTAACTGTTCCCAATATAGTGTGTTTAGTTATGTTGTTGTGCTTCTTCGTTGGTGAATAAACATTGTTGTGGACATATTAACTCTTGTGCCTTATTCGAGTAAGTGCCAGCAAGCATATTTGTTTTAGCAGTGACGGAGAGTTTCCGTTTTGTTTCGTGGATATGTACAAAGGTTGGCAGACTTGTGGCTGGAGCCACAAACACTGGGCCAATTTTGGCATGTTGCTGTGATACCCTCATACTTTTACTGTTGTAACAGGGTTTGTTGTGACATATGTCCTATGAGGGATATGAAGTCAGTAACTGTCATGGCTGTCACCATGTACTGACTACAATCTTCAGACTTGGCTTCTGCAGTTCTAAGATAGGTGACCTGTGAGTAACACAAGAAACATAAGACTCCAAACACCACCCATTCTGAAGATAACACTACAGGTGGGAGTTTTCTCAAGCACATAACACTGTCACGACAGGTATTAAATCATGTAGACCAGCCATATCCACACAAACCCTGTTAAACCAACATTACTCCAGATGCAGAAGAGCAACATTTACATTCTGTAGACATGTCTGGATCATCCCACTCCTGTTTGTTGGCCTGTCTCCACAGTGTATGTTGTTAGCGGTATATCCCAATACCATCTGTGATACTGTTTGACAAACAACGACATGAGGTCCTGCTCACAGTGAATGAAAAGGCCCAACACCCACATGATGTTCCTAGGTATAGGAGTGTGTTTCTATACAATTGGCTATGGGAATGTTACCACAGCTGTTCCACATGCAATCAGCTAGTGGGGGACTGCAATTCATGCAGAGACCATCAGATGATCATGAGCATCACTTACAAAACACAAGCTACTGCCTAAGCAAAGCAAGTGTACTTCTCCACATCCACCAGAGAGGGAGTGAGAGAGTCAGAGACAAAGTAAGATAGGGAGATGGTGAGAGAGTAAAACCTAGGAATGTTTATGTCACACACTTACCAGTACAGGGTTTCAACCCCCTGCCTGACCATGTATTGCTATTACATGTCTATGCAGTTATTGCATGCACCACAGAGATTACATGTTGGGGAGCTGTCCAAAGGTATATCTGATGGTAAGTGACATCTGCAACACTGATAAAAGAGGGATACAGTAAGTGTAGTACATGTGCCTGTCCACATGAACAGGTGTCAACGTCAACACAGCCACACTCTCTTAGGGACTCACACACATTATCACAGTTGGCAGTCAGGATTAGACTTCCTAACTATCTAGTTTGCCACAATACAGTAATATGCAGGTATCACATGCACCATAGGGGTTATCAGGATGATATATGGGCAAAGGGTATGTGAAGGTGTCTGACATCAGAAGACATGCTTCAGTAGGCCAATGGGATGTATAGTGAGTGTGAATGGCATCAAAATCATTATACTCCACACACACAGACACATGATGCCAGTACTGACATGCATAGGTGCATTACTTCACAGGTGTATAGTGGTTGACTGTGCAAGAAGGCTGTATAAGGCTAGGTAAAGGGTATACCTTGGCATCAGGCCACATGAAAATGGTCTGCAGTGTGGCTCAGGGGTGTAGTGTCTGGATTGGCCTACACGGGTGAGTATTGTATTCACCCTCCAGTCATCTGAGTTACTATTGTGGGTGGCCAATGCTGTGCAATGCTTGCCATGTATGTGGTATGTAGTCCATGACATGGATGGTGTCTGGGATGTGCTCACATCCCACCTGCATGTTCTGTGACATGTGGATGTGCACCTGGGGAGTCTGGGGGCATGTTGTGTACACAGATTGTTATCAGATGTTCCATTCCTGGCCTCATGTGGCATGAACTGCAAATGGACACCAGGTTGACCCTGAACCCACATTGCCAGCATGATGCAGGTATTCCTTGGTGTCAGTGACACCTGTCCATACAAGGCAGGCATGTGTATAAGGCATGACATGTCCTTAGTGGGTTATAATTGCTGGCACTACAGTTGTTGAAGGTGTCCAGTAGGGAACATAGTGAAGGAGCACTGTATGCAATTCTGTGCCTATTGTAGTGATGGGACAGGGTGCCATGCCCTCTGTAGTCTGCTGCAATTACACCATGGTTACTATCTGTGGGCAATATGCAGGGAACTACCAATATAGTGGTTATTGCCTAGCCAAGTGTGTTTGTGTAAGAGACATGGGTAGAGAGTGTTCTCTGGGTAATACAAGGGCTGCCTAAGTTGTGCACCAGGCCTTGATGTCACATGTAGGGGTTTGGATTGTCAACCTCAGCCTCTGTGCTGTTTGACATCTGTTATTCTTGTAAGGCGGACATTGTTGACATCTGTTATCATTGTATGGTGGACATTGTGACATATAATAGGCCCACCATATAAGAAATGAGTCTAGTTGTTACACACTCACAACAACTTCCACACAGGATATGAATGACACACACACACACCAAGTCTCACAATTGCTATGTCTGGGATTGGAACTCCTACCTAACTAGTACATCATACTACAACATTATGCAGTTATAGAAGGGCCATGGAGATGACTGTGCAATTCTTTCCCCAAAGGTGCATTTCAAAGTGAATGACATCAGCAGGCTTGCCAAAGAAGGTCAATGGAGGTTGTAGTGACTGTGAATGGCCTCAAAAGCATTGCTCCCTAGCCAGACAAACAGACACACACACACCCCACTTGCTATGTCTGGGAATAGAACTCCCACCTAACAAGTTTATCACACTTGTAAAAAAGATTTAGACAAACTTTAGAAAAAACAAAAAGGAGTGCTCAGCAGTCAGGCAAGTCTCCTAAGCCTTAACGCAATTTTATTGTAACAAAAAAGTAAATAGCGTTTTCGCTACTGCAACAATGTAGCTTCTTCAGAGGCTAAAAACACAGTAAAAAGGCGCCAACTATAATTTATACCATAGTCAGCCTCATTAACATCAGCTGTAATACGTAATACATCACTTCCTTAAAAATAAGTGATTTTTTAAAAACACACTCAGTCACTGGATATGTAATACCCTTCAAATACATAACAACAAATACACTTAGTTAAAATTAATGTTTGTGTGTAAGAAGAATACATATATGTAATACTGACACACTAAGGTTAAAACTAAGATAACATCTAATAGGTCAACCACATATGTATGTACAAAATATTTAGAATATATGTAGAAGTAAAATCAACGTTTTACTATAGCACTTAATAGCTGTATTCAACATGAAAGGAAATTCTAATTCAGGTTCTACTTTAAATTGTTAACGTGAAAAGGACCTGTATTTCAAAACAGGGGCTATGTTGCAGCTCTCGTTTAAGCCTGGTATATTAAAGGCATCCAACTTGAGCTGCCATTCCAATTCTAAAATCTCTAATAAAAGAGAAGTAGGTCCACCCCTGACGGACCTATGTTTGCAATCAATACCCATGAACACAAAATTATGCCCAGGATTAGATTCTACATGCTTAGCAAGGGCGGTTTCACTCTTGTTATTCCTGATGGCGTATATATGTTGGTATATGCGCTCCCTGAATTTTCTGTCAGTTTTTCCAACATAAAATGCCGGACAACATACACAGAGAGCAACATATACTATAGATTTGGTGTCACAATTTATTTTACAATTAATCCAATATTTTTTGTGGCCTATACTGAATGAGTTCCCTGTTCGCAAAACGTGACACCAATTGCAAGAACCACAACTAAAACACCCTTTAATTCTCTGAAGAGTTTGACTAGAGTAGTTCGACTGCAGTAATTCCTTGATGTTATTACCTCTTCTATATGTGATTCTTGGTTTAATACCGAGTTTCTCCACTAACAAGGAATTATTGGTAATGAAATACCAGTTCTTGTAAATGATCTCCGATATTTCTTTGGAGTTCAAGTTGAAAACAGTTGAGAAAGACAAAGTGAAGTCACATCTGGATTGCTCAATTCTAAATGTGGTACTGGATCCTACGCCTGTCTCCCCATTGAAATTACTTTTATCAACAAGATGTGTAGTTGTTTGATTATCTATTAAAGGACTGATAGTGCCATTTCGTCTTTTGTTTGTAACTTCTAGTATTAATTCTTCTATAACGGGCAATGGGTAACCCCTATTCAAGAAGAATTCAGTGAGTACCCAACATTCTTTTTCAAATTCTTTAAAATCACTACACATTCTGACTGCCCTGACTAGTTGTCCTTTAATGATAGCTTTTTTTAATTTGAATGGGTGGGCACTTGTGTAGTGTAAGAATGAATTAATGTAAGTGTCCTTACGAAAAATAGATGAAGTGAATCTAAGGTTACTTATGTCCTTTTTAAGTTTAACATCTAAATAGTCTATCTCACTAACCTCAAATTTAAAGGTAAATCTAAGAAATGAGGTAGTGTTATTGAAGTAATCGACCAACGACCGTGCCTCTTCTTCATTGCCCCTAAACAGAATAAAAATGTCATCAAGAAATCTGGTATAATGACATATTCTGTCTTTCCATGTTGGGTGGTTCAGGACAAACTCTCTCTCCCAATATGCCATAAACATATTGGCTACGATGGCGCCACAAGGGGAGCCCATCGCTATGCCCTGCTTCTGAATATAGTAGTCCTTTCCAAAGACAAAGAAGTTAGAGGACAGAACTATATCTAGAAGTTCTGTGATGTTGTTGATCTCATCCCTTGGGGCTTTGAATTCCATCAACAACAACTCCAACCATTCAATGGCCTCCAAGTGTGGAATTGAAGTATATAAGTCGACAACGTCGACTGTCAGAAAATTTTGTGCACTATCAAACTCAATGTCATTGATGCTAGCAAGGAAACTCCAAGAATCCTTACATATACTTGGGATGAATTCCAAGTATTTGGCTAGCAAAAAGTCAATGTATTTTGCCGATGGGTAAGTGATGGAGGATCTCCCATCAACTAGCGCCCTCATAGGCGGATCCACAAGATTCTTATGAATCTTGGGTATGCCGAACATCACAGGCGTCCTGGGTTGGGAAATATTAATGTATTCATAGGTGTCAAGGTCTATTCTGCCTTCTATAAAAAGGTCTCTATAGTAACCCTTGATCCTGTGGTTGTTGATGTTCATTTCGTTGAGGGAGGAACTATTGTAGGCAGGTGTGTCCAACACTAGTAACATTTTCTCATCATACAAGCTGTTCTCAAAAACTACCAGTCCCCCACCCTTGTCAGGTTTCATAACCCTGACAGAAAATTCTTTTAGTTGGTTCAGGGCCTGTAACTGGTCCTTTGAAATGTTGAATTTGCTTTTCATAGCTCCTCTAGTTTTGTCAAGGTGTCTAATATCCAATTCACAGGCGTTTTCAAAAATACGTAAGCCCACATGTAAAGGGGGATTAAAAGTACTTGGCAACTTTAAAGCAAGTTTGTCTTCTTTGCTTATGTTATTAAACAATAATTTTAAATTAAGCTTCCGGACGTAGCACTTAAGATCAATAAGGACTTTAACGACGTCAAAGTGTTTGGAAGGAACAAAGTTGTTACCTAATGCAAGTAGCTCAACTAACTCTGGTTCTAGAGTAAGTGAAGAAAAATTATAAATAGTAAAATCCCCTTTTCTGTTCTTGACAATATATGGGAGGTTAAAGGCACCAGAGGGCAGAATATCGACAATTAGTTCTTCCATTTCTTGTTCTTTTTCCTGTGGTCTTGATTGGGTGCTTTCCCTAAAAAATGCTGACTGTCATTATTGACATTATTCACCAAATTAGTGGCATTTATAGGTTGGGTATCAGACCCCCCTGCTTTGTTCCTATTTCTGTTACTCCTTCTCACAACATTCCAACCATCTGTGGAATTTGTAGCAGTCCCCTCATTTAAGTGTTCAGTATCTGTACCATGTACCTCATCGTGGCCAGACGGCAACACTTCCTTGTGGGTTTCATAATTCTTTAATTTAGGGTAAGCTGTGTTCAATGAATAAACCTGTCTATCCCTAAACAACTTCCTTGTCTTTTGATTTTTTAACTTGCCCATATAGGTATCTATACTAGCAAAAATACGTTCATGGTCAAATTTAAACTTTTCAAAATTTACATGCATCCTAATGTCTTCATCTATTTGGTTAATTTCCACACTTAATGTGTCAATATGTGCGGAATAATATTTAACAATCAATTCTAAAAGCTCAAGGCCTTGTTTCTGGAACAAGTTCCTTAAATCAGACAAAAAAGCATTATCCGTAATTACCAATAATTCCTTGTTAGTGGAGAAACTCGGTATTAAACCAAGAATCACATATAGAAGAGGTAATAACATCAAGGAATTACTGCAGTCGAACTACTCTAGTCAAGCTCTTCAGAGAATTAAAGGGTGTTTTAGTTGTGGTTCTTGCAATTGGTGTCACATTTTGCGAACAGGGAACTCATTCAGTATAGGCCACAAAAAATATTGGATTAATTGTAAAATAAATTGTGACACCAAATCTATAGTATATGTTGCTCTCTGTGTATGTTGTCCGGCATTTTATGTCGGAAAAACTGACAGAAAATTCAGAGAGCGCATATACCAACATATATACGCCATCAGGAATAACAAGAGTGAAAACACCCTTGCTAAGCATGTAGAATCTAATCCTGGGCATAATTTTGTGTTCATGGGTATTGATTGCAAACATAGGTCCGTCAGGGGTGGACGTACTTCTCTTTTATTAGAGATTTTAGAATTGGAATGGCAGCTCAAGTTGGATGCCTTTAATATACCAGGCTTAAACGAGAGCTGCAACATAGCCCCTGTTTTGAAATACAGGTCCTTTTTACGTTCACAATTTAAAGTAGAACCTGAATTAGAATTTCCTTTCATGTTGAATACAGCTATTAAGTGCTATAGTAAAACGTTGATTTTACTTCTACATATATTCTAAATATTTTGTACATACATATGTGGTTGACCTATTAGATGTTATCTTAGTTTTAACCTTAGTGTGTCAGTATTACATATATGTATTCTTCTTACACACAAACATTAATTTTAACTAAGTGTATTTGTTGTTATGTATTTGAAGGGTATTACATATCCAGTGATTGAGTGTGTTTTTAAAAAATCACTTATTTTTAAGGAAGTGATGTATTACGTATTACAGCAGATGTTAATGAGGCTGACTATGGTATAAATTATAGTTGGCGCCTTTTTACTGTGTTTTAGCCTCTGAAGAAGCTACATTGTTGCAGTAGCGAAAACGCTATTTACTTTTTTGTTACAATAAAATTGCGTTAAGGCTTAGGAGACTTGCCTGACTGCTGAGCACTCCTTTTTGTTTTTTCTAAAGTTTATCACACTACAACATTACACAGGTATAGGATGCAGCACAGAGATGACTGGGCTACTCCTTCCCCAAAGGTGTATTTCAAAGTGAATGACATCAGCAGGCTTGGCAAATAAAGGCAATGGAGGCTGTAGTGACTGTGAATGGCCTCAAAAGCATTGCTCCCTACACAGACAAACGCACACACACAGTTGCTACATCTGGGATTAAAACTCCTACATAACTAATACATCACACAACAGCATTACGCAGTTATAGGACATGTCACAGAGATTACTGGGCTACTTGTTCCCCAAAGGTGTATTTCAAAGTGAATGACATCAGCAGGCTTGCCAAAGAAGGGCAATGGAGGTTGTAGTGACTATGAATGGCCTCAAAAGCATTGCTCTCTACACAAACAAACAAACACACACACAAACATCCACACTTGTTATGTCTGGGAATAGAACTCCTACCTAACTAGTTTATCACACTACAGCATTACGCAGTTAAAGACATGCCACAGAGATTAATGGGCTACTCCTTTCTCAAAGGTGTATTTCAAAGTAAATGACATCAGCAGGCTCGCCAAAGAAGGGCAATGGAGGTTGTAGTGATTGTGAATGGCCTCAAAAGCATTGCTCCCTACACAGACAAACAACCATCCACACTTGCCATGTCTGGGGCATAAAACTCCTACCTAACTAGTTATTCATATTATATCATTGCACAGTTATAGGATATGCTACAGAGATTACTGAGCTACTCCTTCCCCAAAGGAGTATTTCAAAGTGAATTATATCAGCAGTCTTGGCAAAGAAGGGGAATGGAGGCAGTAATGACTGTGAATGGCCTCAAAAGTATTGCTTCCTACACAGACAAACAAACACACACACAATTGCCACATCCGGGATTAGAACTCCTACCTCCTACAGCATTATGCAGTTTTAGGACATGCCATGGAGATTACTGGGCTATTACTTCCCCAAATTTGTATTTCAAGGTGAAGACATCAGCAGGCTTGCCATAGTAGGGCAATGGGGAGTGCAGTGTGTGTGCATGGGCCGTAACCCATTAATCTAGAGGCAGACACACAACACTCAGGCACACACAGGTTTATATTCACAGGTATGTGTATACAACTGCTAGATGACTACTGACTTGTACAGTCATGTTACACAGTTAGCACAAGCACCACAGACACTATAGTGCTGAGGGATATCAGAGGCAACTGTCTACAGTGATTGACATTTGCACATCATGTTGTTTTAGCCAATTGGATGTGTGCTGGGTGGGACAGGCCTCATGATGGGAGATTCTTTGTCACTGCCACTATCTTCCACACATCTATGTATGTGTAATTGTGGCCTATTATAGTGTGTTGTCCTTGGATATATGTGTGTATTCCTATCCAATGTATGTGCAACACATGACTGCTGTGTACTGAGGAGTGTATGTACTAACATCTGCGACTGTCAGATATGTATGGTCCACTGTTGTTGCTAGACATGGGCTTCATAAGTGTGTGAGCATGCCCAGTATGACATTTCAGTTTAGTGTGGGAGCATGCCAGTATGACCTTTTCTACTGAATGTGTAAATCCATTCCAGGTAGATTGTGCTCCAGTGCAGGTTTTTGTGTTATATACCTACAGCTAGCAAACTGTTTCTGCAGGATATCTGTAGATCAGTTGATAATTTGGGGTCAAAATGGGCAAAGGATAGTGGGTTACTGTAGGTAATTGTGTCTGTGCTGCTTTTGCTACATGGTCCTGGTGTTAGCAGAGATATTCAGACATGTGTACTGTTATAAACTGTGATGTTTTATGTCATCAAGTACTGTTAGGTATACATATTTGCTTGCAGTGATGTCCTGGGGAACACAGGGTGAATGCAGATTTGTCCAGAATTGTGGTCACCAACCTACATATTCTTGCACAATCATGTCATTCTGGAGGGGAAGCTGCAGACACTTGCTGCTGGGTCTGTGTAAATGGCTCAACACTTTGGTACAGTGGTGGCAGAGGATCCCATGCTTGTACAGTCATCAACGTGACAGTATGGCTATGCCCTGCTGTGGCCATACCAAACAGCTGTACAGATTCATACACGTTACCCAGAGGCAGGGATCATAATTCTGGACATTACCCCTTCAAATTGTGGTTTATGAGCAGGTTTGTAGCCACCCATTCTTGTGTTTGCAACCAGGGATAGTATGTGCACATGGCTGAGTTTCAGACTTCACACACTCCATACCTCCCATGCTCCCACCCCCCTTTATTATGCTATCCTCTTCCATACATTATGCAAACATTATCTGATATGTTCCTTATAGTTATCACCTCATCCCAGCAGTAATTTGGTGTTGGTCTACAGTTCATGCAGTAGGACATGGTGGACATGTTACTGGGATTTGTCCACATGGCCTTGCATTTGGGTTCTGTGGACTGTGTTATGTTGTTATTTGGGAGTTCATGACTTAACATACATTGGCAGTATGGGTGAGAAACAGGCCTTTGGCAGAGGACTGTAGGCCATTTAGTAGTGATGCCGGCCAGCTGTAGCAGGCTGTTTAATTCTGTCACTCCTACAGTCCCAGACTACAATAGACTATATTCCCCTGGGGTGACATGGTAGGTGTGCAAGGTGTTCTTGCCAATATTTTCTGTCAGCATTGATTCAGTGGTGTGGATGCTGGCAGGGTGCTGCTTACAGCTAGGGACAGACCTGCATGGGACACCTGCTCTGCATGCTGCATTCTTTTGCTATTGTCATACACAGGTGGGTGTCATATTGTACTCATTCTCAACAGCAGGGATAAGACCAGAGAGGTACCTGAGGGTGGTGGTGGGGTGAGCTGGGTGCATGTATGCTATGGGCACTACTTGTATCTGACTCACAGATATGCATGGGGCATTCCACCTATGCTGGCTTGTGCAGGGACATCAGCTGTTTCTCAATACTTCATTCCTATGAACTTTATGGTCTGCCAGTGTTTGACCAGACAACATCGGTATTCCCTACTACAAGCCCAAATAATGTGCTGCAAACCTGTATGTACAATTCAAAGGGTGTGTCCATTTGACAGTTACATATTATACACTGTCTGTCTGAGGTACCCCCCCCCATGTACTGCTTCTATATCTGGGCAGACATTCATACCATGTCCATCTTTCAGATGGTGTCATATTACTTCCAGACATTTACTATGGCTTACTGCTGGAATGTGTTTTGCTGGGAAGCATTGTGTTTGGCACTGCAGTTGTGAGAATTTGGCCCTGTCATTGGCAGTACTGGACAATGGCCACCTGGACAAACCTCATCATGCATACATACTGACCACTCTCACACAATTTACAACACACACCAACCTAATGCACACAGACCTGCATATTGTACACATGCTACAATCTATCCTGCTACCTTGGCCAGCTCAGGTAATCTGTGATCCACCTACACATACATGTTAATACATTTCTACATAGGATTGTGGGGGCACACATGACTGTTACTACATTTCTACATAGCATGGGGGGGGCACACCTGACTGTTGCTACATGTCTACATAAGATTGGGGGGGCACACCTGACTGTTGCTACATTTCTACACATGACTGAGGTGGCACACATGACTGTTACTACATGTCTAAATAGGATTGTGGGGGGCATACCTGACTGTTACTACATTTCTACACAGCATTGGGGGACACACCTGACTGTTAATACATGTTTATATTGGATTGAGGGGGCACACCTGACTGTTACTACATTTCTACATAGCATTGAGTAGGCACACCTGACTGTTACTACATGTCTACATAGGATTTGGGGGGCATATTTGACTGTTACTACATTTCTACATAAGACTGGGGGGGGGGGGCACACCTGACACTTGTACACATTTGCTATGACTGTACTGGCATTTCAGGTAATTCAGTTCATTCTGTATTATAACCTATAATGCTGATTAGAGGCATATAAATGTACTACAGGTCTTAGGTTTGATTGACCTATATTTCAGTTTATGACTTCTTACCCTTCAGATCTAACATCCCACTGCTTGACCTGTTGTAGTTTGTCTGTGTAGGTCTGGGGGGTGTTCCCCATAGCCATCAATCAGAGGCCTTAGCACAGCCTTTGTTTGTGTTTGTCTACACCTGTCCTGCTGGCTGAGACTGTTGTTGGGTATGTGAGCCTCCCTGACTGGCATGTGTGTGTCCTATGGACACACATGTGGCCCAACACATTTCCTGCAGTGAGTTTTGTCACCTTGTCTAGTACTGGCTACTATAGTGACACCAGTATTTGTTACAGATCTCATGCTGCCACTATAGGTGTCTACTATCTGCTGGCATCCTATTTAACCACCCAATTCCCTTTCATGCTCACATCCATACCATAGATACAAGTAACAACACATACTACTCCATTTGGCAATTGGTAGGGAGAGTGACATACTTTGTGGCTGTGCCAGTATTGAGGATGGTGCTGGAGGGCTGACTATGTTGGATGCACACAGTACACTCCCTATACATGGTTAAGCACAGGTAGTGTTATGTTTGGCATCCCTTTTACTGTATGGGCGAGTCAGAGAGAGGTGTCATTTCCTGGGTCCCTACCATGTCAGTGTATGTGCTATGCGTTGCCTCTTTGCCAAGGCCTAGGCATACTGGGCATGCCTCTTTCTGCCTACTGGAGCAGGCTCAGGTTGTTCCTCCTCTGAGTCACTCTGTGCCTGTGTGGGCCTTGGCAATGGTGGGGGCTGTGTGGCCCTGCCCCATGCTGTTCCTGCTGCAGCTGTTTCCACAGGATCTTTTTGTGTAGCATGGCAAATATGATAACAATTTGGGTACATGTAGCTGGTGAGTACTGCAAGACTCCACCAGAGGTGTCCAGGCACTGAGGCCATGACTTGAGTATCCCAAACACATGCTCTATTATGATTCTGATCTGTGCGTGTGCCTCATTATGGAGTTTTTGTTCGGGTGTGTGTGCATTTCTGATGGGTGTCATCAGCCACAGCTCCATTGCTTAACCAGCATCCCCTACTAGGTGACCATAAGGGATGTCCACATTGGCAAATCTCTGGTACAGCTGTGTCATATGCCAGATGTTGGAGTCTTGATAGCTTCTAGGGCAGCCAGCACACACATGCATTATAATTCCCTAGGCATCACCCACAACCTGTCAGTTGATGAAGGGGAAGCCCTTGTGGCTGATGTAGACTGTACCCCGCTCACTGGGTGGGCTTTGATGTGTATGTGCGTGCAGTCTATACCACCCACTACCTCAGGGTATTCTGCTATTAGGTGGAAGAGATGCATATTGCTGGCCAATGCCTTACAGGACTTGAGGAAATATACGTGCTCATCGGCATCTGCTGACATGTCATCCAGGAACTGGTGGAGTACCCTGGATGGTTATGCCTTTCAGATCCCCATGATATCCCCAGCTGGCCTTTGAATGGTACCTGTGGCTAGTATTCCTAGGCCTATACATACATTGGTATCCACTTGGATGGTTCCCCACTGTTAGTTGTGTGTGTGATGTGTGGCCAGCACAGCTCAACAATTTGCTGTAGGAGGTCCCTGTCCACCCTATAGCACTCCACTATTTCCAGCTCATTTAGCCTCTGGTAGGTTACCCTGGGTCTGCACACTCTTCTGCTCACTGTGGGTTGGTCGACAGCATTCTCATCCTCACCATGTTGATGTATGATAACTGCTGCAACCCCTATCATTTTGTTGCTTTTGTTTGTTAAAATTTCCCACTTGTGTACACCGGTGGTGTAGAATTTGCGGGAAAAAAACAGAGGGAAATGTGTTTGCATAGTTTATAGTGGTGTGCTGGGCTGGGCTGGGCTGCTGCCTGTGTAATTGGCAGATTCTGATACATTTCACATGCTAGCTCAACTAGATTATCATCCTACTTCAGTTTTCCCTTCCCATTGCCTTTCTGTTTAAGCCCGTGGGCACACCGCACACACACAATGCTCAGATGTGCATGGAGCTGCTATTTCCTGGTTTACTTTTTTTTTCCTTTAAAACAAGGTGTGTGGCGTGCACACCTGTTTAGGCAATATAAAGAGTGCTAGACAGTCTCAGACACACCCCCTTGCTTAGCTCTGCTAAGCTAAGGGTATACCCAAGCCACAGGGCTCCAATAACCTTACAGTATGCCTGACACACACCCCCTATGATGTCAGCTAACTCTTAGGCTTGGAACATGGTATTCCTGCACTTACACTGTTGGCTGCTGGCTACCATTGAGGGGAAATCTGGGATTCAGTATAATTCCCCTCATTTGCATAGGATTCCCAGCTAATGCATGTCCCACACTGAGTCTTCTCCCTTAGCAGCCACTATTCACTGGATATGTTGTCTTCTGCCTGCCATTGAGTATAATGGTAAAACGGTGATTTTGGATACAATGCTTATTTCTGGAGGTTTTTTTTATTTTCAGCCCGATCCCATTTGTGCGCCGCTGCCCTATCCTTAAACAGCCGAAATCTGCTAAAAAAAATAAAAGTTTTTTTTTTTTTTTTGCCAACTGTTTTCCCTGCCAATGGCCATATATCTGGCCATTGGTATGCTTTACACATACTATACAACCTTTATTTGGAACTGTCATGGCTCCGTTTTGTAGTTTGCAGAAATGTACTTGGTTACTAACCAAGTACATTTCTGCACACTACACTAGTCCTGCACGACCAGCTGACAGTTTTCTGGATCACAAATTCACCTTATTTGCATGATTTTCACCTGCAAATGGGGTAATTTGCATACAGGAGCTGTGACCAAGCAGGAATAGTGCAGGAGCGCTCGTGCATGTCCCTGGAGCTTTATCCTGGATCGCACGGTGGCCATATTGCCTCCAGCAGCTCCTGCACTATGCCTAAATGCCGTGCAGAGCTTGCTGAATCTGGGCATGTGTCTTTACACTTAGCCAATGCACACAAAGATTAAGGTGCCTGCAAAGTATCCCAACTAACATCCACACCAAAGAGAAAAAAGATCAGTCAGGCAAACTACAGTAAAAACTGCAGGAAAACCTCACCCAAGCTAGTTTTCGAAAATATAGGCAAACTATCCACTAATGCTGTGCTGACAAGATTAATACAAAGAGCTAAATATGCATGTCCATAGCTATTGAAGGGAGTTTTGCAGGAGGTTTATGGTATCGCACAATGATAACTTTAGCTTGGATGAGTTTTTCTTGCACATTTTACTATGCGTTCCCTTTGCTCATCCACCCCATCAAAACATAATCATGCCTCCAGGGGCAGTGGGGAAACCCAGAGTAGGAAAAGCAAAAAACATAACTGTAGAAGCACACCACTCACAAGCCACAAAACCTAATTTTAGTGTTGCATACAGTTGATCCCAATATTAAAAATGACAAGGCAATAAAATGCAGTAAAACCACTATCCAAGTTAAGCGCTTTCACCCAGGTAAATACTGAGCTTCATCAGAAGGTAAAATAATGGCTATATTCCATTTTTATACAAATTCAAAAAAAATTGTAACCAATAGTTTGACCACATGAATATTAATTAGGTTATTTCTATGGTAAACTTTTAACTCATAAACAACCTCATCCTCTCCAGTGTGTACCTGTAAAAATAGTGTATGTGCTACAATTAACATATTCTAGTTAAAAATTGTGCAAAATTAGTAATTATAATAACACACTTTGTTCTACTCTTGTGTAAAAAATATCTTTTAGTCCACCTAGACTAAAAGATTAACTATTGCTTACAATTTTTTTGAATTTGTATAAAAATGTTTAATAGCCATTACTTTATGTTCTAATGAAGCTCGGGATTTACATGGGTGAAAGCGCTTAACTTGGATAGTGGTTTTATTGCATTTTATTGCGTTGTCATTTCTAATATTGGGATCAACTGTGTGCAACATTAAAATTAGGTTTTGTGGCTCGTGAGTGGTGTTTTGCTTCTATGGACACCACAGTAGCTCTAAAAATGGTAAAAAAACTGTAAATATATATTGAAATATGGTAAGTGCTATGATAGCTGCTCTTGTGGGTCATTTTAAGTTTAGTCAATTTCTCTGCTGGTACTTGAATTAACCTTTCCTGCATGATATATCTGTGGTGTGTGTGTGTGTGTGTGTGTGTGTGTGTGTGTGTGTGTGTGTGTGTGTGTGTGTGTGTGTGTGTGTGTGTGTGTGTGTGTGTGTGTGTGTGTGTGCGTATATACACACATATATATATATATATATATATATATATATATATATATAGATAGATAGATATAGATCTATTTTGCTAGATCAAATTGCCAATGACAAAATGTAAATTAATGAGATGAGAAGACTGAAATTGCTGTAAGAATGAATGTTTACAAGCTGAACTTATGAAGAATGAAAACATACTGCACATCGAACAGCACTCTAACTTGTGAATGGAGATTGTTGACCATTCACATGAAACAGTTATACAATTTAAACACATATCTTAACACATAAATGTAATTTTTTTTCATTGTTTTTGCAGGAGGAAGTCTCCCTCCACAGCAGCTTCCCACACCCCCTGCAAATTATATACACTAACTCCAAGATCACACTACCAACTAATAAAACAGCTGGTATAAAATAAATATAGTTGAAGTAGCAAACAAACACCAACTGTACCACAGCTAGGAAGTTAATTATAAAACAGGTAAACATTTTCAGTGTTGTGTCCCTTCATCAGACAACTCACAAATACAATTAATTCCTTATATAGTAGAAGCACCTGCCATCAATTAAGTCTTTAAAATACAATGTTAAATACAAATTCTTTAACCTGGTCCACTCTAGAATATCTTGAATATGCATATATCTGATTTAAAAATTCATAAATATTAGAACACATATTGTGTATGTGAGTCATGGTTAATAATGGCATACTGGTTAAGGTGTTTACCCTATAGACACAACATGCAGGGTTCGACCCTCACATTGGGCAACTGGCTAGGCTGAAAATGGCCCACAAGGGCACTCAGCCTAGTACCAATCTATGAACCCACAAACCTATATCAAAATTGCTAAAACCATGTCCTACTATGCAAAAAATGTTTTAAAAACATAAACTATAACATGCAACATATATATAAATATATATTGTGCACTAACACCATGTAAAATATAATATGTATGTGTATGAAAAAGCATATTGAAATATAACAGTATCTATTTAAGTATAAATATGTATATATGTGTGTATAAAAATATATAGAAAAGAAAAAAATGATGTATATATATATATATATATATATATATATATATATATATATATATATATATATATATAGAAAATATATATAAAGAAATATGAAAAACATACATGCACATATGTAGATAAAAATGTATGTATATAAAAATGTCTATACATAAGAAATGCATAAACAACTTAGTATGTCATAATGACAAAACATAAATGCAGTAAATAAAATTATACATTAAAGTTCTAAAATCCTAACAGTCAATGTTTAAGTGGACGAGCTTTTAAGAACGGTTTCAAGGACACCATATTGTTAAGATCTGGCGGTTTATCTGTGTTAAAAAACATAATCCATTTTTGTTCTGCAACCTCCGTGTCATTTGACAAATTTCCCCCTCTTAATCTCTCTGGCAGGACTTGTAGAACAAGGAACTTAAAATTATGGTCTGGTCCCTTGTTCTTATTATGCATGGCTATAGCACTACTCTCTTCACAATTCTTGATGTCCCTGTAGTGTTCCAATATTTTCTCTTTCAACCAACTGTTAGTCTTACCTATGTAGAAACTAAAACATACTGTGCAATAGGCAAGATACACTACATTAGATGTTGTACAATCAGCATATTGACTGCTGTTAAAACTGAAACCCTTAAATGGGTGTACAAAGCTTCTACCACTGTGAATATACTAGCAGGCTGTGCAATCTCTACATATGTAGGTACCTAATCTATCAGATCTATTCTTGGTGGTTGATGTATCATTCCTATAGCAAAGGTGACTCTTTAATGTTCTGCTATTCCTAAATGTAAAATTAGGTTTAGGCCCAATAATGCCTTGTAGATCACTAATTGTAGAAAGAATACCCCAATTCTTGGTAATCACTTTACAGACAGAATTAATATTACTAGCAAATGTTAATGGCATCCATAGGGTGTTATCAATAACCCCTTGGATATGGCTAGTCATATTATTGTTAATGATTTGAGTATTTGGTTCAATGCTCCCTTCTTCATAGAAATAAGGTCTGCACCTTCCATCTCTGTTGCTCCAACCTTCGTTAATACATTCATCTATATTGTGTGCATTATATTCCCTCTCTAAAAATTCTATCTTCAATAGTTGTAGAGCGCTAGCTAGTTCACTGTCATTGTTGTACAATCTCATGGTCCTGTAGACTTGATCCTTAATGATATTCCGCTTGGTATGGTTAGGATGCATACTTGTATTATGCAGGTAGTTGTTCTTCCTAACAGGTTTCCTATATAGGCTGGTTTTGATATGAATTAAATCATCTTTCCTAATCTTATCATCCAAGAAATCAATCTCATGTACAGAATACTTCGATGTGAACCTAAGGAACATAGTTGTATTGTTCAAATAAGCAAAGAATTCATTTAAATCAGCCTCAGTTCCATTCCATAGCAAAAAAATGTCATCCACAAATCTAGTGTACCAGCTAATATGCTTACTGTAGTTAGCATTAGATAATACATGAGTTCATTCCCATTGTACAAGGGAAAGGTTAGTGTTGCTATTGGCACAAGCTGTGCTCATAGCCATGCCAACTTTCTGTAAATAATAGTTCGTGTGAAAAATGAAAACATTGTTGGTCAAAATGATGTCCAACAATACACATATCAACTCACATTTATTCCTGGTATGATTTGTAATATTAAGTAATTCCCTTACATTGTCAATACCCCATTAATTGGGGATGACAGTGAAAAGTGATTCTAGATCCATTGTCACAAAGAAACAACTGCTATCACTGTTAAGCTCAGCCCATTTCAAGCTAAGAGTTTCCAAGAATGTTTTAGAGTCTTTAAGCACACTATCACAATCTTTCAGTAATGGGTGTAGATTTTTTTCAACAAAAATTAAAGGGGGGTCTGTCACTCATGCTTTGCTAGATACAATAGGGTGCATTGGTGGTATATACAAACGTTTATGGATCTTAGGTAATCCGTATACCTCTGGAATAGTAGGGCTGCTCACAGTAAAATACTCAAATAATTTTTCATTAATCATCCCTGTAATCAACATATCAAAAATCAAAAAGGAAACCTTATCTATAATGCCCTTCACAACAATGCATGATACAGATTGATATGTTATATCATTATTTAACAATTCAAACATTTGTTCAAGTTATAGTCCCTTGTCTAGGACAACAATCCCTCCTCCTCTGTTGGCAGGCCATATCTCAATAGAGTTCATTAGTTTCAACTCTTCCAGGGCTTTGTATTCAGATTTGTTTAAATTATAAAAAGTCTCAGAACAATTATCAGCATTTAATACTTCTCTAATCTGTTTGTCACATACTTCAATAAATGTGTCTTTAATAGCATTACTGGGGGGAACATATGTGCTGGGCTTCTTAAAAATACATTTAATCATTTGAGTGTTATTACCAAACATAGTTCTTAGAGTTAGACTGTGGCCAAAAAGATGCAAATCTCTTAGAACTTCAGGTAGATGTGCTTTCTTCGCTGGCACAAAAGTTAAGCCTTTATTTAACACCATAGTCTGAGTTTCAGTAAGCGTATGAGAGAAAATATTGAAAATTAAACCTGCCTGAATCTTTTCCTGTTGTGCCCTTCCGGACTCCTCGGTATTTGCTGTTGTCGATTCCTTGAACGTCCCCTGATGGGTAAAGGGTTCTGTAGTAAAAAATGATTCACTTCATTAGTTGAGCTGGACCCTGTAGGTGTCATCATTCTGTTGCTGGAAGTTTCCAGATGCCTGCCATCTTTAGAGCTTATGACTGGTATGCCATCTCCATTTGGAGTCAGCTTACTCATATCCATTAAATCAATAGGTAATTGCACAGAACCATTTGTTACGCCTGTACAGTTGGTAGCCATGTTGCTACTTTTCACGTAGGTCGCATGTGTTGTGGAGGGCATGTTAGGTGGCTGCTCATTCAAAATAGCACTTAGCTGCCTCGCTATTGCGATTGGCTCTTGCGATGCTAGTTGACGTGTATTATTCATAGGGGGGTATTTTCTAGCCCAAAAGAACACATTCCCCATTTGAAAATCATTGAAATCCCTATTTAATTTACATGTCTTAACATTCAATAGCCTTTTTCATAATTCAGAATGTTGTCATGTAAGGTTTCAAGTTTAACACCAACTAATTCAGAGGGGTAGGATTCAAGTATATCATATAGAACATTAATATCCTTAGCCATTTCATCTTCCTGTGGCCGAAAAAAATCTATCAGAAGATGTAAATACCTTGCACTGCATTCTAGGTTAATAATTTGCCACTGCCTGAGTAGTTCAGGATAAACTTGTCCATATGTGGGCATTGTCAATACACGGAGACCTCTAGACACAAGGTTATGCTTAAGACATGCCTCAAAATGAAAACGTTGCCATTGTAGGCATTTAAATTTATATCATTTGTTCTCCAGCTCCTTATATGCACTATTAAAGTTATCCTGTTGTTCAAAATCATTACTTACTGCTGCATCTGATATATTTAACCCTACATTTAGAAGAGGGTTGTTGCAAACAGTCAGTAGTCCATTGAACCTTCCTGTTGATAAGCCAACTCTATCCTTAAAGTTGTTTCCATTGACTGTATTCATAGATGCAGATGTAGATGACTGTATACTTCTATCTGCCATGTTCAGTTTGGAGAGGAAAAACAATTGTAGAATGCGAAACACAGACATCCTCTACCAACTAATAAAACATCTGGTGTCAAATAAATATAGTTTAGCAAACAAACACCAACTGTACCACAGCTAGGAAGTTTATTATAAAACAGGTAAGCGCTTTCAGGGATGTGCCCTTTCATCAGACAACTCACAAAAACAATTCATTCCTTATATAGTAGAAGTACCAGTTGGTCCATTCAGGAAATATTGTTTAGGCTTTATATCCTTTTAGTAAGCTATCCTTATGGGAGTTCCAGCTGTTTCATTTATCTGGACAGATATACCCCAAAGGGGTCATTATAGCCAAGGATTGACCTTATAAGGGCTGACTAAAGGGGACAGTGACAGCCCTAGATCTTAGCACAATCTCTGTGTTTATAATCTCTGCAATATTGAAGGACTTTCTTTTTAATGTCTCCAAATCTTTTGGGTTTCTAATACCATGATGAGAATGGACCCCATTCCCAAGTCAAAGTATGATTAAAATTCATGAAATTAGTACTGTTTCACTCTTTGATGTCAGCCAAAAGTGCTCTTCCCAGCACCTGCAATGTGCCCAGTAAAGACTCCTTCTGCAAATCGTACTGAGTTACATGTATTCGTAGCATATCTAAATAAGATTTTAGACTCTTTTTTTTTTTTTTATAAGACCTGTTGCTCCTACTACTATTGGAACTATCTGGGTATCTTTCTTCCACTTTGCTCTCGTTTCTGCTTGCATATCCTGATATTTTATGACTTTGTGTCTCTCTGTAAGCGGGATACTGTAGTCACTGGGTGTGGCAATTTCAATGATCAATGCTACATTTGTCTTCTTGGACCACTATATCCAGTTTTCTAGCATCTATCATTTGAACCGCTGGTAATGGATGATCCAGTGTGATATAGACTTCATTTTCTGTAATGCTTTGTGGCTCATGTTTCCAGTGTATCTTTTTTTGTGCCACTTCAGTAGTATAATGTTTGCACAATCCTCAGCGCAGCAGTCTCGCCACATTATTATACCTTTCAGTATACAGTTCTTCTGCCATTAGTATGTCGCAACCAGCAACGAGGTGTGCAACTGTTTCCAATTCTGTTTTGCAAATCCTACATTTGTCTGTTTCTCCCACATGTTCAATGGACTTTGCAAACCAATGTGTATGTAGCCCACGATCTTGTGCCACCAATATTAACGTTTCATCTCTTGGTTTGTATTTGCCTCTCCTTAACCATTCCTGCATTTGTTCCTGATCAACATAAGGTTCTTCCAGAAGTTTTCTATACTTGAAATAATATTTATACATTTTCTACATGTCTTGCCTTCTCATCTGGTCCTTCACCTTATATTCTTTCTTTTGTTGTTTGGCACATTCAGTTGCTGCCTAGTTTTTATATACTTCTGGTTTGATTTATTTTCCTGCTTGACACTGATATGCTTCTGCTAGATTAAACAGGGAAGTCATCTTAGATTTATTCTTCTCATGTTTCAAAACTTTCACTACATTTGGGTCTCAGGAGGTTGGCAGATATGCATGGAATCCCACAGTTGCAGATCTATACATGTAATCAATTTCAAGGAGGCCCATTTCTCCTTCAGAATGGGGAATATATAATATTTGTATGTACTGATTTTTATAAATCATTTGGTGAGCATGAAGAATCCTTCTTGTTTTCCTATTTAATCTATCCAACACATTTTGGGGCCAGTCAATCATTCCAAAGCTGCAAGTTAGGACAGGAAGAGCAAATTGGTTTATAGCTTGGATATTGTTACTAGATGTCAGTGCTGTTTTCAGGATTGATTTAAGTCTTCTGAAATATTCCGTATACATTTTATTCACATTCTTGTCCCAAAATGATGTTTTCCTGGTGTTGCAGTTTTCCTGATTTAAAGGTTGCTTTTGCACATTTATCAAGACCAAATTACATTCTTATATCATCTGAAAAAGTTTTGACAACTTGCAGTTTTGCTTTCCTTTCCTCATCTGATGAGCTATACAGTTTTAAATCATCAAGAAAGAGAAGATGAGAAGTCTTTACACTGTTGTTTTCTAGGAGCTAAATTATGGCCATGGCTTAAGCTAAGTAGACAGTTTAATGGGTTAAGGGCAAGGCAGAATAGCAGCGGTGACAAAGAGTCACCCTGGAATATCCCCCTTTGAATTTTTATCCCTGGATAAATATTTGCCATTTACCATGGCTTCATTGAAAAGTGGTCTGCCACTGTTTCATGGTCACTGTAATGTAGTTGATCAGTGTAGGATGCATCATATACATTTTTAAGCACTCTTTTATCCATGAATGTGGGATACTATCAAATGCCTTTTTTGTAGCCAATCTATTCCATATTTAGATTCTTCCCCTTTTTGCTATTCTTCACTATGACTTTATTTAACAGAAAATGATCCTTTCTTCCAAATGACTTTTTTTATTGTCCTTTTGTTATATTGCCATAATTGAGTTTTCTTCTAAATGACTATAAACTCTGTCAGCATCAATTCCCTTGTATAGTTTATATGTCGTCGGAAGGCAAGTTATTGGTCTATAATTTTTAGGGTAGCTTGCAGGTTCACTCTTAAGTAGGAGCATTGCTTTTCCTGTTGTTACCCAGGTTGGTGTCTTTTCAGGGTGTGCATATACATAGTTCTTACTCATGGCTAAATATTCATGCAAATATATTAATACTTTTAGCCAAACGTTAGGTACTGCATCTGGGCCTGGAATTTTCCAATTAGAGGCTTTTCTTAACTTTATTTCAATCTCTTTGGCTGTTACTTCATCCCAGTTTATATCCTGTACCTTTAAACTTCTTATTCTTTCTTTAACTTCTATCCATTTAGCAACCTTGTTATGTCCCACAGGATCTTCAAAGATATTTCTCCAGAATGTATCTATTTCTTCCTTTTTTGGCAGTCTTTCAGTTCCTTTTACCTTGTTTCCCAATTCTCTATAAAACCTTTTTGGGTCATCAATAAATTGTTTATTTTGTACTTTTCCTTTGTATCTTCTAAGTTTTTCTGCCTGTGCTGACATTTTTAGTTTGTTATTTGCTGTAGTGCATGATAGATCCTGGTCTGTTCTAATATTGTACATTGCTTTAATCACATCTATCTTTATTAGTATTTTTGTTGATCTGTTCCCTCTTCTATAGTCTTCTAACAGTGACACTTCTTGTCTTAACTGCTTTATAGTTTTCTCTATATGATATTTCCATGATGGTGTTCGATTTCTCCCCTTCCTCTCCCACACTACCCTGTGTTCTTGTGGTAGAACTTTTTTCAGTTATTAATTTAGCTTTCTTATGAGAATGGACACATGACCATCGAAAATCAGGTCACTGTCCGCATAAGTTCCCAAATCCTCAACAACTGGGTCACCTCTTAGGGGCATAGTGCCAATGTTGTAGTTTTCCAGCACAGATGACTTCACACAGGATATGATAATGAATTTTTTGACATTTAGTTTCAGTCCATGATTTTGGCACTAGGTATTTATTTGAGGCAAACCTTTCTGCAGGATGGCTATGTCATTTGTGGATTCAATAACTGGCCTTAGCTTGTAGTCATCTGTAAACCTAGACAGTCAGTGCCCTTTGATATTGGCTTGTACCTTAGAAAAGTAAATGCCAAACAGGAGAGGTACCAGCATAGGTAACTTGAGGACTCCAATGGTGACTAGTCTCTTTGTGGAGGTAACTTCTCCTACTTTGATTTCCTGTATCCTATTTGTGATCCAATTAGCAATCTGACGGGTGACATAGTGATTTATTCTCAGTTTATTTAGCCTTTCTACTATGTCTGAGTGGGAGATTATGTCAAAAGCTTTGGCCAAGTTGAAGTATGAGGTGTGCATCATTTTATCTTCATTGTTTGATTTGATGACCCTTTCCAAAAATTCATCCAGCTTAAATAAGCATGTTTGTAGATTCCTTATATTCTTATTGAATAGTTTCTTAATAAGTCTTTCCATGGCCTTGCATATGAGGCTGGACAGACTTATAGGTATGTAATTGCCTGAGTCCTTCCTTACGTAAGAGATTGACAGTAGCTATTCCTCATTTACTTCGTATAAAACCTTTGTAGGCTGAGGATGAACGGTGTTGTTAGGGGAGTGGCTAAACTGTGCTTCATGCTATTTAAGATGCATCCATAGATATTGCAGCACCCTTCGATGAAGTATTTTTAAGTTTTGATGGTACTTTTAGGACTTGATCTTGTATGACAGCTGTGGGTTAGAGAATTTCAGGTATATCTTGAGGGACAGATAGAGGGGAGAGAGAGGTGAAGTTAGAGTTGAAATTGTCAGCCAGTAGGTTCTCTATAGCTTAACCCTCAGTGTAATGTTTGTTAATATTACTGTTTCACAACGTAGGTTTGTTGCTGGGGTTTGCCCTGCACTTGTATCAATGGGGTAGAGCTGCATCTATTTAGCTGTTGACATTCTGGTATAGTGTGTTGGAGCACATTTCGAGATTGTTAGTGGTTATTTGGGTTTAATGGAGATTTGAAGCTTTCAATGTATCAATTAGGAGTAGGTGGTTTGTTTTAATGAAATTTCTAAAGATACCCAGAAGGAGATGGCTTTATGTTAGAGCTAATAAATGACAAAGATATGTATGGGATGGTACAAGAGTTCTCTTATTAGTAAGGACAAGATGCAAGATGTTGTTCCCTCCTTGGGAACTCTGACTTATTGTTCCAAGGTGTTTGTATTGACAAAGGCCATGAATCTCTGTGCTTGTGCACTAGTGTTGGTATACTTTCCCAGAGTATAGTTGGATAGTTTAGATTACCTAGGAAAATAGTATTTTGTTTAATACTGAGTGACTCTAGTTCCTGTAGATAGGTGTTGAGGCTTTCTTGGATAATAGGAGGAGCTCTGTAGATAGCTAATATATGGTATGGAAGGTTTACTATTAAAATCCCAAATGAAAGAATGAATTCCATTCATTTGCATGAATCACAACACTGAAAACTGCAGAGGAAGAAAGTCAGTATGCCGAATGTAATGCTAAATATTCAAATTCGGCATTATTCGACATACTCCTTCCCCTGCACCTTTGAGAACAACAATGGAAGTTATACTTTTCAGAAGTACGTATGTACTGCACAACACTACACTGCACGCCCCCCTGCACCTCCCTGTGTGGGGCTGTGCCCCTTCCCCAATACCCCCTGCAAATTATGCATTCCAACTCTGAGATCCACTACAGTGTGGAAATGGATACATTTTTCCTATCTGTAGTTGACCACATTTGTGCAAATGCACAGTGCATTCACTGAACCAGAGACTCAAAAACACGTAGGTTTGGCAACATGGGAGTCAGCTAACTGTTATTTGACATTCCACGTTCGCCAAACCTACACTCGTCATTTTGATAGTAAACTGGTATGGAGTCTTTCTGTTATATATTTGGACATGAAGAAGCTCTGGTGCATTATGCTACTCTACAAGGCTTGATGTGAGTCTCTCCTGGATGAAGGCTGTGACACTTTCACTCCTGCCACCCCCGCACAGTATCTGGTCTAAACATGTGGATGTCATTATAGCCATGCGTGGCCAGAAAGTTTTCTGCCATTTTGAACTATGACTCAATCACTATACAGATGTCATCATCCTACAGGTGACAAAAGCATGTAAGAAGTGTAATTTCTTCTTTAGGCTCCTAGCATCTATCAATAATACATTCATATTTTCCTTTGCTTGTTTCATTATGTTGCTAAGTTTATCAGGTTGGTTTTGCCTAAAAAAGGCACTATATGGATGGAAAATGTCTTTGCCAGTAATCAAAACCCTAGAGAGGACAGATGCAGGCCATCTCTGGTGAAGCAACTTGGTCTGTTGATCATATCATCTCAGTCTGACAAATAGTAGAACCCCTTTGAATTTCACCAAAAGCTAAGCTAATTATTAAAGTCAATTATTTTTTGCTTATATTGCAGCATCATCCTTGGAGAAGTTATAATGCTTTTCAATGCTAGTCTCATACTTGCCTGGGACACACAGTCTGAGATCTCCAGCATGTCTCTCTTCATATAGTCCAAGAAGGTATACCTCAAGTCATTGACATTGGCATGAACTATGACAGAACCATACTGATACCTAAAGGATTTGAGTGCACATGCGATCTGATGGATGTTGGCACTAGACAATAACTATCTGTCACTCTTTTCCTACTCAGCCTTTTAAGAGGTACACCTTTATGTCTTACAATGGAGTCACCTATAAGAAGAATGTTTAGTTAAGTTGATGCCTGCCTCAAGGTCTCAGCACCTGTGACTTTTGGATTCCCTGAGCTATGTGAAGAAGTAGCCTTAAATTGCTGAGTGTAGCTTGTGCCCATGCCGTGTGTTTTATATATCTGGTTATATATTGCTGTTCAACCAAGCAAATCATAAAACTTAAACTTGTAGAGCACAACTGCTCGAAGATATAACCTACTGGAAAAAAAAACTTTAAAACGTGTTTTAGTGGGGGCAAGCCCAACCTCCGCAACAGTCTCTGCTAATTATATATACCAACACCAGGATTGCACTACGGGGGAGGGGGGGCGTGGATTCCGCAGTCCCTACTATACTGTGATGCTACACAGACAAAAATGTTGGTATATGCGGCCAGCTGATTTTTGATCACACATATAATCCTTTTCCACGTCTATGAAGTGTGCTTTTCACCAATGTTATGTGTTTGTGTGTGTAATATATAAAATTAAAACAGACTCTAAGTACAAAAATGACAGTAAAACAAACATATTATAACTAGCTAACATGAGAAGAAATATTGGATGTGGCGAATGACTGTTCTAGCTTAGATTGCCAAATTACATGAAATTACCGTGCTTATTCAATACTGCCAGTCAAAGTTTGTACATTTCTAGTAATTTTCTTTGAAGAATGGAAAAATGAGTGTCTCCTTGTCTAATAATCACTCACTCTTGACTGGATTATATTACTAGAGTCTTTCATCTGTCCTCATTCTTTTACTTGTTCATAAGTTCATAGGTGATTACTGGGCTATTGAGCTGAAGATCTTTATAAGCCTAGGCATGTGTGCCCCATATAATACTAGAGAAACCAAATATAAAGGATCCTACCTAAAATCAAGATCTTAGTTGGCAATGACTGGCCATATCTAGAAGGGTCATAGGTGGAATCCCCAGCAGGAATTTATGGTTGTGCTTATTTGGCTTGCTTGCTGCACTCTGCCTGAATATTGTTGATCTCTGTCTGCATTTTATTTTGAATTGAAGTTTTTCAATTAAGATTTGTTTACTTCTATTTCATATCTTATTCTTGTATTACATTTGTTTTGTTTTAAGTTTTCTGTTCTGTTGGAGTTTTAAGAGGTCTTGAATAGGGTCAGTTATAAAAGTTAGCAAATAATTCATTATCTAATTAATGGGAGGAGCTGAGAAGTAGCACTCCTCATTTAGCTAGAAATATCTCTTTTTAACTGGAGTGCTTTTTTGGGTTGCTTGCTATACTCTGCTTGAATATTGCTGATCTCTGTCTTCATTTTATTTTTCCTACCTGCCCACCCAACTGTTGTATTCTTAAACTTGGTGGCTTTTGAATTGCCTACCCCTACTATGAATCTGATTTTTGACACTCATCCCAGTCCCATCTCATCAGCTTATTCAACTGAGAGCAGAGAGATCATTTGGGAAGGCTGACCCCATTAGTTTATTAACCTTGAATTATCTTCTGTTTCACCCTTTCCCACTTAACTTAAAAAATGCACTTTATTTAGTTGCTTTTACTGTATTTATGTTTCTTTCTACATTATTACCTTAATTAGCTTTTGCTGCATGTTCTTAAAAGTGTTCAACTGCATTTATTCTGCTGCATTTATTACTGCTTATTAGTACCCTAATTAAATTGTGATTGTTATTCTAAGCCTCTTAGTTTTGGTTTAAGCACTTGAGCTTCAAGTTAGTTGTTTTACATTAAGAAGGTTTGTAGTCTACATTCTTCTGGCAGGAGAGGTAGCGTACTTCCTTCAAAGTTGGGAATTGCTGATTGATAGCTTGGTGTGTCTGTTATTCTAAAAGTGTCTTAGTTCTGGTTTAAGCACTTAGGCTTCAAAACAGTTATTTTACATTAACAAGGCTTGCGGTCTACACTGTTGTGGGAGGAGAGAGTAGCCTCTTCCCTTCTGAGCTGGGAATTGCTGGTTGCAGGCTTATTCTGCCTGATTATTTTAACTTTTTTTTGTGAAATTGTTGCACTTTATTTGTTGTAGCATAGACTAGATTTAGACCTGCTGAATTTCTTTCTATTTGTATAACTTGAGTACTAAACCAGTCCATCTTTTGTTGGACAGGGTCCCCCTGCCCCTAGTGGCAGGAGTGTGCAGTTAGAACTCATCTGAGTGAAGGCTGCTGGAACAGGGCTCAGTTTTGCATGTTTTTATTGGTTAATTTGTTTAAATCAGTTTGTTGTCATTTGCTACATAAGCACCATATTTGTATGGGTTTGTACTTCTTTGCTCATTGTACACTGCTGAGTAGTGATGGACATTGTTTGCGGTTATAGACGCAATGACTTCTGCCTGCAAATTTTCCCTTAGTACTCTGCTGGGACTCTATTAGTGAGTTCTCATTGTTGTCCCTCACTGACAAGTGATACATTCAGCAAAGCTCCTGAGGTACCAACACAGATCCTACCAACTATCCCTTTGTATTTTTTGTCCAGTTCTCCTATCCTCTACATTACCTGGTCCTTCCTGTCCTCTCCATATTTTCTGACCACATCAACTTACCTAGCATTATGGATAGAGAATTTACCACAGTTTCTCCAGCCAGCCTAGTTGACATGGGCATCCTGAGGCAATGTAGCATTTGGCTCATGTACACTGACAGCCCACTTTTACTAGTGCACACAAATTTATTATGTGAGATATGCATCTACATCGAGAACCTAGAATCCAGGCTATCTCATTCACCAGTCAGTTCATCTGCTACTAAGCAGGTTGTCAGCATGCACACATCACCTCCTGCACCTGCTAAACCAACAACATATAAAACTTTATATGCAGAGGTCCTTACCAGAAGCTTACCTAAACTTCAGATACCTCCCAAACACAAGCACAAACATGATTCCTGTAATACATTCTCTACAGAACATAATACACATAATATATCACACGAGTGTCTCACTAGACAAGCCCATAAAGCATAACACAAAAACAAACATCTTAGTCATAGGCGACAAAATTGTGAGTCATGCAGATGTCCCTCTCAACAGACTGGATAAGGAAAAAGTCAGGGTCAGCTGTCTGTCAGGTGCCAGGATCTACCACATCACACACACACTCAAGTCTCTCAACAACAGGCACTGTTATGACTCTGTCATAGTCATGTTGGTGTGAATGACTTGAGACATACCTCACTGGACTATATGAAGAGAGACATGACTGAACTGACTGAATATGTGTCTCAGGCAGGTATGTCCTTAGCCTTAAGCAGCATTATACTTTTGCCTAGATTGATACCTCAATACAAAAAAAAATGATTGACTTCAATATTTAGCTTAGTTTCTGGTGTCATTCAAAGGGGATCTAGTATCTGTCAGCCCAGGATGACATGCTCAACAGACCTTGATGCTTTGTAAGAGATAGTCTTCTTCTGTTACCTCTGGGTTTTGGTTACTGGCTAAGGCTCTTTCCACCCCATAGTGTCTTTTTTAGGCAATTTCACAAGAACAATATTCCTAATGTAAAAATACCCTCTAAAAACAACCTCAAGGTTATGCTGCTAAATGTTAGACGTCTAAACCAGAAACTGCACTCAGTGTAAGCAGTTCTCACCTTGGAAGATGCTGACAATTGTGCAGTCACCAAGACATGATTTAAGGCTGCAAAGAGCTCCCCAGCTATTCCAGGTTACATTTCCTTCCACACATTCAGACTATAGGACCCCCTCCATGAATCAGGACATCCACTCAGCCCATTTAGATCTACTTGAATCAATTAAGATAAAACCAAACACCCTGGTGTTGGGCGACCTTAATTACCCATCAATTGACTGGGTAAATTATACATGATCTAACTCACTTGCCCAAAGGGGCCTGGACTTCGTTAACTCCAGTGCCCTAGACCAGCCACAAGGGGCTCAGACATCCTGAATCTGGTGCTCACCAACATGCAGGACTACTGCACTACCCTCGGTGTGTGGCCATCCATGGTGAGATCTGACCACTAATCAATCTCAGTAGAAGTAACTATAACACAAGACCCTCCTTTGCAACAACTAGACTAAAAAACTTCTCCAAGTCCAATTACAACCTCTTATGTGACAGCATTAATAGCTTCACAGCCCCTCTCCCACTGATGGAACAGACACCTATGCTAAGTTATGCACCAATACATTATGCAAGCACCTTTACAATTGCATTGACCCTGCCATACCTGAAAGAACCAAAGCAATATCTTCAAGGAAAAACAAACCTGCCTGATGGACAACTGCCATTAATAGGCTATACAACAGGAGAAAGAAATTGCTGTATAAGAGCGGGAAGAAATGGTCTCAAAACTGGAAACACTCCCTCCTCAACATAAACAAGCAAATAAGACACCTGGTGAAGTCCTCCAAAGCTAACTATGAATCCAAATGAGCTTACCTAGCTAAGGATAACCACAAGGGGTTCTTTAGTTACATCCGTAACCTCAAAGGTAAGGCCCAGATTTGTGTTGAGCTAATAGCTAATGGTACTACATATACAGAACCTGTGGCTATGGCAAACCTGCTGGCTGACAGGTTCAGTGAATACTTCACTCCCCTGTCCCTGCCACATATACCTCAAACCATTTCTAACACTTGTCCCCCACCTAATATCTCTGAGGAACATGTCCTAAATGTCCACTCCAAGGCCAAAAACACAGCCTCTATGGGACCAGACAACATGCTGGGCTGTGTTCTACATGGTTTAAAACAGGGATTAGCATCACCATTGGGCATGCTTTTCAATCACAGCCTAAGCACAGGCTTCATCCCAGTGGGATGAAAAAAAGCTGCTATCATCCCTTTGCTCAAAAGGGGTGCATCCATGGATCCCAGGAAATATAGGCCTGCCTGACCAGCCGTATCTGCAAGGCCACAGAATGAATCATCATGCACCTTACTAACAAAGATTTAGGAAATCTCCAAACACTCAACCCCACCAAGTTTGGTTTTGGCAAGGGGAGATAATGCCTGTTAAACCTGGAGGACTTCTTCAAGACAGTCACCCCACTTCTTCAAGACAGTCACCAAAGTTCTAGACGAGTGCAAATCTGTGCATACAGCCTCCCTAGACTTTGCCAAGGCCTTTGACACAATCCAGGAACAAACAAGAGCCAGCAACAGGTTCCCAAATGCTTTAATGAGGTAAAATAGTGTCAAAGACACATACACTCTCCATAACCTCAAACTAGTTTCGGTGTAATACCTTCTTCAGTGAGGATAACAGCCATAATAATTACTACATAAGACATACTCCTTATATATACATGAACAATTAATCAACTGATAACCAAATGGTTACCCATTAATTACAAAATCAGATTTAAAGACATACTACACAATGAAACCTAACTGATAAGTAGGAATTCTTAAATGCACAAACAGTGCATGAATAATACAATTTAAATATAAAGCCCAGATGTGGTGTTGAATAACTAACAAATATATATATATATTATTAATATATATATAAAAATACATATGTAAAGAAACATTACAAATGGTCATTCAAACCTGGAGAAAAAAGAGCTCCCAGGTGAATGATCCAGTATTTCTCTTTCATGCTTAGGACACTCTGCCAACCTGTCTGGTTGGACCTATTGCCCTGTACTTTATCGATGGCACAAAATATAAATTTAGCAGATGGATGCTTAACAGTATGTTGATATAATGCATTACTAATTCTATGAGTCCGAATTTCACTGCGATGTTCTACAATTCTGGTTCGGAGGGACCTTGAGGTTTTACCCACATAAAAAGCTTGACACTGACATATGGCTAAATAAATCACCCAGCATGTTGAACAATTGGCAAATATACGTATATCAAATATCTTACTAGTATTGGCACTAGAAAATTCCTTAGTTTTATTAATACTTAAACAGGAAGTGCAATGACCACACGGGAAAGTCCCCAACAACTCATCACCGGAAAGGGTAAGTTGTCTATATGTTGCACCTCCACTGTCCTTATGTTTATAATAAGAGAATAACGTGCCCAAGGTTTTGCCCCTCCTGTAGGAAATAGAACATTCGTCAGTCAATATATGACGAAGATGTTCATTAGCCAAAAGTATATTCCAATTGTTATTCAACACATTTCTGATCAATTGATGATTTTTCCCAAATGTAGTAATAAATCTAATGGTGTCATCTTTATCAGTACCCCTACTCTGATATTTTAAAAGATCTGATCTAGACTGCTGATCTGTCCACACCTTGGCACTGGATATGTCCCTCACAGAATAACCTCTATCCAGAAATCTATAATTTAAATCCTGGATGGCATCTTCATGATCCTGAGGAGATGAATTAATCCGTTTAAGACGCAGATATTGTGATTTAGGGATGTTGCGGATGGTGTGGCGTGGGTGCATACTAGAAGAATGAAGAAGAGTATTAAATTGTGGATACTTCCTATATATTTTAGTGCTTAGGGTATTGTCCTCATTCCGATATACCGTGACATCCAAAAAGTCAATGGTACACTTATGATATGTTATGGAGAATTCAATACCCCAAACATTGCTGTTCAAATGTTCCACAAATTCCATCAAATAGTCAACATCCGCACGCCACACCATCCAACAATCATCCAAAAAACGTCTCCAAATATCCATCTCCTCTAAGTAAATGTTATGCATAGGATCATATATAAGACATTCCTCCAGGTATGCCATGAAGAGGTCAGCATATATAGGGGCAAAGGAAGCCCCCATAGCTGTACCTCTAAGTTGCCAATAGCAATCACCCTGGAAGAAAAAAACATTTTTATTCAAAACATGCTCTGACAAACATACCAGTAGCGTGTTAAATCCAGGGGGGTATAGATCAGATCTTTGGAGCCAATAATCTAACGCCTGTAGGCCAGCCCAATGAGGGATACTCGTATAAAGGGATTTCACGTCTAAAGTACACATTATCCAATCTGGATCTAATTGTGTATCAACCACAATGTTAAGAAACTCCGTGGTATCCTGTATACGAGCTCTGACCATAGGCAATAGTGGCTTCAAATATGATGTTAGAAAAACCGATATAGGTTCCGTAAGGGATCCATGACCGGACACAATAGGTCTCCCAGGAGGAGCACTGATAGACTTGTGAATTTTGGGTAACAGATAAAGAATCTGCTTTTGTGGATCATCAACTTGAAGGTGACTGGCAGTTTTAGATGAAATAATACCTTCTTGTACTGCTTGTTGGATAAATAGGTCAATCTCATGTTTAAACTGAGGTGTGGGATCTGTCCTCATATGCTTATAGCATTGGGCATCAGACAACTGTCTTAATCCTTCCTGTACATAGTAGTCATTGTTTAGGACAACCACCGCACCCCCCTTGTCCGCCTGAATGATAACAATGTTATGATTTTGTCTCAATTCAATCAAAGCTTCCCTCTCTGAAGGTGTGATATTGTCCTGAGCTATATTAATATTAAAGTTAGGAAAATGTAGGTCCCTCAAAACAGCTTGTTGGAAAATCCCAACATTTTTATTCATTGGAGGCTGGAATGTTGATTTTTTAAATGTAAAATCAGTAGATCTTTGAGTAACCTGATTACTCTGATCCTGAAAAAAAATTTTTAAATTCAACTTCCTGCAAAATTCAATAACATCAATCGATACAGAATAATGATCTGAGAAAAAACTTGGGACAAAACCCAATCCTTTATTAAGAACACCATGTTGTTCCTTAGTCAGTATATGATCAGACAAATTTAGAACATTGTCATAAGGTTGAACTATTTGTTCAGCAATGCCTGAACTAACCCCGTCATGGAGTCTGTATTTGTATCTGCTCCTATGCTTCCTCCCCCCTCGGGATTTCCCAACATGTTTAAAGGGAACTTAGATTGATTTTTCTTTTTAACAGGGGATCTGACACTGGTGCCTCCCTCGCTGTCAGTGTAGGATGACTCCTCTCCTGAGGTACTAGTATAACTAGAATCATGATGTTTTAAAATTGACCTAGGTCTTTTCTTTGGTTTACCCACATTTACCATTGGTCCTGCGTCCCTGAATCTAACAGTCCTTTGAACTTGAAATGGCTGACCTCTCTCATAATCCTGAATATCCCTGGTAAACTTTTTAAGTTTACGATCCTTCACCATATTATCATAAGCCGTAAGTTCCTTGGACAACCGCTCAACACAACTAGAGTATTTGTTACTGTCCTTGTATTTTTGGCATTCCATGCTTAAATCTTGAACTTCCTTAAGCAAAATATCTACAGTTCTTTCATAATAATCCAATAAAATCTTTACAAAAATCATTGAGCCCTTCCTTAGGGCATCATCCCATTCCTCTGTGAGTCTCTGTTCAGATCTTCCCACAAGAGGACGTAACTTAATACGAAGGCCTCTAGGTGCTAAGCCTTTATGAAAATAGGCCTTAAACAACCTTAGATGCCAAATACTTCACTCCCCTGTCCCTGCCACATATACCTCAAACCATTTCTAACACTTGTCCCCCACCTAATATCTCTGAGGAACATGTCCTAAATGTCCACTCCAAGGCCAAAAACACAGCCTCTATGGGACCAGACAACATGCTGGGCTGTGTTCTACATGGTTTAAAACAGGGATTAGCATCACCATTGGGCATGCTTTTCAATCACAGCCTAAGCACAGGCTTCATCCCAGTGGGATGAAAAAAAGCTGCTATCATCCCTTTGCTCAAAAGGGGTGCATCCATGGATCCCAGGAAATATAGGCCTGCCTGACCAGCCGTATCTGCAAGGCCACAGAATGAATCATCATGCACCTTACTAACAAAGATTTAGGAAATCTCCAAACACTCAACCCCACCAAGTTTGGTTTTGGCAAGGGGAGATAATGCCTGTTAAACCTGGAGGACTTCTTCAAGACAGTCACCCCACTTCTTCAAGACAGTCACCAAAGTTCTAGACGAGTGCAAATCTGTGCATACAGCCTCCCTAGACTTTGCCAAGGCCTTTGACACAATCCCCCATTTAGGCATCATTGATAAACTCACCCATCTGGATATCAACCCATATGTTGACAGGTGGGTTGCAAACTGGCTCACTGATAGATCTCATACAGTCAGAATTGAGGACTCCACCTTCTCCAGCAGACCCATAACCAGTGGTGTTCCACAGGGATCTGTTCTGGGACCCCAGTTGTTCAGAATCTGCTTCTCTGAAGTACAAGCTAAAACTAAATGACTGTGGCTGACAAAGTTTGCTGATGACTGCAAACTGGGAGTGATCTTTGGAACTCCTAGCAATGTCAACATCCTGCAAGAAGGTCTTAATCAGAATAATGGCTGGTGCTAACATCATGGTCTTAAACTTAATGGAAAAAAATGCATTATCACCCCTTTCAGCAAAGGTGCTGTTCCTGCAGACTACCACATCAACAGCAATACCCTAAGCACACAGTCAGTGGTGAGAGATCTGGGCACACAGGTCAACAGCAGTCAGCGGTGAGAGATCTGGGCACACAGGTCGACAGCAACCTTATCTTCGATCACCATATCTCCACAGTGGTAATAAGGGCATTTTATATTGATCATCTCATAAGTAAGGGCATTGCCTCCAGAAAAAAAGAGGTTCTAATCCCCTGTACTCTTCCCTCATCAGGACAATAATAGGGTATAATGGTCCCTTTGGTATGTTCTTTTCCAAACACCTGTAGCAATTGGAGAGACCACAAAGGTTCCTTACAATGAAAATTCAGGGTATTCACGATCTGTCTTATGCAGACAGACAGAAATCATTGTCACTTTAATCTGTGTCATACAGGCTGATCAAAGGCAACCTGTGCCTTGCATATAGAGTAATCTCTGACCCAGCTTTAATGGAAATGCTGCACATTCACAAGTCAAATGACACACAGGTCACTTGGTCAAAGGACCTTAACCTGGTATGTGACATCAACGAAACTTGCTGTTGAGACAGATTTGTATCACAGAGGTTGCCCCACTTTTGGAACAAGCTTCCTTTTCATGTTAAACAAAGTTCCTTGTTGGCCCTATTTAAATGTAATTTGGATGATTGAATAGGTAACTAGAAATTCACCCCAGGGTTCCACATGTGCCTTTCTTGGACAGGGGCAATAGGTGCTGATTTTACTGTCTGCTTGAACCAGACACCCTTGGAAACATGGGTTGAACTTGGCTAGGTTTGTGAGGGCCCTGGCGTCATTAGCCTTGTAACCTCCTATGATATCCTATGATACTATGATACATCCAGTCAATCAGGCTATGCTGAAACAGGGCCATAGACAGCCTTTGCTTGATGTGAACTGGTAGCTTATTCCAGAGGAGTGGTAACATCTGAGAGAGACATATTTGTCTCTTGAGCAGGTCCTATTTATGTTGCAGGCCAGGTTAAGGTCCCTGGAGCAGGTGACTCTTATTCAATTTGACTTGCAGATGTGCAACATTTCTACAGACACAAGTCTACTCTAATTAGTCTGTATGCTACTGAGTACAGTGACAGTGAATTCAGTCTGTTAATGTATGACGTGCTGGAGACCCTGAATTTTCTTGGTTAGAAATCTCTGAGGTCTTTCAGGCTGCTGCAGGTGCCTGGTAAGGTACACATCAAATGGAGCACTGTGCTTAATTATTGGCTTGATGAGGGTCAAGTACAGGGCTGTTATGACATCTTTCACTCTTGAGACAATGCTTTAGTTAATGAGGTGTATGATATAGAATGCCTTCCTTACCACAGTGGACACATGATGGTCAAAGTTTAAGCTACAGTCAACTTGTGTTCCCAAGTATCTCACTACTGAGTTGTTACTTAAGGTATTACTATTTATATGATAGTCTACAGGGATATCATTTTTACTGAAGGAAATTAAAATTCATTTTTTTCTATTGAGGTTTGTCAATAGCCAACTTACTACAATACCGTGCAGTACCTCCCCATGATCATTCTCTTTAATATACCTTACCCCATCTACTTATTTACCTGTCCTTTCACTATGAACATTACACCCAGATCCAAATACCCTATACTATTCCTCTTAATTACCCTCCTACCTTTACTATCTATAACCTATGCCCTAACTAAATATGAACATCTAACCTTGACTAACTTCAACCATCCCCTTAAACAATCAACGTTGACAGACCTACCACCTTACCTAAACTACATTAATATTACCTCTACACCCTCCTATTTAGTGCCACAATTTCATTGTTTAGTCCACATTAACTATAACCAACCCAAGAAAACAAAATATACATCCTGTAAATTCCTAAATATCATACATAGGATTAAAAATTCTCAACTTCGAGATGGTGATATCCATCCCAACCCTGGCCCCAACAGCGCAACCACCACTAACCCTCATAAACCAAGTCCCTCTGCTTCTCAAACCATCACCAAAGCATCAATCTCTCTCCTTATAGCTCACCTCAACATACAGAGCTTTAAAAATAAAGTTTCCCACCTCCATGCCCTCTTAGATGTTCACTCCTTTGACATCCTTTGCCTAACAGAAACGTGGTTAAAACCTGCAACACAGGACAATGAAATCACCCCACCAGGATATTATATCCTGAGATTAGATCGAATAACCAGAAAGGGCGGGGGTGTAGAAATATTATATAAAGCAGAGTTGTAAGTAACACCAATAGATGTGCAACCACCTTCTATTAGCAACACTGAAATCCTTATTTCTAAACTCCAAATCATCACCTATAAATCCATCTATAAAATATGTGTCTACCTTCCTCCAGGTAACACTATAAACACCCTTGAAAATATTCTTTCCTGGCTTTCAGCTAACTACCCACAATAAACCATTGTCCTGGGTGACTTTAATATTGACTGGAACACCTGCATTTCAACCAGCCAGACTACCCACATAAACCTTTATGGTTTTTCCCAAACTATAGCCTCCCCCACCAGGATCCATAAACCTAACAACAAAGAAACTACTCTAGACTGGATACTGATAAATAGTCACCCCCTCTCTTATGAAACAGATATCCTTCCTGATGATGTCAGTGACCACTCACTGACCTACGTAATCAGGCAAAAGATCAGTACTCATAAACCAACCATATATAAAACCATTCGATCAAGCAAAAACATTTACCCTATTAACTTCCAAACTGAACTGAAAGCATGTGACTAGTCAGCCCTAAGACACCTCCAATTAGACAACGCAGTATCCTACTTTATTGCCAAATTCTTAGAAATCCTGGACTATCATGCCCCATCCCACTCAATGAGAAATAGGACTAAAACTGCTCCATGGCTTACAAAAGAGACAAGGCACAAAATTATACCAAGAAATATAATCTGGGCCAAATGGTGAACAACAAAAAACCTAGCTGATCATCAAACATTTAGACAGCTGAGAAATGCTAACAAAAAATCTATACTTCTAGATAAAAGAAACTTTGACCACAACAACCAGCAAACCCATCAATACAAACCTCAAAAGTTCTGGGCAGGCAAAAATAGACTCCTCCACCAAGGTCAGTCCAAAACTCCCACCCCAACAGGATCCACCTATGAAACTCCTAAGCATATTGCTAATGCCTTTAATACCTTCTTTACTGATGCAGTCCAAACTCTCGCTAATTCATTACCTCCTGTTTGCACAAGTTTGTCATCCTCCTTGACTACTTTAAACCCTTCATTTAATTTACAACCAGTCCCAACATACCTCATCTGCACTCTTCTTCATAAACTAAAACCTTGCACCCCCTCAGCTGACCTTCCACCAGCAGAATATCTACAGATAGCTACATCAGTAGTAGCCTTTCCTATTTCCATCCTTATAAATAGAACCATTACCGAAGGAACAATCCCATCTATCTGGAAAGTCTCTGATATTATCCCACTGCACATAGGGGGCAACTCAACTGAACTCTCAAACTACCGCCCAATAGCTTTACTCTCTCCTTTAGCTAAAATAATGGAAAAAATGTATTCACCGCCAACTACTAGACCACCTACTGCAAAATAACTTACTAGCTAACTGTCAGTATGGCTTTAGGCCTCACCATAGTACCACTACAGCCCTCTTATCCTTTTCCGACTGTATTAACAATAACCAAAACAACAATACTCTGTCCTCAGCACTCTTTATTGACCTATCAAAAGCCTTTGATATGGTTAACCATCAGCTTCTTTTGAATATACTTAATTCTCTTTCACTAGATACACAGGCTTTACAATGGTTTAAATACTACCTTGAAAATAGGCAACAGGCTGTGCTTTGGGAAAATAATCTATCCTCTCACCTTCCTATTACCCTAGGAGTCCCTCAAGGTTCTATCCTGGGCCCTCTCCTTTTCTCAGTTTTCATCAATGATCTTAATCTAATAATTCCTCAAGCTACATGTATCCAATATGCGGATGACTCCACACTAATATGCTCTGATACCGCTACACCTCAACTCCAGTCCATTACCCAAACAGTGTTTAACATAGTAGAAAGCTGGTTCTTACAGCATAGCCTCCTCCTGAATCCTAAAAAAAGACAAAACTACTACTCTTCACTCTCACACAAAGGTCCCCTCCCCAAATGACTTCACAGTCATATCCAATGATGGCATCGTCATATCTCCTGACCCAACTACCAAGCTCTTAGGGGTAACAGTAGACCATAATCTTAGCTTTGACACACATATTAACACAACAATAAAAATAGTAAACAGAAAATT
Source organism: Protopterus annectens (assembly GCF_019279795.1). Taxonomy (NCBI): domain Eukaryota; kingdom Metazoa; phylum Chordata; order Ceratodontiformes; family Protopteridae; genus Protopterus; species Protopterus annectens. Next base: position 439,490,117 of record NC_056733.1, read on the forward strand.
AGGCTCCCTCTATAGGATTAAACCCTTTCTTACTCCAACAGCTAGAACAACTATTGCCCATACCCATCTAATTTCCACCCTCATCTATGTCTCTCCCATCTATACCAACCTATCAAAAAAAAACCTTAACAAGCTAGCTACCTCCTACAACAATATTGCCAGATTTGCTACTGGTTCCTCATTTAGAACTCACCACTGTCAAAACCTAAAGCAACTAGGTTGGCTAGAACTTCATAATCAACTTCAGTTTTAACAACTTATTATTGCCCATAAGATCCTCTATCTTCCTAAAAATACTCCTATACTTACTAGCCTTCTAACCCCCTACAGTAATTTGACAACCCTTCGCTCAGCCAATAAAGTACTAGCATCGACAGTCAAATCCAAAAATAAGGCCGGTGATTCTCTGTTTGCCAAAACTCTTGACAAATCCTGGATCCTGCTTCCCAAGGAACTCTCATCCCTCTCCTCAGTGAAACTGTTCAAAAAACAACTCAGAGAATACCTTAATAACCACTGGTTATGTCCATGTAATAACCCAGACTAATCTTACCACTACTTTCTCTGAACCCTACCTACATAACCATTTGCAATTTATTCCAACTCTCCCTATGCCTCAGAGAGTAGACCCACCTATACTAATTCAGTCTTTTCAACTTTCTCTTACATAGGATCCCCCTTAAATTATGTACTGGCATAGTTTGCAGCTTGCAGCATTACTTGTTTTCACATATAAATATCTATATAGACATTCTTTATCTTTCTTATTACATGCTACCCTAAAGTTGCTATGTTACTATAGGATAAATTGGATGACTCACTGTTAAAGACTGTACCTGAAGCTACTATATTTGTTAGTATGTTTTTCACTTCTCTTTCTTATTGTGTGCTACTTTAAATTGTTTGTTGTTCAATCTATTTCTTATTATTTGTTACTTTTAATAGTACTATTTTTCTATATAACATTTGTATTCTTCACCTTGAAATAGTACTGTACCTAAATTTGTTACAGTTTTACTTATCTGTACCTGAAGTTGCTAAAATTTTGCTTATGTGGAGCTTTTCTCCCCGGGCCTCTACTGAAAATGAACATATATCCAGTTAGACCAGCCCGGTCAACAAATGTAAAATAAATAAAAATAAATAAACAATCTCTGGTTTGTGTAAGTCCTTCTTGAAGTATATTATAAATAAGGATATAGGTGATCTCCAAACCCTTGATCCAACACAGCTTAGTTTTGTCAAAGGCAGGTCATGCCTGTTGATCCTGATGGACTTCTTCAAAAACATGACCAGAGCTATAGACAAAGGCAAATCTGTGCATAGAGCCTACCTTAACTTAGTCAACCTTCGACACAATCTCACATTCACGTGTCATTGATAAAGTCTCCCAGTTGAATATCAACCCTTATGTCATCAGGTGGGTTGCTAACTGGCTCACCAACATAAAAAGCAACCAATGCAGACTGAAAACCAAGTAGAATCCAAAAACCAAAAATGATCAGGACAGCCAAATGATTCTGAGTAAGACTTTTATTGAAAAAACATTTAAAATGTTAGCACTTTCATCTAACTTATTATAGACATCTTCAGAAGGAAATAAAAAGACCTAAAAAAGGCCATAACATCATCAGAACAGTCTAAAACAGTCCCTTTTTGTATCAAACAGGAAGTGTGTAACAATGTGTCAAAAGACCGCCAAAATTCTTAAAGTGACCTGTGCAATTTAAAAATTACCTGTGCTGTTTAAAAACAATAGTAAAGCTTTGTAACACTGAAAACCACTGTCAATAAGTCAAACAAGATGACATTTTTTTATTTGGTCCGGTACTTTACACCAACTGGAGGTGTTCATAACAGAACTGGAGAAATCAACAGATTTTCTCAGATTTTAATCCCGTTGAAGAGCACAAGATACACTTTTTGGATGTTGAACTTGTGAAGAATAGTGATGGCACATTAGATATATCTATATATCGAAACCTACATACTGTAATTCCTTTTTGCATTTCAGGAGTTGCCATCATTTTCATCAAAAGAAAGGTGTTCTAAAAAGTCAATTGCATGAATTTCTAGGTTAACGATGAGTGCTCCAGACAGTTTGAGTTATTAAAAAATATGTTTCTGGATCATGGATATCCTGTGGAGATGGTGAAAAGATCAAAGAAGAAATCTGGGCAGAGAGAACTATGAGGTATGCTCCAGTTATACATCACAGTTTATGTACCGATGAAACCAACACAAGTGAATGAAGGAATATAAGTAATCAGAATGTCATTATTCATTATTCCTTGGATGCAGGAAAATTATATTTAAAAAAAACGGCCACTAGTACAGAATGAAAGTGAATTTAAAGGTCACTTTGATAGTGTGCCTTCTTGCACCTCTAAGAATTGTCCAAACATCAAGAGAATTCTTGAGAAACCAGATAAAAAAATCATCTCCTTGAAGGTTTGAGACATTGAAATGCGGCTGATGCAAACAATGCATGGATATAAAAAATAACTACAGTGGTACACTGTGGGACACTGTTAGAAAAATGGCTTACTAGAGGCACATATTTTTGCTGTACATCTAAAGTTGTTTTTCTTGCCCAGTGTCAGTTATGCACAGCCTTTTATATAGGCAAGACCAACAATTCAGTCAATAAACGTATTTACCAGCATTTGTACAGCATTAAAAAAGAGACAATAAAAGTGCCCTAACAATGCATGCATTAAGCTGTCAACATTTTTCTATGTTTAGATTTTCTATTCTTGAAAGGATTATAGACGAAAAGAACAAAGGGGACTGGCAGAATTTATTGTTGCATAAGGAATTGTATTGGCAGTTATGTTAGGATGCCACGAGTGTACCAGGTTTAATTGAAACAGTATCTATTACCCGTGAACTGAAATATAAGGCTTCTAAACTTTGAGTTTTGACTGCATATTTTAAAGTTATTTTTTTCTGCACCCTATTTATTTAGAATATTCAGTGACTGGAAGCTATTTTTACTTTCAATGTGGATTTTTCAATATTTTCTTGTTTGACTTGACAGTGGTTTTCAGTGATACAAAGCTTTACTATTGTTTTTAAAAAGCACAGGTCATTTTTAAATTGCACAGGTCACTTTAAGAATTCTGGCAGCTTTTGACACATTGTTACATACTTCCTGTTTGCTACACACTTCCTGCTCGATAAAGAAAGGGGTCTTTCTGAAGATGTCTACAATAAGTTTGATGAAAGCGCTAATATTGTAAATGTTTTTTTTTCAATAAAAGTTGTACTCAGAGCTGTTTGGCTGTCCTGATTGTATTGGTTTTTAGATTCTTCTTGGTTTATGATCTGCAGTGGCTGCTTTTGTTTCTTGGTTTATGTTAATGAGCCAGTTAGCAACCCACCTGATGACATAAGGGTTGACATTCAAGTGGGAGAGTTTATCAATGAGGCCCAGTTGTGAGATTGTGTTGAAGGTTGGCTAAGACAAAGTAGGCTGTTTGCACAGATTTGCCTTCATCTATGGCTCAAGGTCACCCATGTTGGTGAGGACAATATCAAGAATATTTGAGCCCCTTGTGGGGTTGCATGCTATTTGTTCCAGGGCATTAGTGTTAACAAAGTCCAAGAACCTTTGTGTGAGCATTTTTGTACTCATATAAGTTTCCCATTCAATGGAGTGATAATTAAAATTGCCCATGACTAAAGTGTTCGGTTGTAATTTGATTGACTCAAGTAGGTCTAAGCAAACAACATGGGTATCTTGGTTCATTGATGGGGGCCTATAGGTACAATGACTAGAAGGGGGGTCTTACCCACAGTTAGTTGAACTTGGAGTAACTCCATGGAGTTTTCCTATCTAACCAGTCTAGAGGTGTGTTTATCTTTGATGAAGATAGATACTCCATCTCCTTTGGTACTCACATGTTCATTTTGTAGTCTGAAAGTGTGGAAGGCATTGTAGCCTTGCAAGGCCAGGGAACTGTCTATGGCCCTGAACCAAGTTTTTATAATTGCACAGATGTCAATGTTCTCTATGAAGAAAATTGCTTCCAGAGAGTGGAGTTTATTATTTACACGCCTAGCATTTAGTAAAATAACCTTTAATTTATTTGTCAGTGATATTTTCACATCGGAAATTTTCATTTTTGAGACCTTGCCTAAAAAGGCACTATTGGGAAGGCAAGTGCCTTAGCCAGTAACCAAAAGCCTAGAGGTGACAGGTAAAGACCATCTCTGGCAAAGCAGCATGGTCTATCAGCCATGTCATCCCAGGCTGACAGGAACTGAATCGCCTTAGAATGACACCAGAAACTAAGCTAATTGTCAAAGTCAATCATTTTTGTATAGTATGGTGTCATCTTAGATGAAGGTAGAATGCTGCTCAAAGCTAGGGACATAACTGCCTGAGAGATATATTCATAGAGCTCTATTATGTCTCTCTTCATATAGCCCAGTGAGGTATGTTTGAAGTCATTCACACCAACATGAACTATGACAGAGTCATAATGGTACTTGTTGAGAGACTTTAGTGCATGTGTGATCTGACGAATCCTGACACCCAATAAATGACTGACAGTAAGATTCTCCTTGTCTTGCCTGGTGAGTGGGACATCTATGTGTCTCACAATGGAGTCACCTATGACTAAAAAAATTGGTTTAGATGTGCTTTGCCTTAAGGGCTTATTTGATGAGACAATGGTGCTTGTGTTTTTATGTGTATTGAGTGTTGTAGGTGCTGTATTAGGTGTAGCATGTTTGTGTTTTGGAGGTCTCTGATGTTTATTTGTTTCTTTTGAGTACCTCCATGTATGATGGTTTATGTCTTGAGTGCAGGATTTGCATAGGAGGTGTAATATGTGAGATGACAACCTGTTCAGTGTTACTGTTCTGTGCATGAGAGAGCAAGGATTCCAGATTCTTAGTGTAGATGCATTCCTCACAAATTATACTTGGGTGATTTAGGAGTAGAGGTTTGTCAGTGAACACAAGGCAGTTAATATACTACCTCAGGATACCCATATCAATCAGGCTGGTAGGACAAATGGAGGGAAACTGACTATCCATAATGCTAGGTTAAATCCTGTTTTCACAGTAGAGAGAGAAAATGGAGGGATGTGGTATAACTGGGTGCTCTACACAGGGTCTATACTAATGAGGTGCTCTATAAAGGATCTGTACTAGTGAGGCTCTATAAATGGTATGAGACTATTATAGATTTGGTGGTTTTGGGACTGTTTAAGGGGCAAAAGTGCAGTTGAGATGCTTTCCAAGCAGCTAAGTGCAATTTAAGGACTTCTCAGCAGCATCATGGGCAGCTACTAAGGGAAAATTTATCTACTGAAGTTTTTGCATCTATAACTGCCAATGGTTCCCCCAACTGCACAGTAGTGTGTGATGGTATGCGGAGCAGTGCTGTGTTAAAACAAACACAAATCAGTGCAAATGTGCGGCTTATGTAGCAACAGTGAACAAATTGAATTAAACAATTTAACCAATAAAAAAGCTCAAAACTGAGTTTTGTGCCAGCAACCTTCAACCAAATGAATACTAACTGCACTCTCCTGTCACAAGGGTAAAGTGGGGCCCTCTCCAACAAAAGATAAACTGGTTTAGTGCTCAGTTTAATAAACAGAACTAGACTGAGCAAGTCAGAATCTAGTCTATGCTACAGCAGACAAAAAGTGAAACAAATCAGCAAGAACAGTTTTAAAAAATCAGCAATATAGCAAAAATACAGTTTAAAAGTGCAAAATACAGCATAAAACTATACTTATGGTTAACAGAAAGCAACAGGATCCTTGGATTGCACAAATGAATACATCAGTGCAGTGGCTGGTCACCTAACTCTGTGGACCTGTGTTAAAACAACGAGCAAACTGAATTAAACAATTTAACCAATAAAAAGAGCCCTGTGCCAGCAATCTTCAATCAGATGACTCCTAAATGTATGAAATGGGATATGATCAAGCCATACCTCTCAACTATACAGCTTTTCACAGAATGTCTAGATTTTTGTCTTGTATTTTTGGTTTGCTCCTCATAAAACTTTGGTCTTCTGGCAAACCACTGGCAAATCACTGAGGATTGAAGTCAGAACATAATGACAGACATATGAGTTTCAGACTTTATACTCTTCATGAAATTCATGATAATGCAAAATCAGTTATTTTATCAACTTTCTATGTTTATAAGACCAATATTTAAAAACTGTCCCTATTTTTTGTCCTTTGTCCACCTCATTATATATGGCTTTGTCCAGATTTGTTGGTCTTAGAGGTTGAGAGGTATGGTTCAAGCATGTCTGCAGTTGTGGTGAACTTCAATAAGTTAATGACAGGAAGAAAATATACTCTGCTGGCTAGAATTTGCTAAATTAACTTGGCACTCATCACTGTGAGCATCATATGAATTTAAAACCTATGGCTAGCCCATTGTGATGCCATCTGGATAAGAATGTACATCCCCATGAAAGGCAATCAGACACCATGTTATACTATCTTAAGCAAATGTTTATACTTGATACTGTAGTCATACTTGTAGACATGACTGTATATTAATGTATTTAATACAGATAATTTGCTTTACTTACTTTAGATCTAATTTAGTATTGTCAGTCTAAATTTCAACATATATTACTGTATACGGGTGCTTAAGTGTTTCACTGAATTAAACAATAGCATCCTATACATCTTCTTCTGCTTTTGTAGGTCCATATAAAGATTTGTTATTCGAAGCCACATATCAGGTGCGCTTTGTTTATCTCAGAGCAAGACATCCATAAAAGTTCAACATGTAAATAAGGTAGTATTTTTCTTCAGTATGTTTAGGATATGAACATGTACTTGATGACATGCAGTGCACACTACTAGAAGCTGTGGGTATTCCTGTCAGTATGAACCTTTCCACATTAGAGTTTGGATAAGTTAATATCCTATTGGAGTCACTCCCCTACTGCTAATGTTAAATTATTATACATAACATGCAAACCTGGTATATTTTACATTGTTACTGTGCAGCAATGAGGTCTACATTCTGTTTTTTTGTGGTGTTCTTTATAGGTTCATAGGTTCATAGGTAGATACTAGGCTATCTGCCCTAGGGCATTTATAAGCCTAGCCAGAGTGTATTAGGCTTCCACCTCCCTATTAGATTAGCCTACTGTGCCTCTGTAAAGTAGGTCACAGAAGATACCCTTTTACGATTAGTTTACTGCGCCTCTGTCTAGCAGGGACACAGAAGAGATCCCAGGGGTGAATTTGCGATTTCCCATCCACGCGTCCAGATTTCGCTTGAAGAGGGTCAGCGAGGGGCTATGTCTAACATGAATTGTGATTCTATTCCAGAGTGAGGGGAGCCTCTGGGAAATGAATCTGTCCCTCCAGCATGTCCTATTTATTTTTGTGCTGAGGTTTAGGTCCCTGGAGCGTGTAGCTCTAAGGGACTTGGATTTTTTGAGGTGGAGCATGTCCATTAATTCTGGGTTTGACATGGCTTTGTACATCAGGCATAGATCACCTCTGAGTAGGCGATAAGCAACTGATTAGAGCTGGAGTTTCTTTAGTCGAGCTGCATAGGACATCTGTTTGTACCCCATGATCCTCTTGGTGAGGTACTTTTGGGGTCTCTTCAGTTGCTGCAGGTGTCGGGTAAGGTATATCCCAAAAGGGGCATTGTATTCAATTATGGGCCTGATGAGTGACGAGTAGAGGGGCACAATGACCTCTCTTGATCTAGATGCGAACCCTTTCATGATAAGGTGGGCTATATAGAAGGTCTTTCTAACCACTTTGGCAACTTGATTATCAAAGGAGAGATTACTATCTATGTTGGTCCCCAAATCTCTAATTACTTCTTCTGTACTTAATGGATTACCACCTATGTGGTAATTTGTGGGCACCTTGTTTTTCCCAAAGAGGATGACTATGCACTTTTTAGCATTTAGCTTGAGGCCGTAGCTCTGGCACCAAGCATCCGTCTCTGTGAGACCCTTTTGGAGGATGCTTGTGTCAGCTGGAGATTCGATTATGGCCCCCAGTTTGCAGTCATCTGCGAACGTTGTCAGCCATAATCCCCCCGTGTTAGCCTGAACCTCAGAGAAGTATATACTGAACAACAGAGGTCCCAGAACTGAGCCCTGTGGGATGCCACTTGTAACTGGTTTGGATTCAGACATGGCACCTGCAATTCTGACCATGTGGGTTCTATCTCTGAGCCAGTTTGCAACCCATCTTGTGATATAGGGGTTGATATTTAAGCTGGTAAGCTTATTTATGATGCCCAAGTGGGGTATTGTGTCGAAGGCTTTTGCGAGGTCCAGGTAGGCTGTGTGGACTACCTTGCCTTCATCTATGGCTTTGGTAACTGTTTCAAAGAAATCAACTAGGTTTAAGAGGCAAGATCTGCCCTTTACAAAGCCAAATTGTGTAGGGTCCAGTGTCTGGAGGCTCGCAATGTCTTTGTTTATGAGTTCCATGATAATACGCTCCATAGCTATACAGACCAGACTAGTCAGGCTTATGGGGCGATAGTTTCCGGGGTCTGTTGTGGCACCACCTTTGTGGAGTGGGACCACTGTATCTGTACACCATTCTTTGGGTATATATCCTGTAGTAAGGCTAAGTTTGAACAGTGACTTAATGTGAGGGTTCAGTTCTTCTTGGAGCTCATGTAAGACACAGCCTGGGACACCGTCCGGTCCCATAGATGCTGTGTTTTTTGCTTTGAAGAGGGCAGCTTTCACCTGTGCATCCATGATGTCAGGGAGGTTACATTCAGTTGGGATAGGCATTTGCTCTTTTGGGGGAGAAGGGGGGGGTAGTTTGCACTGAATCTGTCTGCCTGGATGTTGGCTATGTCTGTAGGTTCGGTATAGTTTGTACCGTTATGCAACAATTCAGAGCATATCTGGGAGTTTCCACCCATGTTCCTGACATAAATAAAGAAGGCCTTGTGATTATCTTTAGTGTCTAGGGCAATTTTTCTTTTGAAGCTGGCCTTTGATGATTTTTATGAGGGATCGAAGTTTCTTGCTAATACTGATCAGAGATGCCTTCCCTTTTTGGGATTTTGCTCTGTCATGTAGTAGGTTCCTCCTTCTGTTGTATAGCTTATTTATGTCTGGGGTCCACCAGACCGGTCTCCTGTTTTTGGAGGAGTGAGTCTTGGTTTTATTTGGGATAGCACGATCTATGCATTCCTGCAGGTGCTCATAGAATGCATTTGTAAAGGATTATGCAGATTGGGCTGTATTATCCTCTGGCCCAGGGGCTTTGAAGGATTCCACCTCAGTCTTGAGAAGTGCAAAGTTGGCTTTTGAGAAATTCTTTACAGTGATTTCCTTGGCTGGGAGTGGGGACGGGATATGGATGTCCAGGGAAATTTGTTTATGGTCTGACCTTACCAATGAGCGGTTTACCTCTGGTGTGGAACATAGAGTCCCCATGTTGGTGATGACCAGGTCCAATATGTTTTTCCCTCTTGTGGGAGTGGTGACCTGTTGTTCCATTGTGTTAGAGTTTATAAATTCAAGAAACCGTTGGCCAAGGGTGTTTGGGCTTGAATAGTTTTCCCAGTCAATGCTTGGGTAGTTGAAGTCACCCAATAACATAGTGTTTGGAGAGACCTTCATATTCTCCCATGTTCTCAGGAATGCCAAGTGGGGTAATAGGGAGGGTATTCTGTAGCAGGCTACAAACTGAAAGGCACAGGGATGGTTTCTGATGCTTCATGCAGTGCCACTAACCTGGAGGTGTAGGTATCTTTGATGAATATCGATACTCCCCCTCCTTTTGTGCTTCGGTCCAAGTTTTGGAGCTGAAATGCATGGTATGAGTTATAACCTGGTAGTGCTGAGGTGCTCTCAGGAGCCTTGAACCAGGTTTCTGTTACTGCACAGACATCGATTTTTTCCATACTGAGGAGAGCCTTGAGTGCGTGCTTCTTGAGGTTTAGACTTCTGTGCGTGCATCTTGAGGTTTAGACTTCTGGCATTGACTAGCATTACCTTTAGTTTTTTTATCCTTGGGTTGTCTATGGAGGTGGGTTTGTCCTTTGAGCTTTGCCCAAAAAAGGCACTATAGGGGTGACAAGAGCCTTGGCCAGTATATGAAAGCCTAAGGGTGACAGGTGCAAGCCGTCCCTAGCAAAGCAATGTGGCTTGTAGTGTATGTCATCCCAGGCTGACAGACACTGGATCCCTTTAAATTACACCAATACTTTAGCCAATTGTTGAAACTGATCATTTTGTCTTTATACTGTGGCATCATTCTTGGTGAGGGCAAGATGCTACTCAAGGTCAGGGTCATACCAGCCTGGGCTACATGGTCAGAGAGCTCCTCTATGTCTCTTTTTATGTAGTCCAGGGAGGCATGTCTCAGGTCATTCACACCAGCATGGACGATGACAGAGTCATATTTGTACTTGCTTTGGAGTGACCTGAGTGCTTGCATTATGTGTCAGATCCTGGCACCCAACAGGCAGCTTACAGTGACCTTCTCCTTGTTCAGTCTGGTGAGCGGGACGTCAGTGTGCTGGACAATAGAGTCCCCAAGTGTATTTGGTGTGTCGTTTGGCCTTAAGGGCCATGACTGTGAGGCACACTGATTTTGTGAGATATGTGATTCGTGGGTATTGTTGAGGGGTGGCTGTTGCTTGGATATCTGCTTAGGAGGTCTTTGCTGTTTAGGCAGATTTTTATTTAGAGCCTCCGAGTATGTTTTTGTGTGTGTATGTGTTGGGTATGCAGATGCAATAGGTCTGTGTGAGACTGGATTTGTGGTGTGGGTGGTTACCTTTTCCTCCTGACTGACTGTGCCAGTCTTGGGTTGAGAGAGCTCTGCCTCCAGTCTGGCCGTGTAACTGCATCGCTCACATGTATTAGAGTTTGTTGGAAGAAGGAGAGGGTTGTCTGTGTACATATGGCAATTGTAACATTGCCTCAAAATTCCCAGATTCACCAGCTGGACTGGAGAGTAACCTTGAAACTGACCCTTGGACATACTAGATTAGTATAGGGAACTGTTTTTTACTGATCAGATTAGGGAAGGGAACTGATTTTTCACTTGATCAAGAAGGACCAACCGGGAGCCTAATGCATATCAGAAGTCAAGGAGGGTGTAGTGTTTTAGTTAGTTAGTGTTTCCTTATAAGAGCTGAGCAAGTGCAGGGCTTTAGAAAGAGAATAGAGTGATTACTTTGAGAGTTTGAACAGTTCTAAGGGAAGAAGTGAAGAGCAGACTTTGTGGAGCCTGGAATAGTTTAAACCTGTTTAGGTGGTGCTGACCGACGCTGCTCAGTGCGCAAAACCGCGCAAAAAAGAGTTGTAGGGTTTTAAGAGAGAGAGATCAAGGAGTTTAGAATTGACCCAAAATGGCCAATAAAACTACAGCTTCTAGGTACTAACCACTCCTCCAGGGACAGGCAGGCTGTTCAGTGTTAACCACTCCCACTGGTGAACACAGAGACTTCCCTTTAGCCCAAGCAAGCACTGGCCTTCTAGAAACTTCCAAACAGTTCAGAACAGCAAATCTGTAACTGAACTTTCTTAACTTTCAGAAAGTGGGGAAAAAGCAAGATTTTTTTTTTCTTTTTGTTGTAGTTTAAAGGTAGCAGAGATACACAAGCAGCAAAATAATCACAACAGTGCAATAAATGACCCCACATTTGAGTGCTAGGCCAAAATCAGGTAAAATGCAGTTTTACAGAAACAAACAATTTTAAATTAAATGCAACACAAGAAATGCAGTAAACAGGCTCTAGATGTGTTCCAAGTACTGTTACTGTTACAGATATAAACTTTAGCAAGCCGGAAAATGCCAAAAAGTAGGCGGCAAAGCAGTAAAACTTAACAAAAAATCAGAAGAAAATACTTAAAATCACAAAAGTGGCTCCTTTTCTTCTCTCAGCGTTTTCTCCCCTTGGTAGGTGCTTCAGCAACAACTAGCAAGCCTGAAAAGATGCCAAAACCATGAGGCTGCCGGGTTTTAAGAGAGACAGATTAAGGAATTTAGAATTGACCCAAAATGGCCAATAAAACTACAGCTTCTAGGTAGTAATCACTCCTCCAGGGACAGGCAGGCTGTTCAGTGTTAACCACTCCCACTGGTGAACACAGAGACTTCCCTTTAGCCCAAGCAAGCACTGGCCTTCTAGAAACTTCCAAACAGTTCAGAACAGCAAATCTGTAATACTCATAATAATGCTCAGATCATTATGTTTGTCCATTAATGATGGCAATATTATGCAGTTTGTCATATTCCTATACTTGTAACTGGTTTTAGTCTGTGTTCTTATGTATATTCTGCTGATATATGCATGATTAGTGTGGTTATGATTGAAAAAGGTACTTAAACCAGTTCACTTGCATGGATAAGTAAATAATTAGGTAGGCAGAGACATAGGTAGATAGATAACAGCTAAGGGTAATGAAGCAATGTGATATATCTATACAGTAAGCAATATATTGTGCTGACCTGCTCCACAGGATTCTTGAAGCAAATCAATACCTACATCAGAATATGCAAAGTATATCTTCTTCAGATGTCTGAATGACATATCTGACCCTTCTTTCTCAATAACATTGTTATCATAAAATCATTAGCGTCCACCCTTAGATATCACCTAATTGCCTCATACTTCTGTAACTCCTGTAGATTCCTCTGGAGAACCCTGCATTTCACTTCAAAACATTAACAACAAACACGACTAGACTTCCTTCCTGTAATTGGCAGACGTGGGCCGTGCCTACTAAACTGTGCATCACAGAATTCTAAAAAAACTATAATATTTTTCTAAGATGTGTAACCCACATTAAAGATTAAAATTATATGAATTATACACGAGTGCCTATAAACACACACACACGGACTGACATAAACAAGAGCCCTTGGTATGTTTTACTATTTCCAAAACAGATTTTCCCGTGTGTGCAATATATGCAATATCATACTTTTCCTGCACACAGTAAAGTAGTGACAGCAGAACTGCAAGATATTATTTTAAAACACAGCCTTTTTTTGCTAGACAGGAGCATAGTTTTAGATCAGTCGTCTCAAATTTAAGGCCATTGGCCCTCAAGCAGCCCTCTAGTCAGCATAATTATAGATGAGGGAAGTGACTACACTACTTTTCTAGCCAAATTAACTGCATTTCTTTTTGACTTGGAGAATGGGGCTCTTGCATGAGTTTGCAAGTCCTCTTACAGCACTTGTGGTCATTTGAGTTTGAAACCTTTTTCTAAAACCTTAAGTACTGTTTGATGTGGACGTTACCTGTATAAGGACATACCAAAGTCTACCAAAAAATGACACTGTTCTTAACCTTTCTAAAGTTACGAGTGGAGTGATTCCCACCTGACTATGTAGCAGTGCAGTGATATGGATTTGCTTGAAATATTTTTATTTTTCTATTAGCTGCCCTTTAGAGTATTCTGACAAGGTCAGAATAATGAATTTCCACTTATCCTGTGCCCATTCTCAACTCAGATATGCCCTCAGGTCATGAACTGGATCCATTTCTGGCCATTTTAGAAATGATCCTTAAAGACTTGTAGGTATGGTGCAAGTAAATCACAGTTATACTTAGCTATCTCTAGTCTCCTCTGATTGTGCTGTGCAATCACCTATAATAGCTCAATGGCATTTTAATTAACAAAAATGACCCGTTCTGTTTGTCAAAATAGATTTCATAGATTAATGACACTAAATACGGTAGCATTGTCGCCTCACAGTTAGACGTTGCCCGTTCGATTCTCAGTTAGAGCGTCTTCTGTGTGTCAACATGCATAAATGGGCATTCCTTCATTGAAGGTTGTGCGTTAGGCCTGGCAAGCCAGCACGTGAAAATCTACTGCCAATCATTAGCGGACCGGAGTTCCGGTGTGGCGACCCCTAACCAGGAAAAGCCGAAAGACACATATAATGACACTAAATATGACTGAGACATGTTCCTCTTATCTGTAGTGTCATTGATAAAAATAGTAGCTTCTGACATTGTACTGAAGACACGTGAAGCTTGTCATTTGGCTAAGGCTTCTTTCTTACCTTTCCTTTTCATGCAGGCCGGCTACACAGAAAGAATGAAACAAAAGTTGGCTTATACTCTACACATTCATGCCTTCTCCTTCCTAAAAACAGGACTGCTTTGTATAGAATAACATCAGCAGAATGATGCCAGTATGCCTCAGGTGTGGGCATAGTTACCCACCTGGAATGTAACAGGAATGCTATGTATCAAAGGCAAAGGCGATCTTGATAATATTGTTACCCTGCCCTTTTAAACTATTCTGAACTTAACCACTCTCCTTCTATTAACACACACACACTTTTTTTCTCACCGATGCAGTGTACTGCTTCTATACATAAAAACTGAAATGAAACTCAGAGCTGTAGGTAACTACATTATGCAAAAAGGAAACAATGCAGTGTACATAGTTCATAACTTGTTATGAATCACTGTTGTTCATTTCTTCTGTCAGTCCCCATCATGGATTATTCATTTCCAGGTGGATGTCACTTTACTATACCTTAATTATCTATGCTATCAATGGCAGAAATTTAAATCAAACAAACAATCAGTAAGATGCTTTTTGTAGTAGATGGCTGTTATAGTAACAATGAACTATTGAAACTACACAATTCCTTGATTTGCTGAGCATCCCTAGAAAATAACTGGAAGTGCATGTTTCCATATGTTTATATAAGGCCACAAAAGTGACACAGACAGTGTGATTACATATTACCTGGGGTTTTAATAGTAAAGGTGTAATATAAGAAGAATCTCCAGTTTCAAACTCCTGCACTTCTCAAGTGCATCACCGTAACAAAACAGATGCAGATAATTCTAAATTGCAGTTAACATTCCATTCAAGTTCAAAGCAGACTTTGCATAAAAAAAATCCCCTTTCTCCAAGATGGTGCATCCTGAAAGTGGAAATACATGAGGGGGTGGGGGGTAAAAGTCCTCAAATTTGTATGAAGGGCTTGAGAGATCACCATCCTTGTAAGAATGAATTCCATTAAGTTGTTTTAGGTAAAGTAATTCTTGGAGTTAATATGAAATTAAATGCTACCCAGAATTCTGCACTGCATTTATCTTAATCTTAGCCCTAGAAAATATAAATTAATGTTGCTGTCAGAGCTACAATATTGCTAAACATTAGAGGAGAAGATTTAGTTAAGCTATAATTCTTTCTAAGAAATGCGTTGGGCTAGACAACTGCAGACATTAGTTTTTTTATTGTAGTGGTAGACTCCTGTTTACTGGATGGGTTGTACTGTATCACATCAACATGAAAAGATTGCATGTGACAAGAAAAACAAAGTTACTTAGTAAAATATGACTGCTCAGAATGTTGGCCTGCTGTGCACTATTATTACTCAGTACCATTCAGTTATTCAGAATGATTGTGCAAATAAAATACAAAAAAAAGAAAAACTCACTGTATGCCATATGTACAGAAAGCACAGTTCTTTAAATCTTCATATTGTAAACAAAGTAGTCAAAATGGAAATTATTTTCTTAAAGCCAAGAGTGCAAGTAAGACAAGTTTAAACATTCTGAGATTTTTCAAAGTGTTTGTTGTTTTCTTTTTAAAACAAAACCCAGTGAGAGGAGTAAAAATATTTTGCCTTTCACAGTGGCTCTCTTCTGTACTAGCAATCATTTAGGTGATCATGAATATGAGTTTATTGCATTATACTTTTATTACAAAATTTGTAATAAAAACTACCAGGAACTAATCCATCACATAACCATTCATTGCTTACATACTGCCCACTGACACATATAAAGCATTTCATGGCATTCATTATTAAATTTCTGTTCTCTCTCTTACTCCCACTGTCATTGACACAGAGTGTGAGTGAGCTGCATTGATCGCCTTTCCCTAACTCTTGTTCTCGCAATCCTACTACTTTCTGAAAATAGCATGCAGCATGCAAATATCCAGTTTCTTGCTCACAGCTGACTATAACAAGGACAGTAACATGACGCATAATGCTACCTAAATGCCCCAAGAATGGAGAGAGAGAGAGAGAGAGAGAGAGAGAGATACAGACAGAGGGAGAAAGAGAAATATATAAATGCTGTGAATATTGATCTTGGACATTAACAATGGTGCAACTAGGCTCTAGATGGTGGCAGTTAGAATTACAGTGGTTACTCTTTAGACTGCTGTTCACATCTCTGCTAAAGCACTGGCTTGGTGTCATAATGTGTTAATGCTTACTGTATTGCAAAACTGGAATCCTACTGACTACTGACTATTGAAGGGGGAGACTAATGTCTGTCTTGAGTATTGCTAAAATTCCAAATTAAGAATACAGGAAAAAGGATTTAGTCATTTATCATTAAAGTACACATGCTTATGTTGGAACAGGTTTGTTAACATGCACATTTAAAACAAACTGGGACTAACACAGGAGAGTGGGAAGAAGATGATAGTATCTGAATACCACTGTGTGCATGTCAGTTTCCTTGTTTTCAGTTTTCAGTGTGGCATCTAGTACCAGTTTTTAATTTTTATTTCATGTATATTGCACACAAACTTGTTTACTGACAAATCATGATCGAAGTAAATAATTAAAACCATACTGCTTTTTGAGTTAGAGTTTGTTTGTTTGTTTGTTTTCAGAGCACCTGAGAGCCATAGCTAGGTCATTTATCACCTGGGGTAGTTCCCCAGACTGTTCAGCCCTCTCAACCCAATGTTGAAAGCAATGGACAGGAAAAAGTCTTCTGTATCTGCAGCAACTTCTTTTTTTTAAAACCAACGTTTCTGTTTAATCAGCACATGAAATACAATACAATCAAAAAACAGCAGTTAATGATTAAGGGTATTTCTATCAGTCCAGCTTGTTCATATCAACTCACAAAACAGAAGAAAAGATAAAACTTGTAGAAAAATCTTTTCTAGGACCAGATTTTAAAGGAGTTTCTTTCTGTATAAGACTGCCCTGCTTCTGAAAGAGTTATTCTCAATGAAAGTGACCTCATTATAAGACTTATCTATAAACTTGCTTACAACTGGGGTCAGATTAAAAAAGACTTTCTCTCAGTGTAAGTGGTCACTTCCACTGAGACCAAATCTTTTGAAGTCAAGCCTTTAGTCTGGAACAGCTGTAGAATTGAAACCTAAAACTTCCATCAGAAAACACTATTGTAACAAATTATCAGAAGGCCTACACAGTAAAATCATGTATTGCAGTACCACATTATAGACTGTATAATGTAGTCTGGTCCTGGTTCTAAAACATGCATAAACAGCTATTGTCTACTGCCTGGTCTGAAAGAATGAAAGTATAGTCATCCTTAGAGTCCACTCCACACCCTGTATAATAATTTATCTAACTCTTACAGCAAGACATGTCTACATCATATGAAAGCAGTTTGAATTCTCCTGACAATGATTCCAGTGTGAAATGTTCATGCAAAGACATCTACTGCATAGTTTCAGGGGAGTTAAGTGTTATAAATAAATCATCTTGGCCATAACCAGTAACATATATTATAGAGCTGAAGATGGCCAGGCCCCATCGTGGAAGTTGTGGTGACATTCTGGCAAATTCAAACAGACTATTAACATATTTTTCTATTTTTGTATCACTTCAGCTAGAAAGGAGAATGGATTACATATTGCCATATTAGATGCTTATTTTATCTTCAGTAAGCCTCTCACATAATAATTATTTCCCATTAAAGACAGTAGGCTGCCAGAGTGTTCTTTGTGCTTTAGTTTATTTCAGTAGTGTAGCTAGGGTGGGGTGAGAGGGGCAATTTCCCCAGGCACAACATTTTTGAGTGTGCAATCCAACCAGCTGATCCTGATGTTTCATTAATGCAATACCAGCTTTTAAAACTCAGTATTGTTTTTGTGGTCATATCTGACTGCTGTATCACTCTATGCATAGTCTGAACTGTAGCAACTGCTTGCTACATTTCAGCAAGGAGTTTGCTACACAGTTTAAAAGTAAAAAAAAAAAAAAAAAAAAAAAAAGTTTTTGTTTTAACTAATACCTGAGTGCTGTAGCACTCCATGCAAGCAGGTTTTAAACTGTGCAGCTATTTGCTACATTTGTAGCAAGCAGTTTGTACCAGTTTAAACAGATTTTCTTTTTAACTAAAACATGAGCCAGTTTAAAGAAATGTGCATTATTAAAAAAAATAAACCAAACCTGTATAAAAATTCCTTGCTGTTAACTCTATCAGGCTTTGGTATCTGAAGAGATTCTATGTAGATAATGTAAAAATTAACTCTTTTTAAATATCTGCTATGTTTTTTCCAAGTCAGTACTACAACATTTATTCTTTGGAGATTGAGAGTTAGATAAATTATTATACGCAAGGACAGTTCTTCGCACAAGCCCTACAGTCATTGATAGTGGTTCTTCTGCATGTATTTTGCTTATCTACCATTTCTTTTTGGGTACAACTGGATTTTTTTAGGATCCTGAAAAGAGGGAACATGTTCCTGTACATGAAGTTAATTTAACATTGTTTGAATTCATCAAGTAGTCTCCCCTACAATGGATACAAAATGTCTGCTTTTAGCTAACTTGTATAGTCAGACCCTTATGTGATTCTCTTCCATGGGAATGTTACTATTTTACTTCATTAATTTCATTTTTTATCTTTATTCCTGCCCCCATGCTGGATACTGTTTTCATGCCGAATAATTCTCCATTACTATGGTGGTAACATGCATGTCAGTACAAATGATCTCCTAGAGGACTCTCTGACTGTTAGTAGGGAACTTACAGCCCTCTTAGACAGTATAGCTTGTACTGATGTTAGGACATATTTTTTGCACAAATCACATATAGAAAGGATAGTCAGGTCACCATGAATGAAAAGATTTTTTTGGGTAAATACCTACATGGAAAACATGGAAATGTGTAGAGCATTCAAGCTTAGTTTTGGGCACGTGTTCAGACAGGATGGAATGCATTTGTCAAGATCAGGGAAGAGAAATTTTGCAGTAGATATTTTGCAATATTTAACGAATACTAGGAAGGATTTTTGCCAGGTCAAAAATTTAACAGTTGACAGATAGCAACATTTGATGCAGCTCTTATGGTTGTTAATAATAAAGCTTTTTATTAGAAAATTTACTATGTTTTCGCAAGATTGATGTTATTGTTTGTGAAACATGGTTAAGGAACAATGACTGGAAACCAGTTCTGTTAGGTTGTAAATGTTTTTACTGTAACAGACATTCTAACAAGAAATCAGATGAAATTGTTATGATAGGGATTAAAGATAATTATGAGACCTGCGATTATTACATGTTCAATGATAACACCAATAATGCAGACTGTGTAACTCTAACAATAAAGACAACCCAGGAATATATAACAATTGTTGGAGTGTACAGACCACCAAATTCAAGTGCTGATGACCTAGAGGAATTCATATATTTCTTGCTTGAAACACAGAAAGGAAGAATAATATTAGCTGGAGATTTAAATTTACCAGAAATAGACTGGAATAATATTGATTCAACATTAGTAAGGAAATTATTCACAATGTATGTTCAGGAACATTTGTTTCAGCCTGTAAAAAAAAACCTACCAGGGAATGGAACATACTAGACATTGTTTGTGTTCCTAAAGAAATTACTCTTACTTCAAGTCATATTTTACCACCATTTCTGTGCAATGATCGTGGGGATATAAAGGTTAATTTGTTGTTAGATAATTCTGCCAAACTTAAATCTAAACCATTGCACAAATGATTAGTTGTAAATTATAAGGAAGCAAGACATTCACTATGTAAAACTAAGTGCAGTGATGTGTTCAGAGGAAAAAACTGTAAATGGAATGTAGAACATTTGAAAGAAAAGCTGAGTGCAAAGCAGGATCTAGGCATATAATATCAGGGAGGTATATTTCCATAAGAACAAGATGCCTGATTAAGGTGAGAGACAAAAATATAAGAAATGGAAGAGAGGTCAAAACACAGCTTTGAAAACTGAAATAAGCTGAGCAAACAAATTATGCTTAGTGTGAGACAAGACTGAGAACATTTTTAATAAAATATATATAAAGATAGTCAGCATAATAAGATGCCTTTTTACAGATGCATAAAATATGTAAGGGGCAAAGTGTATGAGTGCAGGGGGCGTGTCTGAGAGCAGAGGTCTCAGAATATACACGCCCCTGCAATCAAGAGCAGCAGTGTAGGAATAAGAATGAGTGAGACCACTCATAGAAGTTCACACACCCCCAGCAACACCCCCCAAGTTTATAAGAGCAATAGTTAAAACGTGAAATATAAACAATTTTTTTTATGAAACAGATTAAATTTAACCATAGGGTTTGCCCATCTCTTAGCTACGTTTAATGCAGCTTAAATGGCACAAGAGGATAAAAAGCAAGATATATGCAAGTGAAGCAGTACAGCAATAGTGTAATGGCAGAGCATTCACCTTATGAGGAGTCATTCCCGGTTCAAGTCCCACTTCAATACATTCCATCTTTCATGTCAAATCACTTTATAACCAATATTTTTGTTGCATAACCTACTAAATAACATATATTTGTGAACTAGAGTACTGCATAGATGTGAGGTGTCATAATGTTGTAAAGTCCACAGATAATCACAAGTGTCCCATACAGTATATGTACACAGGAATCAGGGATACAAATGGAAGGTAAAATGTGTAATGAATGACAAATCCATTTAGTTTCCAAATCCACCACCTTCCCAAGAACCATTTGACATTACTGTCTAAATTAGTGTGGTGGTAAGCGGGAGTAAGCACTGTTAAGCAAGAGTAAGCATACTTAAGCAGTAGTAAGCGGATTTAAGCCAGTTTGCATGGGGTAAGCAATGCACACACAGGTTAAGCAATATTGAAGCTGGTTTGCCTTCATGTGTGTGTATTGCACACAGGTGAACAGCAATTGTCCAAAAGGCCATTTGCAAAGTTTGCAAATGCCGAATGGAAAAAGGTTTGAATGTGCAATGAGCAAATGCACAGTGACATTTGTTCATTGCACATTCAACGTTTTGGGGTGGATTGCACTATAGTGGGGATCATAAAATGGTCCCTTTCCCCACTATAGTGTGATCTCAGAGTTAGAATATTAAAGTGGGAGGGTGTGGGGGGTGCAGCACCCCACATGGAGGGTGCAGGGGTGCTTGCTCCCTGCTTTACACTTCATTAGATTTTTCTTTCGATATTTGTGTTCAAAAATCAGCTAATCTGCTTTTTGATTTGCTGATTTTCGAACATATTAAATTGTTACTGTTATGACTTTCATGGTTACGATTCGCTCATAAGAGCAATCGCACCACTGCGATTCGGTTTTGTAAAGGTAAACAATTGAAGCTAACTCTCTATAAGCATATTTAACAGAAGGTTAGAATTGCTTACCTTCACATAAACCTGCTTACAATTGCTTAAAAGTGCCTTAATCACTCTGTATGCATCAGCCGCTGTACTGGCCAGAAACAAAATAAACAGCCTTTGCAGGTCTTGAAGCAAACTCTGTACACTGCAGTCATAGAAGTTAACCACTAAGCCATCACAGCAGTATATAAGATTGAGGTATCACCAAACAGATCCTCACTATAGGAAAATCAAACTGAACATGTGAAAGGAATCTGTATACAGTTTTATGTTGTATAACCTACTACATAACATAAATATGTGAACTGGAGTACTGCATTAAGCACATATGTGAGGTGTCACTGTAATAAAGTGTTGAAATCACCTAATAAACACAAGGACCCCATACAGTGAACACACACATGAATCATGGATACCAAGCACATATGTAACATGTAATGAATAATCAATGCCAAAAAGCAAATATAATGCAACTTAAAAATTAAGCAACGCTAAGCATTGAACAGCCCAGCTTAGTAGGTGTAAGCAATGTGTAGGCCAGCTAAATCAGTTTGCCCATTGGTATTCCCTTTTAAGCAATGCCAACCTTAGGTAAGCAGGTTTGTCCATAGCTAAGCATTTTCAAAACCATCCAATCACAGCAAAGTGTGGGAAACCGGCCCTATTTAAACCCAACAGGTGGGAATACATCTCATAACTGGTTGCAGCTTCCTCCTGTAGGCACTATGTCTGGTATGGGAGAGGGTGTGCACTTTTGGATGCAGTGCTGGGGCATCCTGGAGTGCAGAGGCATGGCAGGACTCCTTGTGAAAGACAATGACCAGAGACTGCTGCAGGGCCAGTACCAGAGTTCCCAATACAAAGTGGAAGCCTGGGACCTTCTCACCCATGAGCTCACCAGTGCCACTTGCATACCACGAACTGGTGAGCAGGTCAGGCTTCACTATGCTGACTTAAAGAGGACAAAAGGGGATCTCTTGGATCAGTGGATCCTAGAGGTTAGGAGGACAGGGGATGTTCCAGCCGTGTGTAAGTATCAGTCCAGTATCTGTTTAATAATTGCCAGCTCATGTATATTATGGATAGGTATGGCTAACTATTCCTCTTATGTCTTTCACAGTGGCAGATGAGTGGGGTGCGAACCAGGAAGCCCATGCCTGTAGACTGCAGCGGTTGCGACGAGAGGCAGGTTAGTAATACTCTTGCATGTACTGTCATAGGAAATAAATCTAAAAGTAGTAGTAAGTTAATTGCCTGTATAAAACCTGTATTTTTTAACACATATACTGCATACACCAGAGAATATGGTTGGAAGAGTCTCATATAGGTTGTATGTAAATAAAAGCATAATAGCCTGACAATAAAGGTCTAACTGCTGGACTGCATGTGTTTACTCTGGTATCATATGGTAATGTAGAGTTGCAATCTATTAATCGTACTTTTGTATTAAGCACTGTTACCCACACTGTGCTACATAAATACAATGTGTAGGAATGTCTGTATATGACTGTTGTAATCCCAAGAGGTCATATTGTACAACTGAGAGAGACTTAGATAGAAAACAGTGAAAAGACAAACAACAAAATTCAAATATCACACTCAATTGAGACATGAACTGTTGTATTTTTTGCACACACAGCCATGGTTCAAATCTTGGGAGTGGTAGTAGGCTGTGTGCAGAATCATATCCCACAACTGTACAGATATGTCCAGAATGTCCAGAAAATTGGCCCATATCTGCTGCCTGTCACCCTATCCCCCTGGCAAATCAGTGGGATGATCCCAGACGTTTAGGCAGCAAACAAGAAATACAACTGATTGTCAGACATCTGTAAGAACAAACCTGTCACTCTAGCAACTCCCCAAAATGTTATGAGAGTAATAAGCCAAGTATGTTCCATCTACACCCCCATGTGGTCAAGCTGTGACCAGAGTGTGTACAGTAACAGAGTGAGACGTATGTGCAAAATACTAATGTGAAATCTGGTAACTTGTGTGGCAACATTCAGGTAGTGCTAACAAACGTTGCTCCTGCAAGTCTGTCAGATACAAACACTGTGCCTAGAAATAAAAAAATGAGATCCTGTACTGGTACTGTTTACTCTGGTATTGTATGGCATTGTTAGTGTTGCAGTTGCTCTGAATAATAAGGTATTACTCATCACTGTCACCCACACTGTGCTACATAATAAAACTGTCTAGGAAATCCAATATAAGAGTGTTGTAATTACAAGGTCAGAATGTAAAACCACAGGAGAATTACAGACAGAAATAAGAGAAGAGATACACAGCAATATCTATATAGCACACTCAACTGTGATGGACAGTGCTTTATTTTTAGCAGACACAGCCATGATTCAAATCCTGGGAGTGGCATAAACTGTATGCAGAATCATACCCCACAAGTGTACAGAATTGTCCAGAATGTCCAGTTAATTGGCTCATATCTGCTGGCTGTTCCCATGTCCCCCTACCATATCAGTGTGCTAATCTCTGACTTGTAGGCAGCATTTCATGTCATATAACTGACTGTCAAGCCTGTACATATTTTGAAAATGTCAATGAAAACAAACCTGTCATTGTAATATTCACTAAAAGGTTTAAGAGGGCAATAGTCAAAATATGTCCCGGTTCACCTGCATGTGGTCAAGACATGCCCAGAGTGTGTGCAATAAGAGATGGACAGGTATGTGCATAACATCAACCTGTAATCTGGGAATATGTGTAGAAACAGTTAGGCAGTGCTAACAAACAATACCTCCACAGGTATACCAGGTAAAAGGTGTATACTGCAGGTAAAACTCAGTTCATGTATATAGTTGTCTACATCCATACCACTGTCCAAACTAAGGCAATAGGTAGTGTACTAATACCTGTAAGGTACAGATCACAGCACTGACAATGAAAGTAGTGAGAACTACACCATATGTGCAACAATAAACTAAATACACAACTTAATCAGTATGTGCTGCATTAAATCTACTGTTGGGACATATGTCCTATTGTTTGATAATTATTTAAATTGTTTCTATGCATGTGCCAAGTTGAAATACTCCCATATTGGTGGCATGCTGCCATCAATGTACATGCATGCTGTTGTAATGGCCACTGTGGTTCCATATATGCAAGTGTTCTGTTCTGTTTGTTATGCAACTGTTCTATATCTGGTGTTTGGGTTAATTGGAATAACTATGCATGCTGTTATATCTAATCCTGGAATGTGTTGACTATTACTAACCCACATATGTTGTAAAACTGAAACACCATAGCACGTTTGGGAAGGCCAGTCCCGGCAGATC
This sequence comes from Protopterus annectens, assembly GCF_019279795.1. NCBI lineage: Eukaryota > Metazoa > Chordata > Ceratodontiformes > Protopteridae > Protopterus > Protopterus annectens. The sequence goes on from NC_056733.1 coordinate 439,514,747, forward strand.
CACCTGTCCCACCTCAGCTGGCCATGGCACCAGGCACCAGCACATCTGGGGCCCACCCCAGGACCTCCTCATCCATTGATCCTGCACCACCTTCAGGTGGAACCATCTCAGGGGATGGGGTTTGCTCCCTGAGGAGCAGGCATGGACAGGACACTGTCACTTGTCCACATGGAGTTTAGAGATCTGCTACGCAGCTTGAGAGCCACATGTCACAACTAGAGGGTCAACCTAGCCCTCCTATTCAGCCCAGAGCACAGCCACCTTTGGGGCTGTGAAGGTGCAGTGGTTACTGCTCCTGGGTGGGGACCTTAGTCCCACTGTTTCCACTAGGGGGCTCATGGGCTTACGGTTTCCAAACACCCCTCCCCATCAAGGTGTTTACCCCCCACATGTCATATACTGCCTCTGTATGCATCTTGTCTGTCTTGTCTGTTAACCTACCCAACCTACCTCCCCAAATATACCTACTATCCCTCCCCAACATCCCACTCTCACCTGAAAAAAAAGGGCAATCTGTTCCCAAAAAAAAAAAACCTTGCCCCATACATAGCTGTCCATTTCGCACACATGTAAACTGGACATATGTAATCTGGTCTAATTGGCTTCACAACATATTATTGTTGTCCTCACCCCTCTCTCAGGGGTTTGAGTGTCTAAATCTATCTCCAAATTCAGTGTATATGCACAGCTGTTGCTGTAGCAGAAATTGGCAGCTATGGACCTTACCTACACCCATCTTGCACATCCCTAGGTACTTTCCCTACTGTCTTTCCCTCTTTGTGCCCGTTTTTCACCACTTTCCTATCAACCATTTTCATTTCTTTTAAAGAAATTAGTGTGGGGTAAGCGGGAGTAAGGAAGTTTAAGCAGCAGTAAGTGGGTTTAAGCTTGTTTGCATGGGGGTAAGCAATGCCTACACAAGTTAAGCAATTGATAAGCTAAATAAGTATAAGAAACTGTTACTGGAAGTTAGCAGTGCTTACCTCTGCGCAAACCCACTTACAGCTGCTTAAATGTGCCTTAATCACTCTGTATCCAATGGCCCTTGTTCTGCCCAGCAATAAAATAAACCGCATCTGCAAGTCTTGAACCCAGGACCCTGCACGCCATAGCGATTTACCATTAAGCCATGTCAGGTATACATAACCCTGATGTTTTCAGAAACATATCATCCAGCACAGTCAGAAATGTATTTATACATGTCGATGTATGTGTGTATATGTATATGCAGATATATATATATATATATATATATATATATATATATATATATATATATATTTGTTTATATCTAAAGATATATATATATATATATATATATATATATATATATATATATATATATATATATATATATTTATATCTAAAGATATATATATATATATATATATATATATATATATATATATATACACACACATATATGTAGATATATAGATACATATGTAACTACACAAACACACACACACAGATATGTATAGGAAGATACATATTTAGAGGGTGCACACCATACTGAACAGCCAGTATTCCTACAGTTGCCACCTTATTAAATGGACAGTGTCTGAGTCATCCATACAAAAGACAGCTGTTGCCTGAAACATATACCCACAGAGATGTCAATGGATATAATATCACACACAGGTATGCATACATGAGACATTTTATTTGTGTACTATTACAGTTGTAAATGCCATATCATATAGCTGTTTAGACTTTGAAATACATACAAACAGATTAATGCAATTCTCAAACAGATAATTTAATACAGTAATCTGAAAGCATAACACATGTTGCTGTCCAGGCCAAGGCCCTCAAGTAGTACAACAGTAAAGGCAGACTGGGCCACAGGATAACAATCAATCAACAGTGAGCAATGCAGATGTATAATCCAGCAGCCTCTAACTACAATCTGTATGCAATCCCTAGGGGGGAAAGACTTCAGATGACACAAAGGGATGTATCTGTTATATAACAAGGCATAACTGAAACCATCACAATCACACTGACAAACAGAACAGTCTGTATGGCAGAAAGCAGTAGGTCAGCATTTTCCCAAGGTGAAATGTATGGTAATGTACATAGGCAGCTTACACCTGATATTCCTCACATGTTGTAACAGCCTAGGTTATTTATGGTGCATACACCCCTCCCCCAATAGACTGACTTACAGGGGCATATAACACTGTTACATACACTGACCTCTAGACTGCAGAAGGGCACACATGTATTGTGCAGATGAAGCCCACATATATATGGACCCAACCCCACAATATATGTGGGGGCCACAATAGCACTGGAATGATGGCAGGAATGGCAGCTTGACATAATCACAGGCCACTACATAACAACCCCTAACTGCATGTCAGATGGACACGGCCTGGTAGGTTGGTGGAGGACAGGAGCAGGAACACAGGCCCATATATGAAATAGTGTTGTCATACACTAAGCAATGTTTTGGTGTTACAGGATAGTCTGCAACATACCCTTAGTCAGGAATTTGAAGTCAGAAACACAAATGGATGTAGCCATGTACTGGTAGCACTCAACACACACACTGCCAGTAATATATCTGACACAAGACCTGTGTGCTGGACAGAAAAAGCATAGCAGGCACACCTCTGGCCATCAAGTGGATAGGCCACAATTGAGAGCTATGCAGACAGACTGCATTGCATGTTAAACTAGTATGTATACACAAACCCTGTAACACTGGTGCTATACAATGCATACAACAACACTACACACAGTTCTGGAACTTTATACAAATATGTAGCTGGCCTGAGTCTGCAAGTTCTCTTGTAAGAGGTATTGCTACCTTTTGTCTGTAACACTACTGCCCACACACAGGAAGGATGTCCACCATGCAGGAAAGGTAAAGGGACGATGCCCATATGATGTAGGGATTTATTGTAGTGGGTTGCCATGACAGTAGTAATTGGAAGTACTACACAGCATGCAGGTAGCAAGTGGAGGACACTGATTGGTGCAAAGACCATCACCTGATCATGTGCATCACCTACAAAAGGAGAGAGAGAGAGAGAGAGAGAGAGAGAGAGAGAGAGAGAGAGAACAATCAAACAAACTAAGAAAGAAAGCAGGCCATAGGAGAAAAAAAACTCCTTACAAGGAAACTATCCAGAAGAGACCTCATTCCTAGAACAGGTATGTGAAGTATGTATGCATGTAATTGACTGCAGTACTTGGT